>NW_020954553.1:7943557-7966597 GCF_900497805.2 Vombatus ursinus
CACACACACACACACACACACACACACACACACACACACACACACACACAGAGGAGCCAATCACATGGCTGCACACACAAAAGCTCAGGGCACATTGGATAGGATTGATAACATACATCTTCTGTCATAACCAATGTATTTTGTTTGACTTCTTATTGGTTAGAAGATGGGGGAAGTGGGCGGGATTAGTGAGTAGGGCTAGACATGCAAGTCTAGAGATTCCCCCTGGGGGGTGGGGGGTGAGGGGAACATCAATAGAGTAATCATAGAATGATACAGAAGGAAAAATATGTTCAGAAGGGGAAACAAATAGGGCACTTTGGTTGTTACAACTTAATAAATTTAATCTACTTCTCAAAAAACTGTACCTAACAGAAGTTTACTGTCTCATATTCAATTCTGTTTTGTTCTTGGCATACTGAAATATTTGTATTTGTTAAGGATCAAGTTCATCATAAACAAATGTTTTGTTTTGTTTTTAAAGAAACATTTGCTGACTTGAAATGGAGTGGCCAGTCTTTCCCCTGATCAGAGGGACATTGTGCTCAGTGATAGGGCCAAGCCAGAGAGTCGTGGTTCTGAAAAAGGCTTGACTCTGCACATCCCTACCTTTCTGGGTAAAGGAAGAGTAATGATGAAGATGTCTGACCTTTCCATTTATTCATTCATTCATTCATTCAGTAGCCATTTATCCAGCCAAGTTCCTGCTGTGTGTTGGGCCCTGGGGGATGCACAGAGTTTAGTTAAGACCTGGTCACTGCCTCATTGAGCTCCCAGTCTGGGGTGGGAGGATGGGGGTTTGAGATGCAAAGCATCATGGTAGTGAGGGCTGAGGAGCAAGATCTTTACTGACTAGGGAATCAGGAAAGGCTTCCTGGAGGAGGTGGAATTTGCACTGGGCTTTAAGAAAAAGGGAGGAATTCAGCAGAGAAAGCAGATAGAGTCTGCCACTTTAGTAGAGTGGGGAGTAATATAATCACAGACATTGATGATAGAGAAAAGTTTTACAAAGCACTTTGCACATCTTGTCTCATGTGAGCCTCAAAACAGACTAGTTGGGGTACAGATAGAGAACCAGGTGGCTAAAAGTCCGGCCTTAGAGCCAGGAAGACCTGGAGATTAATCTTTCCACGGAGAAATTAACAGTTGTATGACCCTGAGCAAATGACTTAGCCTCTCAGCCTCAGTTTCCTCATCTGTAACATGGGGTAATACCTGTAGGTGTAAGTTGTAGGTCCCAGGATCATACAAGATAACATACATACAAGTGCTTTGCAAACCTTAAAGAGCCATATAAATATGGCTATATTTATATAAATAATATTATTAATGATAGCTATTGTTAGCATTAAATATTAGAAGTATTAATATTAATTGTTAGTAATATGTATTATCACCCCCATTTTAGAAATGAAGAAACTGAGGCCTAGAGAGGTTTCAATGACTTGCCAGTGGTCACATAGTAGCAAACATCAGAAGCAGGATTCAAACTCGGATCTCTCTCAAACTCCCAAATTTAGTATTCCTCCTTCCCACACCCTTATTCTGGGGCCAGTTCATAGAGGGTTTTTAATGCCAGACTAAGGCATTTAAACTTACTCGACTAGCAATAAGGAGGCACAGAAGAGTTTTGAACAAGGAGTCCACACAGAAATGTGGCAGGCTTTGAAGTGCTTTCTCCACAGCCATTCCACAGGGATCAGTGGCAGGAATAGTTAAGGGCCCCAAGCCTTGGACTCTTCCAAACTCGGGCCAGGGCCCCACTGCTGGCTCCCTCCCACCCACAACCTTATCATCTTGACTCTCAGTCATTCACCCAATAGAGCCCATCTGTCATACTTACTGTCACGTCTCTTTCATATGTCCCCTTCTCTCTATCAAATGAGATATTTGAAAAGCATTTAGCAGAGTTCAGGACACACAGTAGGAACTATATAAATGCTTACTCCTGTATGTCCTTCCCTTTTCCCCTCCACTACTAAGCCAGCCACCACCCTGGGGCAAACCCTCAGCACCTCTCCCTGGGACTATCACAATAGCCTCCAGAGCCCCCCCCCCCCCCCCCCCCCCCCCCCCCCCCCCCGCCCAGGTGATTTCTTGCCCCCGCACCCTACCCCCCCCCCCACGTTCAATAATCTCCATCCCTATCATCTGTAGCATCAAATATCAAATCCTCTGTTAGGCATTTAGAGCCCCACAACGCAGCCCCTTCCATTTTGCTACCTTTCCAGCTTTCTCCTATTTGATTCCCCCCACCCCCAATACTTTACAAATAGGCCACTTGCTGTTCCTGGAACAAGTCACTCCATCTGCCAACTCAGTCCCTCTTTATTTGGTTGTTTCCACCCTTAGAATGTCCTCCCTACATACATATCCCCAGGGCCTCCTGGCCTCCCTGATCCTTCAGGCTCAGCTCAGATCCCACTTTCTGCAGAAAGCCTTTCTCATCTCCCATCCCCCTCCCATCTCTTTCCTTCCCTAGGAGACCACCTTCCATCTGCCCAGTCTATATCTTACACATAGTATGTATTTATTTACGTCGTCTCCCTCAATAGACTATGATGTGAGCTCCTTTAGGCTAGGGACCTCATTTTTCCCTTATAATCCCAGGGCTTTCTTAGCCCAGTGCCTGGCACACATAAGTAAGCATTTCATAAATGTTTGTTGACTGACTAAATCGCCCCTGGTTGTTACATAGCCAGACCCTCCTGGCTCAGAATCCAGTGGTCGACAACTCTGCCATTTATGTTCATCAATGCAGCTGGGGGTAGGGGAGGGTTGTGGGGGTTGGAGTGCTAAAGATACATTCTCAGGTCTTGGGGGACAGTTTAGGGGACAAGAGACAGCTGCACAATAGTGCCCCCCCTTCCCTGCCCCCCCAGAATGAGTCACTGGGGGGAAATAGCAAAGACAGGTTGAATCTGAAACTGAGATGGGGCAGCTGCTACTGGTGGGGAGGGGTCAGGGCCCTCATGTTTCCCCAGGGGCCCCCCAGGGTGGGGCAGTCAGCACCCAGACCTAAGCCAAAGCCTCCAGACCCCTTCCTCACGCTCAGGAGAGGGTTTTGTGTCACCGTTGTAGATGAGTGTGCAGGAGGGATGAGGAAGGTTCCAGCCAGTGTGGAGAGAGAGAACCCAAGCTCCCCCCTCCCCTGCTTTGAGGTTTCATGACTCTTCCATGGTCTCCCTGTCTCCAGTCCTATAGGTTACCAGCATAGCTCAGGGTCAGTCACTGGGTGCCCCATTTCTTGCTCCCCAACCCCCTGCCTTTTTCCTTCTATCTCTGTGATTCTTCTCTGTCACTGGTCAGTCCCTGTGTCCCCCACTTGTCTCTGCCGCCTCTAGGAACCCTTTTTCTGAGACTCCTTTCTGTCTCTGTCTCTCTCTCTCTCTATGCTCCCTCCCCTTCTCCTTGGTTCTGTCCTTGTACTTGCTTGCCCTGGGATGGCAGAAAAGTCGGAGCTGGACCAGAGCAAGTGACCCCACCCCCCCAGGAACAGCCCATCTTTTTGAAGAGGCTGATGGGGGCTTATCTGCCAGGAATGGGGGGTAGGGGGAGGATCTGTAAAAGGGGCAGGGACAACTCCCTCCCTTTCTCCCTCCTTAGTTCTGCTGACGCTTTGGGCTAAAAACACCCGGGGGGACCGCTGGGGGAGTATCATCTTCCCCAGCCCAAGAATAAAGGGGCCATGCAGGCAAGGCCGCAGGCAGACACGGGGGCCAGAGACACCATGATCTTCCCAGAGGCCACACAGTTTGTGGTCAATTATTTGCTGAACCGGTGAGGGAAGGCGGGGAGGGGGAAGTGCAGGGGGCCTAGGGATACTAGATGGGCATCCGAGAAACTTTGAAAGAAAGGCTCCTGGATTTGGAGTATGAGACTTGAGGCTAATGGGGAAGGGGACCCTATTGAGAGGCTGAGGTGGGGGGGTACGGGAGGAGTCCCTGATTTGGAGTCTGAGAGTTGGGGAAGAGTGACCCCATCGTGAGGGTCTAAGGGGGGATTTAGGGCGGACGCCTGATTTATGTCTGAGATTTAGGGGAGGGACCCCTCATTTGAGGGTCAGAGATTTCGAGAAGGGTCTCAGAAGGACTGGAAGAAAGGACTAAAGGAGCAGGGGGCGGAAGGGTCCAATGAAAAAGGGGGAGGGGGAAGGTTGGCACCAAAAAGGCGGGGTCCAGGTGTGAGGTGAAGGGGCTAGTCCCACCTCTCACCACCCTGCCCCACCGCTAGAAGACCCCGGGCGACTCCCCGGCACCGCCTGGACCAGGAACTCTGCTTCTGGGGAGTCCGAGGGCCACCTCCTCCCGAGCCTGCCAGCCACCGCAGCCTGGGCGACTTCTGGCTGAGCCCCCAGCGCCGCTGGCCGCCGGGGGCCTCGTGGCACTGGCCCAGCCGCCGCCTCCTGCTCCTGCCCCCGGCTACTGGGCTGGGCGACGTGCCCTCGGCGCGCTGGCCAGGATGCTTCTCCACGCGTCCCAACCTCATGTGAGCCCAGCTGGCGCGGCCGGAGAGATGCTAGGGAGGCCTGGGCCAGCTATGCCCCGGCTGTGGCTGGGTGGCTGGGTGGGCAAGGGGCGGGGCCTCAACTTGAGGCAGAGTCAGGGAAGGCTGGGTCGCGGGTTGGGAGTCGGTAAGGGGTAGGCCTGGGACAGGCAGAGTGGCTGCAGCCCGGCGAAGGCAGATGGGGAGGGGCCTTCCAGGGAGGAGCTGCGGGGGGTGTGGCCCAGGACCTGGAGGTGGAAGGAAGTTTTTGGAGGGTGGGGTGGGAAGGAATGGAGGAGCAGCCTAGGTGGGGCCTTACGGAGGCCTAGTGAGAAAGCGGATGATTTCCCCCTCCCCACCCCCAATACGTACCCCTCATTGCAGGTGGAAGCACCGCTGGCAGTGTCTCAATCACGAATTTCTGGGCAAAAGGATGAGACACCTAATGCCCTTGTACCTGTGACACCGGAGGGCCAGAATTAAGGTGGGAACCAGAGGGGGTAGGGCTGTTAGGGGCGGGGTTTAATGAAGGTGGGGCTTTGGGAGGGGATTTTAAAATTGTCAGGGGCGGGATTTAGGGAGGTTGGGATTAATTGAATCATTCTGCAAATATTAAGCACCCACTGTGTCTGCTGGGCGGGGGTGGGTTTGGGGTGCAGTGAGAGAAGACACAGTCCCTACCCTCACAGAGCTTACAGTCTAATTGGGAAAAGGACACCAGCAGAGCCCCGCAGAGCACAATATTACGCGGTAAGTGCGTCAGAGTCCTCTGTGAGGTCTGAGGGGAACTGGCCTGACTGACTTAGGGGGCATCAGGGGAGGCATCCTGGAGGAGGCATCTTCGGCGTTGAGATTTAGAGGGCAGATGGGAATAATCAGGATGGAAGGCAGGAGGCCAAGTAGAGATGGTCCTCATTGAGAATGGAATCACTTCAGTTCAACTCACTGGAGTTTTTCTAGTGCTGGCTCGGTGGGCTAGGCTCCAGAAGTATCTCCCTCTCAAGTCTGGAGGACTCCTGGACACACATGAAAACTAATAATGCCCAAGACCACCCCCCTACCTCCAATATCACTGAGGCTTGAGTGACCTTCTAGGACTGAGAGAGGATCTCAAGAAATCATGCTGTGCTGAAGCAATCCCATGTTCTTTTACACCCATGGTGGGAGGAGGCTTGGAAAGGGAAAACCCCTATGGATTGTCCCTTCCCAATTCTGGCCAGGCTCCCAGTTGCTTGTGTCAACCCCTGAAGGGAAAGGGAGACAGAGCTGGAGTGGGTTGGCAACAGAGTCATTATTAGCCACTTTCTAGAGCTAGCCCCTCTCTGATCCCCCCTTGCTGGAGCCAAGATCCTAGTACAGACCAGTCACGAACCTGGGATAATCCTTTGTGAGTCATGATGATCCTACCATGATGCCCCAGTGTTGATTCTGTAACAAGTCCAAGTGGACTCATGATCATGCTGACCTCGTGTTAGACCCGTAATGTGTCCGTGTGGATCCTGGCGATGTGACCTGAGATCTGTGAGGTGGCTCTGTTGAATAGCTCTCCCACTGCCCTAGCCCGCTGTCCTGGTTCAGCAGCACAGCTTCCCCCTCCCTTCTCCCCACAATCAAGCTACCAGTGTCCCAACCCGGTCTTTTCTCGAAGTCCCTACCACAGACCACAGGACTGTGTGCAAACTGGGCTGGGACTGGGTGCTGCAAGAGGCAGTGAGTGCCTCACCCTAGAAAGACTGGCCCAGTTCCAGGCACACAGACCAGCCTGGAACTTGAGTCAGAGGACCTTGTCTCAGAGCCAAATTATGACCTTTTTTGCCTTCAACCAGTTCAATAGTAGGAGACAGAGGCAGCAATGAAGGGCCCAGTGATCGTGGGCCCTGCCCCAGAGTCCTGAGATGCTTAGGAGTCTCCCGTGAGAGATTTTTCCAGAGATAGTTTCCAGAGCAAGCTCCTAACATTTCCTGACCTGGGGGACCTTGGATAAATGATTAAATAACTCTGAGCCTCAGTTTCTTCATCTGTAATATAAGAAGATTGAACTAGATGATTTTTAAGTAGTCCTGGTTTGAAACTACCCTGGGGAAAGGAAGGGTTGCTGCCCATGCCTCTATAAGCATTTGTACCTTGACTTAGAATCCCACTGTAATCCTCTACAGTCATCATTAATCCCCACCAGCCGCTCCCCAATCCAAACACACTAGACTTGGGCACTTTGAAAAAGAGGGATTTTTACTTCATTCTCCCACCTCCTCTGAGAATTTCCAAATCCCCTCTACCTCCCCCCAGGCCCGTCCGGCAAAACTCTCTTCCTGGGCTTTGGCTCAGCCAATGCTTCCCCATCCCTGAGGCTGCTTTCAGGCTCTGAGTCTGACCAGTCAGAGTCTCTCACAAGGAGATGAAGATTTAGCACTTGGATGACAAGAGAATCCAGGACTCCTGGTTGGTTGGTGGAAAAATCTTGGGACTAGAATTCCCTAGGGGCAAGGTCCTCAGGCTGCAATCAGCCACATTCCCTATACACTAATGCACTCCACTCCCACCTTGGATGGGGAACATCAGCTTCATCACAGTCTAGAACGTTAGAACACAGAACAGCAAGATCCAAAACACTGGATATATCCAGTCCTTTGAAGGGGAACATTGACAAGCTGAAGTGTGTCCAAAGAAAAGTGACTAGCATGGTGAGAGGACTGGAAATCATGCCCTGGAACAGTGGTTCCCATTTAGTTAAAAACTCCTAACAGTGGTTACAAAGGGTTCAAGGCTAAAAACTTTTTATTGGTGCCTTAAACAGCAAATCATTACAAAATACTACAAGTAGTATATAAAATTACCCTGGAGGTTCACAACACATTTTTGTTGTTGTTGAAAGGGGTTCCCAGAACAAAAAACATTGGGAACCATTGCCATTGGGAAGCAGTTGAAAAAACAGGGGGTATTGAGCCCTGAAGAAGACTGCCAGGAGCCATGAAATGGATGGAAGATGCTTAGAGGCAGAGTTGGGCTTCCTATTCGTAAAAACTTCCTAACCATCAGGGTTGTTGAAAAGTAGAACAAGCTTCCTGATGAGGTCATTCAACCTCTGCTTGGCAAGGCTGAGGTGGGGGGGGGGGGGGGGGTGACAAGATCATAGATCTGGGGATTCCTGTCCAGGTATTGGGTCAGCCTCAGTGCCCTCTGAGCTCCCAGATTCTGTGTTTCTAAACATAAAATGAGAGTTGGACATCACAGACAGAAGGAACCCTAGAGATGAAGCTGGTCTAACCTCTTTTTTATTTTTATTTTTATTTTTATTTTTATTTTTATTTTTATTGTGTTACAGAGGAGGAAACTGAGGCTCAAAGAGAAGGGTCTTGCCTGAAGCCAAACAGCTTTGGGTGTTCATAGCAGTTTCACATTCTATCCCTAGGCAAGTGACTAGAGCTGCCCTCCCATGGTCCCTACCCTAAGGATGAAGTTAGCGAGGCCTCCGTGTTGGAGTACATACCTGCCTACGGATCTTTCCCAAGCCTTATTGGAGAGCAAGTCCTCAACTGAGTCACCTGTAGGCCATCTGTTTAGAAAGCAATAAACTGTGTACATTGGTTTAAGGCGAGTCAGGGAACACATGTTGGTTTGGGGCAGCAAATTATATTTCTGCACAGCAGGATCAAAGAGTCTGGGTTTGTCCTTCTTAAAGAATGACTCAGGTCAGAACTCAGGAGACCAGAATTCTAGTCCCAAGATCTGCCACTAACCAACTGTGTGACCCTGTGATGTCCCGTGTCTGAGTCTTGGATTTCCTGATATGGAGAAGAGGTTGGGGCCCATTTAATATCAGTAGACCCTTTTCTTCATTATACTGTCATGTTCCATCCTTGGGTGTTGGGAAAAGGGTGCTATGCCTCCACAACAATGAGTGAGTGAGTACAGAGAAAGGAATAGGAGGAGATACTTCTGGGGGGGATCTCTAGGTTGTATCTGGGGGCTGGCTGTTTCTAGGGTTGCGTCTGGGTGATAGGAGGGGTATTTCTGGGGGTTTATAGGGAAGTGTTTGGGGGTTGTTTCTGAAGATGTATTTTGGAGTGTCTCTACTGGTGTTTCTGAGGGGGGGTCTCAGTGGGAGAGGGTCTGATGGGTAGTGTTTTAAGGAGATGTTAGGAGCTTCCTCTGGGAAATTTTTGGAAATATCTCTCATGGGAGACCTCCTAGGGAGCATCTCAGGACTCTGGGGCAGTGCCCATGATCCCTGGACCCTGCACTGCTGCCTCTGCCTTCTATTATTGAACTTGTTGAAGGCAAAAAAAAAAAAATCCCCTATACTGGTGGGGGAAGTGAGGCTAGCCATGGCAATGGACGTGTCTGGGTCAGTCTCATTGCAGAGAGACAGTCTCAGGCCATTCCTTTTGCTTTTGGAGCTGCCCAAGCTCTGGGGGAGGGGCACAGGAATCTTAGGTTAACTAGGAGTCAAGAGTGTTACAGGAAGAAAGAGAGAGCCCTGGGAAGGAGAGACTCGAAGGAAGGGACTGCCCCAGTGGTCAGTAGAATGTCTCCCCCTTGCCCTCTCACCCCCATACCCCCTCCCCTCATACACATTCTTTCAGTTTCCCTTTCGGGGGACTTTCCCTGAAGGGAAAATCATGATTGGAAATTTGGAAACAATCCGGATTCATTTATCACACACACACACACACACACACACACACACACACCCCTTCCCAGCAGCCCCAGGCTCTGAACCCTGGAGTTAGGGGGTAAGGAGTGTTGATAGGAAACTGAAAGCATATGAGAGTCAGAACCGTAAGAGCTTCGAGGATCTCGGGGTGAGGTCAGAAAATACTTACTTCCAGCTCTTCTCTGTCCCCTACAGCCTAGTGAGATCCTTGGGGAGGAGGAGGGAGAGGGACTCAATCCCTGTCTCACAGACAAACGCATACGCTGAAATCAAACAAGGCATGGTAGAATGTCAAAGCTGTCGGCCCCCACACCTGAGTCCCGCTGCTTCGTGTTACAGATGAGGAAGCCAAAGCTCAGAGAAAAGGAACCCAGGTCACAGAGGGTCCAGTCCCTGGGGAAAGAAGGGGCCTGAGGATACAGGGATGGGAAGATGAGGTGAGATAGAGAAGAGAGAGTGATGCCAGATTCTGACATCTGAGAGGGGGACCCTAGTACTGCAGATGTGTCTAATCAAGGCAGAAGGCAGCAGGACCATACATAATCTTTGGTCTGACTATTGAAAGCCATCTTTATAGAGCCCTTGGGGCCCCCCAAAATTCCCAGAGCTTTTTTCAGGTGACTTGCAATGCGACAACAACTAACATTTACATGGTGTTTTAGGGTTTGCAAAGTGATTTTAGATGCATTATCTTGAGCCTTACAACTGAAACCCTTCCAGTAGATACTACCATTACTGTTGATCTCATTTTACAGAAGAGGAAACTGAGGCTCAGAGGAAGGAAGGAAGGAAGGAAACAAGCATTTATTAATCACCTACTATATGTCAGGCATTATATTAAGTGCTTTACAAATATTATCTCATTTGACTCTCACAATAGTCCTGCACAGTAGATGCTAGACACCTAACACTAGCTGTATGACCCTAGGCAAGTCACTTAACCCCAAGTGCCTCACCCAAAAAAAAAAACAGAAAAACAAAAAACAAAGGTAGATGCTATTATTATCCCTATTTTACAGCTGAGGAAACTGAGGCAGACAGAAGTTAAATAATTTATCCAAGATCACACAGCTAGTAAGTGTCTGGGAGAAAATTTGAACTTAGTTCTTCCTGCCTCCAGACCCAGCCACCAAACCATGTCTCATCCATTTGCTATTGGAGCAGATTTTTAAACTCGTGTACAGAACTTTACAATTACATGACTATGGACTTCAGGCTGGAAGGGCCTTAGAAGTCATCTCATCTAACCCCCTTTCATGGAGGAGGAAACTGAGGCCCAGAGAGTTAAAGTAAGTGACAAAGCTGCATTTGAACCCAAGACCACAATTTCCAAAACCAGTGCTCTTTCCCCTGACCCCTCCCCCTTCCCTATTCCTCCTGTCATTTGATCTCCCAGAGTAGGAGGTGATTATTCCCATTAGACAGATGGGGAAACTAAAGCCTTGAGAGAGGGGAGAACACTCTCAAGGTCACACAGTGAATCCATGATAAAACTGAAACCAAAGCCCAGATCTCCAAACTCAGGCCCAGGGCTCCTGGCTCTCCCCCAGGGCACCTCCCTAAATGGGAAATTTGCTATTCCTCCCAACTTTGTAGCGTCCTCAGATTTGATAAACACATTTTCTTCTCTGGTTAACTCCCTATGCACCCCACACAGTGGAGCGTCTTCTCTCTTCACGTCGCCAGCCTGGCTGCCGTTCCCGCTCTCCTTTAGCAGATGACCTCACCCATTCTGCGAAGAAGATGGAAGCGACCATTAGGAGCCTTCTCATCTCTCCTCCATTCCTCAGTCCTCTCGAATCCTTCTCCCTTGATCCCATCCCCCTTTTTCTCCTCTGACAGTCTGTCCCATCAGTCACTCCCTCCTTCCTCACATTGTTCCCCCTCTAGAACGTAAGCTCCTTGACGGCAGGAACAGTTTTAATACTGTCTTTGGGTCTCCAATGCCTGGCAAGTGGTGGGCGTTCAATAAAGACTCGTTGGTTGATTGACTGACTTTGTTACTTATTGACCCTTTCCTTAAATGCTTACAAACAGGTCTCCTCTGCCCCCAAAGATTCTCCACCACCATGTCCTTGCAAGTAGATCATAGAGTTTGAGCTGGAAGACACCTCAGAGGCCCCCCAGTTTTGATGGACGAAGGTGTGGGTGCTCAGAGCTCTTGCCTAAGGGTCACACAAGTGGAAAGTGGCCGTATCAGGTTTCGAACCCAGATCCTCTGACCCTGAATCTTTCTGCTGTTCCAAGCTCCTTTCCCTCCTCACTTTCACGCTAATCTCCCAGGAAGAAACCTTTATTCACTGTTTCCGCTTCTTCACCACCCATTCACTCCTCAGTGCTTGGTGGTAAGATTTCCAGCCTGAGCACACCAGTGAAACTGTTCTCTCCAAGGTCACCGATGACCTAAAGGCCCAAGCCGGTGGCCTTTTCACAACCCTCATTCCCCGTGACTTCTTGGAAGCTTTTAAAACTTGTTTAGTCCCACACCCCTTTGCAGATGATTTCCCCCTCCTTTGGCTGAGGTCCCACTGCACACTTCTACCCTTCTACTTCCCCTTCCTCATCTCCTTTATTGGTTCATGATTCTCTTCTCGCCCCTTCGGGCCTCAAACCAGAGTCTCCTTTATGTGGAGAGACCTCCCCACCTCTTAGGTTGAAAACCCCAAGTCCACATTTCTGTCATGTGGCACTGTCAATGTGTCAGTGTTTCACGTGACTAATAAGACCATTCGTCCAACTGTTCCCTAGTCCTCAAAAATTGAGGTATATGGGTGTTTAAGGAGGCCTAGCCCCTCTGGTGTGAGGACTCCCTGAGCCCTCTTCAGGGCTGCTCATGCACCTTTGGTGTTTCCCTGGCACCCAACTCTCAACTGTGGCCCCAACAAGCTGTAGCATGCACAATGGACACACACTGGTAAACCCTTTAGGCGGATGAGCTAAGCCAGACTGAGGGTAACCAAGGGGCCTCAAACCCATAGATAGGTTAGGGGGGTGTTCCCCAAGCACGTAAAGACTTTCCCCAGTGGAATAGGCAGATGAGAACAATTTATTGCAACGGCTATAAAGCAGGCATTGTGGAGAAAATAAGCTCCTTAGCCCTTCTTACTTCTTGCTTATATAGCCCAGGGCATGACCTATGCCTTCCTTCCGATTCTTTCTAGGCTCTCTTTTTTTCAGTTGGGGCTTGCTTGCTCATCTCCCTTGCACCCGAGATATACACACACACACATATATAGATATCTATAAACTCACACATATACACTCAAACACATAGATGTAAGACCATACTATGCTTATTTCTACTTGTCGTCTGTTTCTCTGAAAGTTGATAGCATCTTCCTTCATAAGTCCAAGTCTTTTCCATGTTTTTCTAAATCAACCAGCTCATCATTTCCTACACCACAGCAATATTTCAACCCAATCACATTTCTTTCTGAAAGATTGTCTATGAGAGATTTCCCCCCACATTTCTGCATTCCTTCTGTTCTTGGTTGCATAGGTTTTATTTATACAAGAAAATATTAATTAAAAAAATAAAAATGAATGAGCAGAAATAGGAGAATGTAGTACACAGTAACCATCATGTTGTGTGATGACTAACGTTGATAGACTTAGATCTTTTCAGCAACGCAAGGATCTAAGACATCTCCAAAGGTCTTATGATGGAAAATGCTATCCACAGCCAGAGAAAGAACTATGGAGTTAGAATGCAGATTTAGGCATACTATTTGCTATTTTTTTTCTTCTGTTGTGTTTTGTCTCCTCTTTCTGATGGTTCCTCCTATTGGTTCTAATTCTTCCTTACAACATCACTAATGTGAAAATATGTTTAATAGCAATGTATATGTATAGCCTATATCAGATTGCACACTGTCTTAAGGAGGGAGATGGGGAGGGAGGGGGAGAAAAATTTAAAACTCAATAGCTTATGGAAGTGATTGTTGATAAATCAAAATAAATTAATAAAATATTTTTAAATAAAAAAATAAAAATTTTACATTTTACATTTCAACAATGTTCTCACCTTATGGTATAGTTTAAGGCCTGATACTACTGAAGCTTCTTCCTTTACATAGTTTTTTCCCCTAGTTTCTTTGAAGTTCCTTACCTTTTGTTCTGCCAAATTAACTTTGTTATTATTTTTTCTAACTCAGCAAGATAATTTTTAAGTAATTTAATTGAGATGGAATTACATACACAAATTAGATAAAATTGTCATTTTTTTATTATGTTGGCTTTACCTATCCATGAACAATAAATATTACTTCAATCATTTAGACCTCACTTTATTTGTATAAAAAGTGTTTTATGTTTATGTTCGGAGAGTTCCTGTGTCTGTTTTGGCAGGTATACTCTCAGGTATTTTATACTGTCTAGTTATTTTAAGTGGTCTAATATCTAATTATTTAATATCTAGTTATTTATTATCTAATATCTAGTTATTTAAGTGGTCTAATATCTAATTTATGCAGATTGTCTTTTCTGCCTAGAATGCATCCCTTCTTCATCTCTGCCTGTTAAAATCCTTCTTTTAAGTCAAAGCTCAGCTCAGTCACTACCTCCTCCAAGAAGCCTTCCATGATCCCTTCAGCTGAAAGTGATCTTTCCCTCCTTGCATTTTCATAAAGGATTCTGTCTGGCTGTCTCCTTTGCCCCTACTCCAAGCCCAGTCACTTCCTATCTTGTTTTATTCTTAGCTGAGTGCTTGTCATGCCTTCCCCTAGTCAGCTGTAAAGCTCCAGGAGCCAGTGACCACCTCATATTTTTTCCTCTCCATATCCCCAGCATCCACCCCAGTCCTTTGCACATAGTGGACACTTGTGAGTGTTTCTTGAATTGAATAAATTGACTCTCTGGCATCATCCAGGTCACTGACTAAAAAAAAAAAAAAAAGTCAGGCTTTCTGAAGTCTTTAAGAGAGAGCAGAGGACAGAGCCCTCCAGGTTTGCATCTATCTATTAATCATCATTCTTTGGGCCCTGTCACTATAACTAGCTATAAACCACCTAAATATATTATCATCTCTCCATCACGCCCACAAGGATACCGAGAGAGATTTTTGTCCAATGCCTTGCTGACATCCAGGTATGCTAGCAACCCTGTCAAATCAAGGAAACAAAATGAGTCTTGTATGGCCTGTTCTGGCTCCCAAAGAGCATCTTTTCTAGGTGTTTGGAAACTACCTATTTGGTAACCAACTCAGAGATTTGGCCAGGAATCAATATAAAGTTTAGCATTCCATCATTTCTTGGATTCCATCTTTCTCCCTTTCTGAAAATCAGTAGATGAGTTTGTTTCTGTTCTGGCAGCCTCTCTGCTTGTTCACAGCTCTCAAATGTCACTGGCCCTGGAATCATATCTGCAAATTCTTTCAGTACCTGGATCTGGAGACCGAAACTCAGGGCTTCTCTGGTCTTCCTTTCCCATGTCATTTCCCATTGGATCTTCCCTCATCAATTCCCTCTGAATGTTTGTCCCAGCCTTTCCAGTATAAAGATGGCAGAATTAGAGATGGATTCTGCTGAGTAGACATTTCCTAGGTGCCTGCTCAGGACAGGCCACAGGCCCTGGAAAAGGTAGGAAGCTTACTTAGGTAAGCCAAACACAAGACACTGAGTCAATGGTTCCACTGGGGAGCTGCGGAGTTGACTTCACATTATAGCGTAGGCAAGGAGTCCTGCGTATGGAAACAGTCATTTTTCAGTTGGGGTTTTCCTGGTGAAGATACTGGAGTGGTTTGCCATTTCCTTCTCCAGCTCACTTTACAGATGAGGAAACTGAGTCCTAAAGAGATTAAGTCACTTGATGAAGGTAATACAGACAATAAGCATCAAAGGTTTGATTTGAAATTGGATCCTCTGATTCCAGAGTCTGCTTTTTTCCCCATGTACCAGCCTTTCTCATGCTATTTAGTGCCTGTGTGACCTTGGACAAGTCACCCCACCGCTCTAGACTCCAATTTCCAACACTGCAGAGTGACAGGGTTAGACAAAACAGTCCTTTCCCAGCTCTAAATCAGTGATCATAAATGGATATAAATAAATGCAAGTGACTTCAACTCCCTGGGCCTCAGTTTCCTCTTCTGTAAAATGATGAGGTTGGACTAGACTGCCTGGCAGGTCCATTTGAGCTCTAAATCTGTGACCCTGGGAAGGCCAGAAGGAGAAGGAGGTTTGGGGAAAGCTGCTCTACCTTCCTTGTTGATATGATGCTGTATGCCCCACGAACTGACCCTTCTTTGGTTCCTCTTCTTGTTCTAAACTTAGCTCAAAGCGGCCATGCTCTTTTTGTCATCCTCAGCGTTCTTTCACAAGGCCCAGGTCTTTCTGAGCCCCAGTTTTCCCAGCACTGTATTTGTTCTTGGTCCCCAGCCTCCTCTTCCGTCTTTCGTCCTAGCGATGCAGCTAGCTCCTCCACTCACTTTAATACCCTCCTCCAAACCATCCCAACCTCCCCCGCCCATGCTTTTCTTCCTAACCACTGGCACTTCTATCCTTGGAATTCCACTATGGGCAACTGCCCAATCCCTCCCTGAGCCAACATGGTCCCTTTGACAGTGGTTGGGATGGCACCTTGCTTTCTCCTGAATGCTTACCATCTGCCTTTCTGCGGTCTGAGACCTGATCTGACTATGCCCACTCAGCATCCCTTTCCTGCACAGTCATGAACACTTAAGATTTACGTCACGGTCACTTTCTCTGCCCAGCTTTCCATCATTTCCTCATCACTAACCAGTTCTTCCTTGTTAGTAAAAATTAGGTCTAAGACAGAGGTAGTTCCCCCTCATCTCTCCCTCCTATATTAAGAGTTGACATCGTCAGCAGAGAGGATCATAAATTTATCAAGCATGTCATTTTTAGCTGAGTAAGGCTTTGTGTAGCTCTCTGGATAAAAATCCCCCCATCACAGTCATCTCTTGCCTTTTTACACAGCCCTTGTACTGGTTCTTATTATTTCTTACCTGAATCCCACTGGGACCTCCCCTCCCTAATCCATTCTGCACAATATTGCCTGTGTCATCTTGTTAGCACAAAAGTCTGACCATGTAACTCCCCTCCTCAAAGATTTTTGGTGACTCCCTATTAACTAGAGAAAAAATACAAACTACTTAGCCTGGCATCCAGAGCTCTCCAGGATCTGGCTCTAACTTACCCTTCTAGTCTTATTTCCAACCTTTGTTTTCTGAATAGTTTGTTTCACACAAAATGGATGACTAACTTTTCCTCAGTCTTGTCTGACCCTCTCTCACCAATGTGGATTCACACAGACTTCCTTTCATGCCTCAAATGGACTCCTTTCGTACTTCTGCCTTCTAAAATCTCAGCTCAGATGTCCACCTCCAACATGAAGCCATCCCCAATCACTCCAAATAGAAGGGATCTTTCCCTCTTCGACTTTCCAGTAATCACTTCCTCTAATTACTCACCTCTCCTGCACACCTGATCACTTCTAACTTGTATTAGTTGTTTGACTGTTATTCTTGGGGCCCTCCCCGACTGAAGTTTCCTTGAGGGCAGGGACCATATAATGATTCATCCTTGAATTCTCAGTGCCAAATAATACATGTTGGACTGAACTGAATGTTATGATCTCTATTAGGAAAGCATCATCTATAGTCTTCATATGGTCAGTTGGTCAGTAGAATACTCCAACAATGCTATCACTTTTGTTTTTACTTATTTTTTTCCCTCTTTGGTCCTGACTCATGTTCCCACTTAGATTTGTTGATTTTCTCTCAGGTAAGTTAAGTTCTAAATGCACAGTTCACTTCCCTTCTACTGGGGCTGGGGTTTTTTATTTGCTTGTTTGTTTGTAAAGGTTATGCCCTTCCGTCACCATATTCTAGTGCTGAGTCCAGTGCCACTAAGTCTTCATAGCGCCTTTTTTTAAGGTCACATTTACTACCTTGAATAAAAATCTCAAGTTTTTTTTTTCCCCTAGTATTACCCATGTGCTGAGCGTTGGGGTCCAACCCTTTTCCTGGTTGATTCTTTTTGAAAACCACCCTCCTTTGCTTTTTTTTCTTTCTTTGTCATGTACTTGGTTGCCCACCATATTTGTAACCCTAGCACTTAGCACAGATCCTGACACACAGTAGATACTTAATAAATGTTTATTGACTGATTGATCACAGAATCTGCTTTTACAGTTTTTTTGAGGACTTTCTCATAGTGTGATGTAGTGAGAAGGGTGTTATAACTGGAGTCAAAAAAGACCTGGATTCAAATCCATCTTCTAAAACTTTCTAGTTATATGACCAAAGATTTTATTGTAATCTTGGAGATTTTTAAGCTCCTTGAGAGTAAAGACTGTTTTTACCTTTTTTTTTTAATCCCCCTCCCCAAGCACTTAGTAAAGTGCTTAGCACATAGTAAGTGCTTAATAAATGCTTGTTGACCCAAGCCAAGTCACGTAATCCCTCTAAGCCTCAGTTTCCTCCCCTGTAAAATGGGTTACAATAATACCTGTAGAACCCATTCCACAGAGGAAGATCCAATGCACTTTGAAAAATCTCAAAGCACTCCGTAAAGTCATGACTATTATTGTAAATTCAAAGACACTTTGAATTGGAAAGCTGCATCAGAAGTCACCCAGAGATCTGAGGGCAGAGTACAGTGGGACTCTGCCCTTTTTTTGGAAATGATACCTCTCAATGCATTCCCTCCCACCTCCTTTTCTCTCCATCCCTGCCCAGGTGGGCTGAGCTCAGGCCAGCACTAGTGGTCTCCAGCTCAGGCTCCCCAGAGCCCAGCATCCTGGCATCTACACCATAGGCATATGGCATCCAGGCTACAGGCCTACAACCCTCTGCCCTCCTTTCTCTTCCAAAGTCACCACCTTCAATGGGAAAAGATGAACTTATCTGCTGGCCCCTCAAAGCCTTCAGTTTCCTGACCAGGAAGATAACTTCCCAGCTGCCTTTTAGCCAAATGCCCACCCATGAATCAGCAGGAGTGGAAATCAATACATATTCATCCCTAGGCACTCCGGGTGGTCCTTGAATTTTAAAAGTGGAAGCTTTTAGGGATTACATAGTCCAGACCCCTCTTTTTATAAATGAGGAAACAAAGTCCCAGAGTGGGCAAGGGACTAGGCACAGGTAACATAGGGAGAGAGTAGCACAAATGGAATTCTCAATCCACCCACCAAGCCTTCACTGAGTACCTGCTGTGTGCAGGGGCCTAGGCCACGACCACCAGGGCACAGGGAATGCCCCAATTACTGGGATGAGACACATACACGAGTATGTGAAATATTAAGAGAAGGTGTGGTGCTCACAAACAGGAGAAGGGAGAGAGGGGGCTCAGAGCAGGGAGAAATCACTTCTCGCTGGGAGAATCCAAGGAGGCTTCCTGGAGGTGACATTGGACCTGAGCCTCAAATAATTTCATCTGGGTGGATATTTAGGCAAAGGGAATACAGGTATGAATGTGTGACAAAGGAAAGGACAGCTTGGGAATATGGGGAAGAGCTCATGCTGCATCACTCCTCTGCTTAATACCCCAGTGGGCTCCCATTACCTTTAGAATCAAACATCATCTGTTTTCCATTCAATACCCTCTTCAACTTTCCAAGGTTTGTATAGTTTATTTCTCCTTACACACTCTATGGTCCAATAAAATTAGCCTTCTCAATGGGCCTCACACTGAACACTCTATCTCCTTAGTCTCTTGAACTTTGCACCTGTCTGTGCCTTAGGACTGGAACACCCTCCCTCCTCATCTCTGCCTCTTGGAACCCGGGTTTCCTCCAAAGCTCAGCAAAAAATGCCATCTCCTACATGACACCTTTCTGGATTTCCCCAGAATCCCCCAGAAGGCTGCTAATGCCTTCCCAAGAAAAATGACCTTGTATATTCTATTTCTTCCATTCTTACCTGTGTGCATATGTTTTCCACGTCATCTCTCCCTATAGAATGTAATTACACTCTTTGAGCACAGGGATGATACCTTTTTTGTCTTTATGCCCCCAGCACCTAGCATAATGCCTAGCTCGGAGTAGGCCCTCAATACAGGCTTGTTGATTGGCTGACCCAAGGGGAGGAAGGGGTGATGTCAGTGGAAATGCCTTTGTGGCTTCAGATGGTGGAAGGCCCTGAATGTTAGGCTCAGGAACTTGTACTTTATTTATCCTGAGCTGAATAGAATCCTTCAAGCTCTCTCTATAGGAATATATCATTAGAATCATATAATCTGTAAGAATATATAATCGCCATCACCATTATCATCAACAAGAAACATATATCAAGTGCCCACTGTGTACCAGATACAGTGCCCCAGGGAACTGGGGATACAGACGCCCCCCCCCAATGGTCTTGGCCTCCAAGAGCTTCCATTCTGATATGAAGGACACTAGCTGCTGGGATAGGCTTCATGGAGGACACAGTTCTTGAGCTGAGAGTGGGACTTTTTTTGATGGGGGGAGAACACTGGGGTTAGGTGACTTTTCCAGGATCATACAACTAGTGTGTATCTGAGGTTGATTTGAACTCAGGTCCTCCTGACTCCAGGGTTCTGTCCACTATGCCACCTAGCTGCCCCTAAGTGTAGGGTTTTTAAGAAGTGAGGAAAGAGTACATACCCAGCTTGGCAGGGATGGGAGGAGGATTAGAAATAGCATCCTGTGTGAGGATGCCAGGTGGCTTGGATTGAAGAGGGCACGAGGCGGAAGGTAGGAAAGGTGGGTTGGAGCCAGGTTACTTTAAATGCTAAGGAGTCTTCCTTGATACTTGGGGCAATAGAGAGCCTCTGGAGTTTACTGACCTCAGAAGGGATTTGAGCAGACCTGTGATTTAGGAAAATCACTTTGGCCCACATAGGAAGAAGGATGGATTGGAGAGGGGAGAGGTTGAGGAGGAAACACCAGTGAGCTACAGCATCTTGGGAAACCATCTGATTGGGTGTGGAGGAGCCATGATTTCTAACAGGGACAAGGAAATCGTAAGTCACTCTAGAAGTGAAAGGAATGATGATGATTATTCTGTAGCTAGTGGGGAGCCACAGAAAGTTTGTGAGAGAGGGAGGGACAGCATCGGAGCTCTGCTTTGGGACACACACACACACACACACACACACACACCTACTGACAGACACAGAGGCACTCTCATAGGCAGACTCACACACAGAGACTCAGAGATACACACTGGCAGAAACAGACCCTGGCGCTGAGTCCCAGAACAATGGGCTCATTGTCTGAGCTGGGGCCTCTGATACAGACACAGGTTGGAAGAAAGAGGCCCTGGGGAAGGGGTTATTGCCCCCTCTTTCGCTCCCTCTTTACATTCTACCCCCACCACAGTTATGCCCCATATCAGAGGCACCTGTGACTCCCACCACCCTCCCCTCAACTGGTGGGGAAACTGAGGCAACAGCACCAGATTCAGGGATGGGCATCGGGAGATGGAGAGGGATCCTGATTGATTGCCTGGGACACTCAGTCCTGGGGCAGCAGCAGCTGATACTAAGTCATGGTCCCAGCGTCCTGGGGACTGCAGTGGGAGGGAGAGATAGGAGCCGGGGGGCCCAGAAGCACCCAGGGATAAGGGACAAGGATGTTAACCCTCTTCCTCAGTTACAGTCTAAGGTCCAGCCCTCAGTCTTCGGGATCTCAGCCCTGCCCACCCAGTGGACGCTAGGACTGCTCCCAAACCCAACGGTTTCAGCCCCTGCCCCCCAGTCCCCACCTTGGAGTTTCCCAAGTGTCTCAATTCGGTCACACATTAGTCATTCCTCCGGGGCCCGGGGGCAGTGCCTGAGAATGTCCCCAAGCCAGACCTCAGCTGGCTGGGCCCGAGCTCAGGCCCCACTGCGAGCAGCCCTGATTCTGGTGTAACAAAGTTTGCCCGTGCCTGCGGGGGCGGGGAGGGGCGCTCCGAAGGAGGAAACAGGGGCAGAACTGGACGGCCCTGACACATCCCAGCCAACTCTTGCAACACTCTGGGTTTCCTCCTCCCTCTCCTACTCTGCTTTTCCCTGGGTGGGTGGGTGGGGGCAGAACTCCTGGGTCCTGTAAATGCCTTTCCCACATGGGCCAATGCTTAGGAATAGGGATCCCTCCTCCCTCTTCCCCTTCTAGGCTTGGGGAGGGGCTGAAATGGGAAAGGAGGCGGCAGGCTGGACTTGAGGGGACCCAGGCTCACAGGTCGAGGAGTTTCCCAGTTCTTTTTCAATCTAGTTCCCACATAACACTTAGGGATGAGTAGAAGAGACTCAAACCTTGGGTGAGGTGGCTCAACCTTCCCTTGGTGGGAGGGTGAGGTCCACCCCAGGGCACAGGGGCAGGAGGGGGCTGCCCTGGGATGATTCCATCTGGGGCAGAATGAATTTTTCCTAGTCCCACAGACTTCTATAATATTGAGTTCAAAGATTTGATGACCAGCAGGAAGATCTGGACCATTGAAGGGTAGGGGACTTTCCTTCTCACCTGAATAGTCTCTAGCTATATCTACGGGGTGAGGAGTGTATGCAACTGTTATCCTGGGTCTCCTTGGTCGCAGAGAGAACCCTGTTCTAGGCCAGGAAAGGGCTCTGGGCCACAGGAGTGAGCATAGATTCACCAAGCACCAAGAATGTCTCAGCAGGAAGAGATCTCATTGTGCAGGGGTGGAAATTGAGGCCCCCTCCCCAAAAGGAAGGGACTTAATGACACGAGAACTGGTGGCAGAGCAAAGAAGGACAAAAACACAGGATTCCTGGCTTGAAGGCCAGAGGAAATAGAGCCTGGATGGAGCTGGGTCAGCTAATCTCCAGGGGCCCCCCAAATTCCTCTAGCCAAGGCCAGGAGGAATATCTTTTTCTCCCAGCTTGCGCCAATTGACTCTTCCTCCAGCCTTTGGAAGTTAAAGGAGGACCTGACAAAGCTAAAGAGAGAACTTGGGAGTCCGGAGGACAGAGGGATGGTCTAGTTTCTGCCCAACCTCCCCCAAACCATACACACATCCTGGTGACCCCTGGGGCCGTAGGACCTTTGGGGAAGGTACAGTGACTCCTCTTTAGGGAGGGAAGATTTCTAGTGCTACTCTTGCCCTAAGAAGAGACATCGCCCCTCCCTGACACGAGGCCCAAGAAGACCCCAGAGAACCCTAAACTCTCCCCTTCTCTTTACACACTCTCAGGTTCCTTCTGTTCTTTATGTGATTCCCTCCAGGAATCTCCACTTTTTCATAAAGGTTCTCTAGGCTTCCATCTCTCCTTAAGGAGGTCCGTCACCCTACCCGGCCCTAAGGAAATCAAAGGTCCCCGCATCTTGAGGATCCTCCCCCTCTTACTGAGGGTACCCTCTTCTTTAAGTGACTCTCTGGTCGCATCTCTCTTTTTAAAGTCTCCCCCCTCCCCCGCCCACCTCAGAGTATGTCACAAGCCCTTACGCTCCTTAAGGAAACCCCCCCAGGACCCTCTCCTCTCCTTAAAATGAGCGCTAAGGATTCTACCCCCTCTATACAGTGATCGCGATTCTCACACCCAACCCCTCCCCCACTTTTCCGAGGCTTTGGCTTTGGGGGGGTGAGAGGGGTGGGAGGAGCGGGGAGGGGCGAGGGGGCTTAGAGCTCCGGGGCTGCCGGTTGTGCAGGTGGGGGCGCCTCGGGTCCCACCCCCATGCCTTGATTGGGTGCTTAGTTAAATGGACGGCCACGCCCCCCCAGGCTCGCGGTGCTATTTAAGCGTCGCGGCGGGCGGGCGGGCGGCATTCCGGCGCGGAGCGGAGTGGCTGGGCTTGGGGGCTGCATCTGGGTACCCCCTTCGCCTTCCCCCACCCCCGGAGCTCTCTCGGCCGCCCGGGGCAGCGCCCGGGGCCGTCCCCCGCCCCAGACAGCCTCCCCCTTCCCCCCTCCCTCGGGGCGTCCCCCGCCGCGGGCGCCCCGCGCTGCAGACCCACCCCCCACCTCCCCCCCCCCGACCATG
>NW_020954553.1:7966697-7985174 GCF_900497805.2 Vombatus ursinus
CCCCCCCCCCCGACCATGGGCAGCCAGAGCTCGAAAGCGCCCCGGGGCGACGTGAGCGCCGACGAGGCGGCCCCCGCCAAGGCCAACGGACAGGTGGGTGCGCTCTTTGGACCGGGCCGGGGCCGGGATGGCGCGGGCCGGACCGCCCTCCTCCCCGCGGTCCTCCTCGTCCTCCTCCCTCGGGCCGCGGGCTTTGTGCCCGTTCGCCCGCCCGCCCGGGACACGCGGCGCCCCCTCCCCCTCCCCCCGCGCCTTTTGTTCTCTGCTCCGCTGCTGCTCCCGGCGGGCGGAGGGAGAGCGGAGCGAGGGAGCGCGGGAGGGAGGGGGCGCGGCCGGCCGAGACCTGGGCCCGGCCCCCGGCCCGTCGCCTTTGTTCCGAGCCGCGGCCCGGGCGCCCAGAGCACAAAGGCGGAGCCCGGGGCGCCGAGCGGGGGTGGGGCGGGCGCTCGGGCCGGCCCGAGGAGCCGGGAGGGGGGGCGCGGAGGAGGAGGAGGAGGGCGCGGGCGGGGCGGGGAGGGGGGATGACTTGGGGGAGAGCCTGGCGAGGGGCGGGGGCCCGGGGCCCGTAGACGGCGCGGAGACAAAAGCCAGCCAGCCAGCCGGGTGGGGGGGCGGGCCGCGGCGATGCCCGCAGGGATGCGCCCGGGCCCGGCCGGCCGCGTTCTCGGGACCCTCAGGCCGGCCCCGCCCGACCGCCCCGCGCGCCCCCTGGCGGCCCGGGGCCTGGGGGGGTTGGGGGGGAATGCCCCGCAGCTCCCCCCGCAGGCGGCTCACGGCGCTGCCCTGTGCTCTGCCCGTCCGCAGGAGAACGGCCATGTGAAGAGCAACGGAGACGTGCCCCCCAAGGCCGAGGCCGAGGCCGCCCCCCCGGGCCCTGCCGAGCCGGCCGACGCCGCCCGGGGCAGCGGCGACGCCATCGAGCCCACGAGCCCCGCGGCACAGAGCCCGGGCGGTGAGGCCAAGGCCGAGGGGCCGCCCAAGGAGACGCCCAAGAAGAAGAAGAAATTCTCCTTCAAGAAGCCCTTTAAGCTGAGCGGCCTGTCCTTCAAGCGGAACCGGAAGGAGGCGGGGGGCGACTCGGCAGGCTCCTCGCCCACCGAGGAAGGGGCGCCCGAGGCCGAGGCGACGGGCAGCCAGGGGCCTCTGCAGGGGGGCGAGGAAGAGGCAGCCGCCGATGGCACGGCCGCCCCGGCCCAGGGGGCTCAGGCCGACGACAGAAAGTTGGAGGAGCCGGCCCCCCAGGCCGCCGAGGGGGCCCCGGCCCCCGAGCAGAGCCCCACGCCAGCCCCGGACGGCGAGCAGAAGGAGTAGCCCCCGGGCGGGGAGGGGCAGGTGGGCATCTCCCGAGTTCAAAGACTGTGCTTCCCCCACCCCGGGCTGGGTCAATGCCCTCCTCCCGTGCCCAGCTTAGAACAGGCAGCTGAGACCTCCAGGCAGAGCTGTTCTCCCCCCACCTCGGACCCCTGTGGACTGTCTCTCCTCCCCTCTGCCCTCCTCCCCTAGCGAGCCCCCTTCATCCCGCCTGCTCTGCAGTTCCCTGTTAGGTTAGTGGAGTGAGATGCTCAGCCCAGCCCCAGCTCCAGGCCCTGCTCCTACCCCTTTCACTGGTGAGCCCTAATCTTTCTTCCCCGGTAGGTTTGCTCTTGCTCTCCTCAGTCGCTGAGGCTGAAGTGGGCTGCCTCTGGGCTGGGGCTCATTCAGAGGATTTTGTGCCGGCGGCCCCTGCTGGCCCCACCGGCTTGGGAGGGAGCTAACCTGGTTGGGTTTTTATAAATGTCTTGATCAGTTTCAAACTCCAGCTTTGTGCGCCTGCTGTGTGTTCCTTTTGACTTTGTAGGGGAGCTGAAGGGTTCTGGGGGGAGGGGGAATCTGTATAATGTGAAGCAACTTGTTTGTCTCGTTTTTCTTCATTTGTAAATAATTTTTAATGGCCAAAACTAAACTTGTGACTTTTTCTAACTGCTAAAACCAACCTCCCATCTGGGTTTTAACTGTAACATTTGGAAAAGGAATAAATGTCAGGCCCTGTTGTGATGACCTAATGAGTGTGTATTTGGATGGGGTACTTGGTGTAGGTACTTTTAAGCAGGAAGGCCTGGTACTGACTAGATCTTAGTGGTTCTTTACAATCTCCCTGGACCTGGTGGCCATCTGCCCCATAACCAAACCTTTGGAAGTATTTTGCTGGAAGGTTACCGAGATTGCTCATGACTCATTCCCCTTGGGGCTTAGTCTCAGGTAGGGTAGGCCTTAATTTCTCTCTAAATCTCAAGCAGTCCTCATAAAATGCTATCCCTCACTCAGAAAAGGGAGGTCTTGTCTCCACAATCCTAATTACTTGACAGCAAGAAAAGCCAAGCTAATTCACAAAGATAGAAAAATGTACCAGTTTTATTACAAAGGTTCTTCAAAAAACAAAAAATAATTTCAAAATGGAAACCACACCAGAGATCCCAACCCAGACTACTCTCACACAAACCCAGTCAACATTGGTGGGTTCCTAGCCAGGGAAAAAGGGGGACTATTTGAAAGGGCAGCCAAGAGCCCTTAGCCTAGAGTCTGCAGAGGTATGGGAGCACAAGGTGCCCCCGTCAAACAAAATAGGTGAACCAGCCAGAAGGCACAGCCCTGTCACATGCCCATAGACTGTGGGAACCAGGCATAGCACCTATGAGCAGCTGCTAACTTACTTCACTTCAGGACAGGGAAAGTGGTTGGCTAAGTACCTGGACCTACACAGGAACCACCAGAGGAAGCTGGACAGACACACATCACCTGTCATCCTTGCAAAAACTTCACTAAGTTTCAAATTCAATTTAAAGGAATAAAAAAGGCCCACAGAGGGAGAAAAGGGGGCTGCGGAGACGACCCAACCCAGCCACCCAGGGCAATGTGTCCTATGCCATTTAAAAATAACCCACCCAGAAAAATGCTCCAGGCCCTAAACAGCAGGTCAGGCAAGGGGTTGTGTTTAAAACGATACAGGGAGGAAAGAAATGGATTCACCTGCCTGGGACTCAGGTGTACAAGGCAACAAAGGCATTGGATCGGGCAGCCTGTTAACAGCAAAACCCCTAGTTCCTGTGTTCTGGGGACAGTTCTATCTCATATAATTATATATAAATAGAGAGACATAGAAAATATAAACTCTGAGGATGTAGGGGTAAGGAATCTGAAAGGAGGTATGGGCAGCAGGCCCCAAGGAGAGCTGGAGAGCTCAGGCAGACTTGGTCTCCTCCTTCACCCTGTGGAGTAGGAACAGGACCGAGGTTAGAAAGACATTATTGGTCTACTTCATACTAAGCCCACAGGATCCCCACCCAGGTGGCACAGGGGGGTAGATGGTGGCAGACATGAGACAGTTCTTGCTTTAGGACCATTCCAAAGACCTCTACTAAAAGAGTAATGCAAATCTGCCCCTACTCACCCACTTTACTTAGCCTATATAACAATGGCATACACAAAATACCTTTATACAAGTCATAAAATGTACTAAATAAAACGCAGATACATTAAATACAGCACCATGATAAACAGAATTGTCAGGTTAATCCAGGTGTGCAATACATTACCCCTTCTGCACCCACTGTACCTAGCCTTTTATCACTAGTGGCTATGCGGTTTTGTTTTTTTTTTAATGAAGCTATCCAAATGTTTGGACAGAGTCTCTTTTCCCCTTACATATCTGAGGATAGCAAGATATATATTAACATCAACTAGTTTTTGAGCTTTTAAAAATCTTAAAGTATTTGGATCCATCTTTTCAATACAAGAAAAAAATTCACTCAAATGATGAAAGGCTTCCACCGGCCCTTTCTGGTTTGCCCTCTGGCTCCAAAGCTTCCCTTTCCTCTGCGGTCTTTGCAGCGAGCAGCTCTATCAGATCCATCGACAGTTCTCCCTGAGACTCTATCAACTCCTCCACATCATTCTCCTTCACTTCTGGCTCCGATTCTTGTGCTAATTTTACAACCTTGTTACTCACTTCTTCAAACATTTCATCCATGTCAAATTCACTAGAAAACTGGGAAAGGAACTGCAGGCACACTTTTTTCCCCAACTGTCTTCATACATGCTTCTATTACATCTTCCCATGCCTTAGCAATATCCCAGATTGCACGCTAAATATTATAGAACTTCCAGAAATCTACGTCAAGTCCTTATCTGCATCCAAAGCTACAAGTGCTCGAACAAATGTAGTGCATAAATGCCTTGAAATTACCAATCACTCCTTTGTCCAAAGGTTGTTATAATGAGGTAGCTTAGAAGACGTTTTCGATAAAATCATCCAAGACAGGAAGAATAACATGAAAGGAGAATCTTGAAAGGAATACCATTATCATCACAAAACTTAACTTCAAAACAGCGCATACACCACTGTTCAAAGATGATAAAGGTTATCTATGCCTTTGGCTTAGTGAAATAATACAAGTGTTGCCTTGCTGATTCCTTTCAATACTCACAGAGGTGGGGATCAGTCTTAAAGCCACATGTGACCTTCTAGGTCCTTAAGTGCTGCCTTTTGACTGAATCCTAATTTTACAAAACAAATCCTTGCTTGGAGAGTGGATTCAGTCAAAAGGTGGCACTTAAGGACCTAGAAGGCCACATGTGGTCTTAAGGCCAAAGGTTCCTCAGCCTGCTCTGGGATTTTCTGAGTGGTGCAAGAACAGGTTTTAATTTGCAATCCTAGATGCATTCCCTCACTATCTTTCCAAGCTTTATGTTCTGGCATAGTTTTTTTCCTCCAGAGATGCAGGTGGCATTCTTTGATAAAATAGACCGGTTTCATCTACATTAAAGATCTGCTCCTGCAAGTAGGGACCTTCATCTATTACTCTGAGAACCTCTTTGCTGCTTGAATATCTACACTGGCAGCCTCTCTTGATACTTGTACATACATTATGAAATCCTATGACTTTTTAAATTGTGCAAACCAACCACTGCTTGCCATAAATACCTGTTTCTTCACGGTACTTTACCTTTAAATCTTCAAAGAGGCTTTGAGCCTTGGTTGGAATTGTCATCAACCTTAAAGGAATATTCGTCCGAGTCTGGTGGTCTATCCACATCTCCAGAAGAGCACCTTCAATTGCTGACCATGCAAGCACTGTCTCATCCTTCACTATGGTGTTCACAGTTGACACCACAAAACTAAGTTCACATGCCATTGATGACAATTTCTGGCCTCCTTCATATTTTCTAATTATTTTTCTTTTCATTTCCGAGTCCTAAGCTTATGCTTAGGAGATGGTCTGCTGTTCCCCTCAAGAACAGTTTGCCACCAGCCATGGTGACAATAGAAGGCTCACTACTGAACAGAGAGGCAGTTACTACTCAATATCTGCAGACAGGTGGGAACTGACTTAGAGCCGCTTCTAGGCTTCCCACCATAGTTCACACTGCCTGCATCCTACAGCATCTTAAAGTACAGCATCTGCTTTGCCTAAGGCATTTTTGTAACTTTTCTGGGGGGGAGAATGCAGATTTCTTTCCGAAATCTTTATGTAAAATTGAACTGGCATAAAGCAAGAAACTGTCTGTAATCCATTAAAGGACCTTCTTGTCAATTATGATGAAGGTTCCCCTTCATTATGTGTCAAAGGTAGCCAGCTGGATAAAGGAAGGCCAGGACTTTTTTGGAAACAGGACCAATGCTGTCTCCAGCCCCCACCCCCCAGCTCAACTCTTCACTTACCCTTTGGCTTCAGGTTTCTCTTCCTTCGTCTTCTCCTCCTCTTTTGCCTCTGAAATAGATGATGTCAGGGACGACAAACTGAAATCTCACTATCCTATTTCCTCCAACTCGATACTCTCCTAGCCCACCCACTGTCACCTGCCCAGTACTAGACCTAGACCAGAGCAGGCCAAGATGTTAGGAGTTCCTGCATCTCCCAGGCAGAACTGTATCACCACTTCCCTGCTGGGCAAAGCCAGGGCAGCCCAAAGGACAGGTATTCCCCCAAGCTCCATAGGCTGCTGCCCGGTGTTGGAGGGACCAGACCCAAGGACAAACTGGTCTGACTAGTTTTCTGGGCGGCTAAGAGGAGCTGGCCCCCCTGGGAAGTGTGAGGTGGCAGGGAAAGGGCTTGGGTGGTATGGAAGAGTCACTATTGGCTATGGGGAGATGGGTCACATCAACAGGCTGGAGGGCCTGATGGGAGATGAGTCAGCCCAGCTGGATTACAAGTCAGCTCTTGTTCTTTTGTGCACCCTGACACTTCAGGGAACAGACAAGAGGCATGAGCAGCCCTGCAGAGGCCCTCAGGCACTGATGGGTTTGAGGCCTCCCTTCTGCCCTGAGCTCAGGCATTGGAAGTCTTGCCCAGGGACCTACCCACCTTTTTTCTCCTCTGGCTCTCGATCTTTCTCCTCTTCCATTTTGACCCTCTTGGCTTTCTTGAAGTTGGATGAGTTCTTTCGACCGCCCTCACCTTCCTCGTCTGAGTCTGAAAACTCCTCCTCACAAGCAATTCTCTTGTCTGAGGAGCATACTGAGGGGAGAAAGCAGAGGCCGAAGGCATGAAGTTTACGCAGCGCCTCTGGCCCAAGACAGCCTAACAAACATCTAATGCCCATCTCAATTCCTCTCCTCAACTGAAGGACTCCATGCTCGGATGAAGACTCCTGACAACCCCCAGAGGGGGGAGGTAAACGACTGCTCAACCTGTGGCTACACAAACTGGACAACAGGAGAGATCCCTGCATCCCACATAAGGCATCATTTCAGGCGAAAGGACATGTAAAAACAAGTTATCCACAAAATGGCATACAATGAGAACTGAAAGGAACTTTAGAAATTTTCCTTAAGAGAAGTAGTGACTTGCCCTTTGGATAACCTTGGTAAATAGGGTTGGGACTCAAACCCAGGCCCTTCTGCTTCCAAATCCAATGTACTTTCCACTGTGTCACCAGGTTCCTTCCCTACTCGTTCCAGACAGCATTCTCCTTCCTCCAGAAACCTACTTGAAATGCGCTTGTCAGGATCTTCCTCATCCTCATCCCCACTGTCCTCCTGTATCCCATCCTCAGGAATGGGCTGCATCTGGACACCAGGGGCATGTGGCAACATCCGAAGGTTCTCAAACAACCTCTGCCTGAGGCCCAAGAAAAGCAAGCAAAATTCTGTGTCACAAAGTTGGGGGAAGGATGGTGCAAATAAAAGGGGGTAAAACTGTAAGCGGGAAGCACTCACTTGATCTTTTCCAAGTACTCATTGGTATTCTGGTTTGTCATGTTAGATGGGCTGATATGAAGCTTGAAATCCGGTCCAAAGTATTCAAAGTAATCATTGTAGGGAAGTTCTGTTGAAAGTTTTGGAGAGAGGAGACAGGACAGAGGAGTCAGAAGATGTGGACTGTCCATTGTCCCCATGAAACTGAGCAAATCATACGCCCTCTCCAGAATAACATATAAATGAGGAAATGACTGGGGCAGGTGGTGGGTCTGAGGATGCTCCAGCTTTTCAGTGAAGCTGCCCAAAAGGAGAATCAGTAGTCAAAAAAGATTCTAAGATTTAGAGCCAGAGATTCAATTTCTAGTCAACTGCCTCATTTTGTAGATGAGGAAATTATGGCCCAGGAAGTTAGGTGAATTGCCCAGGGTCACACAGGTAGTAACAGAGCTGATATTTTCACTGAGCTGATACCAAATCTAGCATTCAGTTCACTGCATTATGTTGCCATGTCAGACACTTATTTCTCTTTATCCCTGACTTTTAAGATTGTGTGTCTTGTATGTGATTCAGGTCATGAACTGCTGAAAATTTCTAATGTTAAAAAAAAATTTCTAATCAACAACTCCCCATATCCAGCCAGTACTTCCTGCTTATCTGTCAGATGGCTGATTTGTTATTTAGTGATTCAAGGTAACGGTTTAAGGTGTAGAGGTATCAAATTTGGCCAGCATGCATGGCTGATTAAAATGTAACTGGGAAACATTTTTACAAAATAAATAAAAATACAACACAACACAGATAATGTTAACTTGTAGTTTTCTAAGTTAGTATGTGCTCACAGGAATCCATTTCTATTTGAGGAATTTGTTTGACACCACTGGTCTAAGGTTCAGGCTAAAAATCCTTTAATGGTTCCTTAGCATTAAAGAATTGCTTATGAATATTATGAACTGTATATTGAATTATCCTGGCTGTTCACAATACATTTTTGCTTTTGAAAGAGTGGTTCAAAGAACCAAAAAAAAAAGTTGGGAACCACTGGTCACAGGTCATAGGATCAGTGATGGAAGACTACTTGCCAAAGGCTTTCACTAACTCACTATGTGATTTAGGCTAGTTAGCTTCCTATTTCAGGTCTCAGATTTTCTCTTCTACAAAATGGGGGGAGAAAAGGGAAGAAGGGGCTTTGCAGATTACAAATAATGACAATTATTCACATTTATATGCTGCTTAAAGTTTTTAAATGCTTTTCTCCTTACAACAAGCCTGGAAGATAAACAATACTGGTATTATCCCTATTTTATAGATGAGAAATCTGGGGCTTAGAGGTTGAATGATTATGGGATACAAAGCTGAGATAAAACTTACAAAAGATCTAATCCAACCTTTCCCCTTCTCCCTTTTCTTTTAAGTAGGCAAAGGCCCACAGAAGGTTTATATAACTTTCCTAAAGTCATAAAAGTAAATGACTGAGAACCCAAAGGATTCCAAATGGCAGACACTTTCCACTCCACCACATGCAAGGTTACACAGCAAGCTGAGATTCTAACCCAGCTCTGGCACTCTTGTCATCAAATGAAGTAGGAATAAAGGCTGTGAAACCTCTTGGAACAGTCCTAGATGGGTAACAACCCACAGGAGGTTAGCTGGCTCCAGAGGGAGCATAAGCCAGACCTGTCCCCCCAGGTTCCATCTCCTCAGCCCAAATTCAACTTTACCATTGGGGATCTCTGTGTCCAAGGCCACAGCTGTCTCATAGGTCCAGCACCTGGCTACATTGCGGATGGTGTAGCCACCCCCTCCCAGCATCAGCATGGGTAGATTGAAGCTCTTGACAAATTCCACACACTTGGCATGGCCTAAGTAGAGCAAAGAGAAGGTTTTTTTTTAAATCAACATATATCATCAAGTACCTATGGAGGTGTTAGTATTGGAGATAGTAACACAAAAAATGAAACAGACTGCCCTCAAGGAGCTTGTATTCTATTAAGGGAGACAACACATAATCATTAAGTATATACAAAATAGACACAGGATAAAAGTAAGATACTGTGAGGTTTTTGACAGCCTTATTAACTAAGAGGAGTCAGGACAGGCTTCATGTAGTAGGTGGTATTTGCCGTGAACTTTGGAAAGAAACCAGGAATTTGTAGAAGCCTTGTTGAAGGAGTGCATTCCAAGCATGGGGGACAGATTAGGCAGAATCAGTAGGACTCTGTATTGACCTCTACCCTTCCATTTACCTTTAATGGTAAGGTTGAAACAACCTAATCGGTCTCCAGACAGAGAATCAGAACCACACTGCAAGACCACTGCACTGGGTTGAAAGGTTTCCATCACCTTGGACATAACCTGAAAAGACATGCCTAGATCACCACTATGCTGAGATAACCACACTGTGGTCAAGGATAGGATTTAGAGCTGAAAGACACTGTAAAGATCACCATCTCTAATCTAATACTCTTATTTAGTAGTATCTGAGAAACAGAGGCCTGAAGGTTGGACGTGGCTTGGCCAAAGTCATTAAGTACTAAGAAGAATGAGGAGGATTCAAACCCAGGTGAGCTGACTCCAAATGCAGCGCTAGTTCTCACTAACCCATGTTTGGCAGGACATCCAAGGCCGGCAGGGCTACTTAGCTCTCCATTCTTCCCCAAGGCAGATCTTTCACCCTCCATTTCAACTGTTTGCCCCCATGAAAAAAAAAAATTCCATTTTCTCTCTTTCTAGCCCTCTCATATAACTTCTCTTCATAAACCTACGTTCTAGACAATGTAGAAACTCTCCATCTTTTGTTGTTGTCCTGCCTTCTCCCACCTCTGTCCCTGTACTCCATGCTCACTCAGAACTGATTCCAAGTCCTTTCCTTCGCTGGCCACCTCATCCAATAAAGCCTTCTCAGGACACTTCACCTGCGTATCTCTTCTGTGGATCACAGTTATTTGTCCTGTCTTCCTCTTGTGCTCCTCCTGTCTTTTCATCCTGCTCTACTCTGAAGCCATCCAATCCTTTCACTCTACTCTCAGGAAATGCCCACCCCGTAGCTTTCCCTGACTTACTCCCTTCTTGCATTCAGTGAGACTTGGTTCCCTCCTGACCACACAGATTCTTTGACCACTCTTCCCAGTGCTAGTTTCACTTTCACTCACATTCCCCACTCACTGAAATACCCTATGCCATTTCTGGGTTTTCCTTCACTCAGTAACCTCTCCTTCTGTGAGATTCACTCAATCCATATTTATCACTCAATCAAGATTCTGGCAGTTGTTGTCTACAGACCTCCTGGACATTCTTCCTCACCATGACCCTCCAAATCCTCCAAGCCTTCATTCTTTCCTAGGTCATTACCCTTACAACAGTGACTCTTCTCCCTTTCCCATCTTGGCCCCCTGGTGAACCAGTTCAACTTGACACTGTAATCTAATCTTTTCAAAGATCTTGCCCTACCAAAAGCCAGTCTTAGATTATTCTCACCATTCACTACCTTTACTCCTATTCACATGCTGAACAAAAACTGGAGAAAATCACAAAACCACACTGACTGGGTACACTATAAAAAACTTATGTTATGTCATTCAAGACCCTCACTGCTACAAGACAATCCTCTAAAACTTAATTCATTAACCCATTTACCATAATGGCTTTTCCAACTTTTTGATTCCTCTCAAAATTGCCATGGTTCCCCCCTCCCCTTTCCATTCCAGCTTGCTTCATATTTCACTGAAAAAATAAGGCCATTTATTTGCTAAGAGCTCTCATTTCTTCCCTCTTCTCCAACTCATCACTGAGAGGCCTCCTACCACTGTCTCCTCCTTATGCTTGTCTTACAATAGAGGGGAACCCGTTTCACCCCATCTTCTCCAGCAGTCTGACTGCTCCTCTAGCATCCTTACCTTCACTTTTCTTCAACCTTTCCCTGCCTACTGGATGCTTCCCTGCTGCTTGCAAACATGCCCATGTCTCCCCTATCCTCAAAAACTTGATCTATCCCTGAGAGCAACTGTCCTATATCTTTCCTCTCATTTATGGCTAAACTCCAAGAAAAGGTGTCTCCACTTCCTTTCTTCTTTCTCTCTTAACTCTTTGTAGCCTGGCATCCGACCTCATCATTCAACTGAAGCAGCTCTCTCCAAAATGACTAACAAGTTCGTAATTCAATCTAATAAAATCTTAAAGCCAAATCTATTAGCTGTCTCTCAATATTCATCCTTCTTGACCTCTCTGTAGCCTCTGACATTGTCAACGACCTTCTCCTTGATATTCTCTTCTCTCCAGGTTTCCATGACACTGCTTTCTCCTTGTTCTCCTCCTGTTTGATGGTTTCTTCTCTGTGCGCTTTCCTGCATCTTCAATCTGTTTCACATCTAATAACCCTCTAGGGGGATTCCTCCCTCCAAGGCTGTGTCCTGGGTTCCTCTCTCCTTCTATGCTGTCTCACCTGGTGATCTCATCAGCTCCCACAGATTCAATTCTCATCTCAATACAAATAATTCTCAGGTTTATAGGTCCAGCCCTAATCTCTCTGCTGACTTCCAGTCTCACATCTCCAATTACCTATAGGACATATAAAACTAGATGTCTCGTAGACAACTTTAACTTCCAACAATTCCAAAATGGAACTCTTTCTCCCCCCCCCAACCTTCCCCTCTTCCTAACTTCCCTATTACTGCAGAGGCCAGCACCACCCCCCCAGTCACCCAGGCTCACAGAACCTAGATGCCATCCTCACTTAGTTCCCATACCCAATCAAAAGTCAAATCCTGTTGTAGCTATCTTCAAATTCTTTTAAACACTGCTCCCTTCCACTTCTGACACTTGCACCCACCCTGATGAAGGCCCTGGCCACCTTCACCTGGATCATGATAGCTCACGATAGACAGCAAGCCTACGGGCTAGTCTCCTGGCGGCCTCAGATCTCTCTCCATTCCAATCCAACCTCCACTAGGCTGCCAAACTGTTCTTCCTAAAATGCACATCTGATCACGTTATCCTCTCATTTAATACACTCCAGCAGCTCCGTATCACCTCTGAGATCAAATATGAAACCCCGTTTGGTGGCCTTCAAAGTCCTTCATAACCTAGCCCTTTCCGACTTTTCCAGCCTTCTTAACCCCAGTCCCTTCCCCACCCTCTTCAATGCTGAGATGCTGGTTTCCTGGCTGTTCCTCAAACAGAACATTCCCTCCAGACTGGGTGCTTTCCATGCCTGGAATCCTGCTCCTCTCCATTGTTTAGATTTGCATACTTTAAAATGGCCTATATCACATTTATCTTTGAATCTACCAAAGCAGCAGCTAGCACAATGCATTGTACTTGGTAGGAATTTAATGAAGGTTTGCTGAAATGAAACCTTGCTTAGTCTGTCCTAACCTCACACTGCTATCTCCAGATCCTGCCAAGGCTACCCAAAGTCTCAGGATCTAGGCCCAGTTCCTCCAAGAAATCTCCCCTCTAAGCTATCCCTCCTTTGAACCACCTTGTTACTTATAGTACTGTCTTACACAACTCACGGGACGTTTATCAACATTCTCCCGCTAAGGGCAGTGGTCAAATGCAATATATCTTTCTACTACCCCATAGCAATGAGAGCAGAACTGTGCACATGGCAGGTGCTTGATAATCTATTCATTAACCATCAGTATCTCCTAGCCAACCCCTAGAGTTAATATGTACCAGGTCCTCCTCTTCTAGCCAACCAGCAATAGTAAATGGGCTCTCATAGCCACACTGGAGGAAGTCTTCCTCTTGTCTTGGTCTCAAGGGACTAAACTGGGTGGGTGGGGGCATGATACTCACTGGTTTAAAAATGGCCTCATAAGACTCGTCATCAATCCCATCTCGAAGTGGGTAGTTGACAGCGTAGTATTTGCCTTTGCCAGCTCCAATGTCCTGGTTTAAAAGGGACATCAAAGCAAAACGAGGTGAAGATAGAGGAAAAGAGAAGCCAAGGGCTCAAGAGGAAAAAGAAAAATAGAACTTTGGAAAGAAAGAACAAGATTAACCAGAATTGTTGAGTTCAACTGGAGGGAGTGTAAAGGGACAGAGCTGCTAGCAAGGGACTCCCCCCACCGCATCCCTCAAAAAGCATGGTCTTTCTGAACCCTTGCCCAGATGTCAGCAGCAAGCCTTTTCATCATTTCACAATGACCACGATCAACAAAATATCTGTCCCTGGGCAGGCGCAAGGCCACTGCAGATAGAACTGCCACAGCTCTGGGAGGGGACATAGATCCATGTGATCAGTCATTCACTGAAACAGACACACCACACATCACGTCCCACCTCATGCTACTGATGGGAAGGTTATCATGACAATTGTCTCTTAGGACTAGGTGTCAGGCAACAATTTCTAGGGCCTACCTGTAAGATCATTCTCAACAGAGTGCCCCCTACTCTGTGGGCTCATGGGATTTAGAGCTAGAAGGATCCTTAGGTAATCATTCAGTTCAACCCACTCATTTAATAGATTAGGAAACTTCAGCTCAGAAGTGATTGGCACAGGGTCACACAGGTGGTAAAGTAGCATTGTCAGGATTCAAATCCAGTGCTCTTCTACTAATCCACACCTGCTTCCCCTAAGGATTATCTCCTGATGAACTAGGGGGGAGAGAGGAAAGGAAGGAGAGAAGAGAGAAGAGGGGTTGGGGCCATCTTCCAAAGAGCTTCACAATTTTAGATGGTTCTACACTCTAGGAAGCAGATGTCTGTTGTCCCATATTGACCGAAGTAAATAGCTGTGCTGCCAGTGAACGAAGTAGCTATAGGTGGCACCTTACTGCCCAGGGCCAGGGGAAACAGCAAATGTGGTTCTTTTTATTTCATTCACTTTCATACTTGTGGGACTGTAAGATAAAGTAAGCAAATGGTTCATTCTAGGCAGTGCCTGGACACTGTCACCAAAACCTGAGATTCACAGGATATCTGGATATGCTGACTCTAGCCCCAAACCAGCCTTTGCTGACATGCTAATAGACTGGAACACCCCCCTCCATTTCCTCCCCACAGAGCTACAGCTGACAGTGGGAGCACAAGGCTGAGCCTAAGTGCTCAGCTCTAAATGGTGGAAGGGAAAGGAAGTGGTTTTTAGTGATGAGGCATGAGAGTTAGACCCGGAAGACAGCTGGCTGTTGCCAGGATGGAGCTCTCACCCGCAGGTCACCCGTTCCGGGGAAATACTCTCCATACTTATGAAAGGACACTGTCATGACCCGATCAGTGGTGTAGAAAGCTTCTTCCACGCCATCGCCATGGTGAATGTCAATGTCAATGTACAGCACCCTCTGGTGGTACCTAGGATCAGAAGCAGGTCAGGGGGCCTAGGCCACTTCAGGAAATGAGGTAACCCCAGCACAGGGCACTATGTCCCTGCTTACCAGGTTGGTAGCCTCCCTCAAGGATCTCTAATCACAAGGGTTAAATGGTGAGGATGACAAAGAGCGCAGCTGGTTGTGTCCAGAGGCTGGAATGGGCCAAGAGAGTGAGTGAGCCAACATCTGATCAGATAGGACCAGGTCAGGCCACACTGGCCATTTCCAAACCTGGGGTCTGAGAAGTGCTTCTGAGTCACTCCCTGAGCCTCTCTCTTAGGCTCACACCACTGTGATGAGTGACTGTAAACACTCATCAGCACCTTCCCTGTCATTGCACTCTAAGGAGAAGTACACTAAGGAATTCTGCACAGCAGGATAGAGGGCTGAACTAAGGTGCCCCCACACCCAAGGATATAAGGATGAACATACTTTAACAGTTCCAGGATGGCCAACACAATATCGTTGACATAACAGAAGCCAGAAGCTTCAGACTTCTTAGCATGGTGCAGGCCCCCAGCCCAGTTCACAGCAATGTCCGTCTGCTGTTTATTAAGTTTCACCGCACTTGCTGCAGGGAGGAAAAAGACCCTGTCAGTTAGGGAGCTCCCTGAATATCCTCTTCTCTCCCCTACCCTACCTCCCAAGACACCAGGAAGCCAAAGCTATAATTGTACCAAACAATTCAACTCCCAACCAGCAATAGTTCCCCCCAATCTCACTATAGTGCAGAAAGTATTAGGATACAGCAGGAAGTAAACTTCTACTTGTCACTGGTCTAGGCCCCACATACAAATCAATTCCAGGTAAGAGTTATAAGAATAAAATCGTTTGAGTTCTAATACCCCTTTGAAGACAATTATCAGACTCTCCCTAAAATGTCTCAGGGCTCAAAGATGTCTGAGGGAGATATGGCTTTCAGTAACCAAATGATGGTCGGCCCAAATAACATTTTGTACATCCTAACATAAGCACTGATGAAGACGAGGCACTACCATGACCAAAGTTTAAGAGGTCAACTGTGCAGTAGAGACTCCAGTCATCTCTGTTCTACCACAGCCAAGCCATTAAAAGGAAGGACAGAAGCTCCTTACCCACAGATCCGCCGGTGGATAACTGACAGAACTCAAATAAGCCATCAAACACTGGGCAGTCTTCACCAACGTTAACTTGAAAAAGAGTAAGGCAAAAAGTTAGTCCTCAAGACCTCCCCTTGACGTTTCATTAAGAGATCTGAATCCTCCACCATTGAGAAATACTGGAGTTCTGTTCCAAGACTAGGTTCCCCACTTCTACACTTTTGAATAAGAGCAAGTCCTGGGCCTCCTATGCAGCAGAACAATCTCAAAAGCACAATCCTTTCAAGACTAACCAAAAAGAAAAGAATCCTCGAGGGTCTCTTTCCCACTTGTTAGATGTGCATTAAATGAACTCTGAGAACAACAAATAACATACCACGTTTACTTTACAGAGCAGAGAATACCATGCCCTTTCCTCTGCCCCACATACCTCTCCCTCAGGCTCTAGAGAAACTTTGTATTTTTTCAAAGTGCTTTCATACATATTACTTCATGTGATTCTCCCAACCCAGGAGATAGGCAGAGCAGAAATCGTCACTAATCACTGCAGGAGGTAACAATTACATTTGTTTAGAACTTGGCACCTTACCACAATTCTACGATACTGAGAGTTCAAGTATTATTATTCCCATTTTACAGATGAGGAAACTAAAGCACTGAGCTTTTAGTGACTTGTTCATGGTCACTCAACTTGTGTCTGAAGTGAGATTAAAACCTAGGACTCTTGATTAAAATCCAATGCTCCCACCACTGCACTATGCTGCGTTCTCTACAAATAACAACCAGAGAATAAGTTTTACCACCAGATCTGAGTAAATAATGGTACAAAACTGATGCGGGTGTGTGTGTGTGTGTGTCTATACATGCAGATAACATATGCATGGAACAAAAAGGGAATGAGTGGAGAGAGGAAGCACATTAGCCACTAACAACTCGCTTGGTATATCAAGCTAGCCTTCTGAAATGGAAAAGGGTTACCAGCCTGCTTTGGACCAAATAAGCACTGGACTAATGTCTCAAAAGATGAGTTAACTAAAAAATACGCCCTGACCTGAACCATGCACTACCGTTGGGAGGTATTCCAATGAGGGGCATCTCTGAGGGGACTAGAGAGAAGACTGGTAGCTGGAGCCCCTATACCTGGAGCAAACACCAGCAGGTTGTATCAGCACGAACTTTGGTCTCTCACAGTCCAGGCTATTTACACAAAGGCAGCTCCCTTTTACTTCCTCCTTCAAGGGGCTGGCCAACTGAGGTTCAAGTGTGGTAAGAACTTACACTGCTCAGACTCCAAGCACCAGCACAAAGAATTCAGGGAACAGGCAAATGTTTGGCAAAGGAAATGAAACTTTTCTTCTAGTCCAACATTCATATAAAAACAAATAAACAAACAAAAAAAAAAACCAGCCCAAAACTCAACATCATAGAATTTTAGCACTAGAAAAGCCTTCAGGGATGGATCATCTAGTCAAATCTCTGGTTACAGGCAGGGAAAGGCATCACCTGAGGAGAGTCGATGGCAAAGCCGGCACTGGAACCCACCTCCTACCCCACCAGTGAGTGTTCCCCCACCACAGCCTACATTGCTAGTGCTCTGGGAAAGAAGAGGTAGCTTGACTGCACTTTCATCAGCATACCGGGCACTTGTATAGTGCAATAAAGCACTCACAGCCTCTACAGAGGGCTTCACAATGAAGAGAGCCGAACAGAAGTTCTTAACCTGGGCTCTGTGGACCTCCAGAGATTTCAGGGAGAACATCAACTAGAATAGGGGAAAAATTACATCTTTATTTTCACTAACTTCTAACTGAAATCCAGCATTTCCTTTAATTATATTAAAAAAAATCTTGAGGAAAAGTCCATAGGTTTTTCCAAACTGCCAAAGGGATCCAAAACACAGAGGAATGGTCCCCATTTTATAAATAAGGAAACAGAGGGTAAGAGGTTAGGTGACTTGCCAGGGCAGGGTTTGAACCAAGGTCACTCTGGCCACTAAGCTCTGCTGCCTCTCTATGTGGTCGGCTAGGTCAGTATGCTATGCTAAGGAAAATTTCTTGGAAAAGGAAGTAGAGGCCTGAAGGCTTCCATCCCCCTCTAAGCACTGTAGGACTATCATACGTAAAACACTCTGCAAATAGCAGAGGAACAGCTTAATATCCTACAGGCAGTTTGTTCCTTACTAGTAGTACTTTTAAAGCCCAGCCCAGAGAGCAGGTGAAGGAAAGGCTGCCCCAGTTCATAAGGGAGGCATCTGCTCCATCAAACATTCTCAAAGAACATCTCAGCAGACAGCAGAACCTCCTGGAGTGGCATATGCCCATTAAATAGACTGGTGGAGCCAAAAGTGGGGCCATTTCTCCAGGGCTGAGAAAGGCACATGGCAAAGATTTCCTAAATGACTAAGAATCAGTGGAGGACGTACACAGAGAAAATCGGGATGGTTTGTACAGAAGCTGTTTCTGCTCCAGCTTCTGCTCTGTGCCTACCATCAGCTGAGTTGGCCCAGCTCTCCCCTATGGCAACAGACCCTGACAACTAAAGAGCCACCCACTCTTCGGGACCCCAAAGGCCTTCAGCTTTCCCAGCTCTCCATGGTGCCATGAGTAGCACTCTGCCTGAGACCCTCCATTCGATCAAGGACCTGTGAATGTTTTCTGCCTTAACTTTTGCCATCAACCCTGCTGTAAATGGTGATAATAGCAAAATTACAGGTTTCCTAGTACTCCACAAGTGATCACAAATTATTAGCATTAAGTACAAAATAATATTAACAATTCACACCTCTATAGTATGTTAAAGTCTTGCAAAATGCTTTCTAGGTAGGGTATTATTATTATTATTATTATTATTAGTAGTAGTAGTAGTAGTAGTAGTAGTAGTAGTAGTAGTAGTAGTAGTAGTAGTAGTAGTAGTA
>NW_020954553.1:7985184-7995580 GCF_900497805.2 Vombatus ursinus
TAGTAGTAGTAGTAGTAGTAGTAGTAGTAGTAGTAGTAGTAGTAGTATTTCTACAGCTGAGGCTCAGAGCTAGGATTTGAACCCAGGTCTCCTGATTCCAAGCACAGCACTCTCCATATACTGCCACTATGTCAAGAAAACAGATTACGTTTCTAAACATTTTTTAAGTTTACCAAGCATTTTTCTCACAGCATCATTAGGTACGCAATGTAAATATTAGTATTCCTATTTACAGATGAAGAAACTGAAACTCAGAGAAGTCACCCAAGGGCACAAAGTTAAATGGAAAAGCTGAGACTTGAACCAAAGTCTTTTTAAGTCATGCACATCCTGGCTATATCTCACTGATCCTTAGTGTGAAATTAAATGAAACGGTCTAACAACTCTGCATTTATTGAGACAACATGCTTGGAAGTTAGAAGGTCTGCGTTCAGATCTTGGCTCTGACATTCAATGAATTACGTGACCCCTGGCAAATCACCTCAGGTTATAAAATGTGGTCAGTGATGCTCCTCAACACCTACCTTCATGGGCTATTGTGAGGAAAGTGCTTTATAAACTTTAAATCTTTACAGAAAAGCGAGTTATCAATTATTATTACCTACCAAATCTTTCGATATGAAACCTCTAAGGATACCTCACATGAGGTGTCTGCTAAAATTTGTGCAATCTCCCCTCCCCAACTGATGTAAGGTGAGTCCCTACTTGTGAGAAGTAGCTTCTGAGACAGAGGCCTCTGGCTTTTTGGTGTGGAGCTACCTGATTGCCAATGACACTAATATCGACTACAGAACTTTAAAAAATCATTTAGCTAGAAGGTGACTTAGAGATTATAAGAAAACTGAAGCCTAAAGAGGTTAAAAGTACCTGCCCAAGATAAGAGCTGGGAATAGAACCTCCTTCTCCTATACCATAACAATGCTGAGAGCAAGAACAGGTAAATTATAAACTGCTATTTGCAAATCAGAGAAATAACTCAGTACATGGTGGGAAAGAGACATAGCATGACACAGCGGACACAAGAGATGACCTCCAAGCCAGGAGAGCCTTGGGTTATATCCCACCTCTGACATTCTCCACAACTCTGGGCAAGTCATTTAATCACTCGGGATAAATCACCTTGATTATATCCTTGATAAATCACCCAGGAGCTCCTCATGCCAATGAAAGAGACTCAGTCCCTGTCCCCTATCCCTCTAGTGGGGAAAATTCTTTGGCAGAGTCTAATGCAAGCTTCTAACCAACCAGCTGGGTGAGCTGAGCTTTGCCCAGGTTGCAAAGGTTTCAAAATACTCACATCTCTGCATCTGCTTGCTGTATTCCGACATATTATCAGGACGGATAGAACGCAAAAACTTAATGTAGTCATCACTGTGGTACTTGGTCATCTCATCCGCATGGGCTTTGTGGGGCCGCTGTAAGGACCAAACAAAAAAAGATGAATTACTGTCAATCAGTTTCTCTTTCCTTCAGGTCTCTGAGCACTTACTGTGTACATGAGGACTACAAAGATGGGTGACAGAGTGTCTGCCTCTATGGAGCGCTCTCTGTTTGGACAGATGAGACTAACTTGCAAGAAATGATCTAGGAGATTAGGAGGAAGTGCTAAAGCTTGTGCTATGGGCTATAAAAGCTGTAGCAGTTCTGAAGGGAGAGAACATTAACAACTGTAAGTATAAAGGCAAGTTTATTGGAAGAGGTAGACCTAGACAGTCAGGCAAGATTTACAGGGGCAGTCAGTTTCCTCTGAGACATTCCAAGCCAGAGAAGGCCTCAAAAGCCAAAGCTAACTTAGCTAACCTGGACTAGTCTATACTGGCCTGCCTCCATGTCTTTTTTTTTCATCCACATTGTTTCCTATGCCCAGAATATCCCCCCTTCCCTTTCTACCATTAAGAAAATGCCATCTCTAGGGAGCAGCTAGGTGGTGCAGAAAATAGAGCTCAGGCCTTGCAGTCAGGAGGACCTGAGTTCAAATCCAGCCTCAGACACTTGACACTTACTAGCTGTGTGACTGTGGGCAAGTCACTTAACCCTGATTGCCTCACAAAACAAATAAATGCCATCTCAAGAAAATGTCCAAAGATCTCTAGTTTATAGAGATTCCACCTTCTCAAAAAGCACTTAAGTACTTAAATGTCACTGAAGTTATTTATAAAGGTGTGGTACACCCCTGTCCATCCTTTACTAGATTATAAACTCCATCAGGGAAACATCTTACTTCATATTTTTATGTCTACCAGAAAACCGTGTATAGTGCTAAGCTAAATGAGCTTGCTCTGTGTGCTGGGGAGAAAGAGGAAAAGCCTGACACGTGTGGAGGGGGAGGCTCCATGTGGGATCACTGCGGAGAGAAGATTGGAGAGATAGAGTGGGGAGTTCATAGGCAAGCCCTTGCATGAGATGCTGAAAAGTCTACATTGAATTTGGTAGGATAGAAGGAGTCACTGTAAGTCTTAGTATTCTCTGATGAATAACCTCTACTTCCCTAACATTCCCACATGATTACTCTTTATCTGAAATTTAAACTGAGGGACCCTCTGCTCCCCACACTCTCCCAAACTCTCATTGCTACAATTACTCCTACCTAACCTCTTCCAACTGTCTTTTCTTTTTCTCTAGTGCCTTGCCTAATTGTCTACCATCCTCCTCCCAAAGACTCATCAGCAATTCCCCAGAACGGACATGGTCTCCTCTGCTTCTTGTGAACCAAGTTACTGGTGGAACTCAGGAGGCTGGAGCAGAACCATTCCCCCCCCCCCAAAACACACAATACCAGGAGGTGCCTGTTGCGAGCAAAGAAGATATGGAGTAGACCTGAAGAGCAGTCTGAGTTAATTCTGACCCAGGTGGATAGATATGAGCCCCAGTTGTGAGTCCTCTGGGCAAGGAAGATATAATCAGCTCTAGAACTCAGGTCAAGGAGAGAAAAAAACTCAGAAAAGTTACTTCCCAGCTCATTTCTTCTAACCTTCTAGATGGTGAAATCCTTTATCTTTTATCTTCAGGTGAACTGCTTTTTAATCCCTAGGGGACCACTTTTACCTAGGGGTATTTGAATGTGTTTTTTTTTTTTTTTATTAACTGGATTATTTATTTGGACCCTCAGGCTGAGGATTTTCCAGCCTAGAAACCTGAATGACCTGACCTGGCTAGGTTAAGAAAGGATAATGCTAGGGTTGGGTCAAACCCAGAGGGTATTATGTGAATTCACCCCCCCAAACTCTATCCATACTGAAACTCCAGTGCTCTAACCAGTAAGTGCCCAGCTTTTTAGTGGGCCAGAAGGAGAGGAGCAACTGAGCCAGTTCAAGTGAGGAATATCCCAAAATAAGTGGTCATCTTTTTTTTTTGCCTCAGGGAAATATACTCCCATTGGGCATATGGATCCTCACCTCTCAGAAGCAGTTTCCAATGAGAACTAGGGCATATATAAACCAACCTCCCCCAAACTCACATAGATTTCCATCTTCCGGTAGAGTCCATAGTTTAGTAGCAAGTTGTGAGTCATTCGGATTCGGTGGGGTTTCATTGGGTGGCCCTGCCCATAGTAGTAATTTCCAACATCCCCTGAGGAAGAAAAAAATCATAATTTCAGTGACAGAAAGATAAGAGTATTATTTTTCTAGTCCAGGCAGAATTAAAGAAGTCCCTGCTATAGGGTTAAGTTTATGGTATCAAAGAAAAATTTGGAGCTGGAAGGCACTTGACAAATCATTTAATTCAAACCCCCTCATTTTATAGCTGAGGAAAATAAGGCCAGAATCTGCCTGGAGAATATGAAGGGGTCCTTTCAGTCCACAAAGTCTTCTGGAAACAATAAACTAATGAAGCTCTGTAGCTACCAAAAGTCATGGATGCCAACTCATATAGTGCATTTCCAAAGACAGCAGAATCCCTTTATGAAGGGATGAGGGTCAGGGTCCTTGCAAAGTTCCTCCAAGGACCTGTTCCAGTCAATACTGGTCTCACCCTGGGAAATCGGGATGCCCAGGCCCTAGGGCCTTGATTGGATTATCCCAGTCCTAGGCTCCCAGACCTCACCAGAATCATAAAAGAATAATTAATTGTGCAGAAAAGCAATATAAATTCTGTCTGGACCTCTCTTTTGGATGACCACAGATGGCAAGCACAATTTTTATTTGACACTAACAATGCCAAAGATATAGGATAGGTAATAGGTGGTCCTCTACGTTTATGAGTCCATGTCTTCAACCCTATACTTTTTATGAGGGCTGAGAGTGTCGGCATTATCCTGTCAATTCTTAGAGCCTCCCAAATCTAGTCTATTCACCTAGGACCCTGTCTTATATGGCTATAGCTTCCTAGAGCCAACAGTAGGACACTGGTCTTTTGTAGGACTTAGATCACAAGAAAAGTATCTTTTAGCCACAGAGCTCAAAAGTCAAAAGGTGGGATTCAGGGGTTTCTGGGACACTCCAGAACAAAGGAACTGAAGCCCTGGACTGGGGGAGCCATTCAGATGCAAATCCCAGAGACAGGTTATAGGGGTGGAAGGGAATCAAATCATGAAGCAAGGGTTGAAGCACAGCTGCCCTTACAGGTGATAAGATGAGTAAATCAACCAGGAGTACCCAGACACTTAGGCCATCCCCAGCCATTCCCAACTCTTCTACCTTTGCCAAGGGGGAAGGCAGACAAACAAAATAATGACCGAGGCCTGAGACACAGCAACTGGGAAGGCCAAACTCTCTACTCCACACAGGATGCAAACCACTTTAATTTGATTCACTCTGCATCTGCTTCCAAGCTCCTTTCAACTCCAAAATGCCCCTCCTAGGATAAGCTCATCACTTCTAATCTCATTACTGAACTGTAAACTTGCGTCTGGATTCTATCTCCTGGATACCAGCTCCCTTAGTTTCTCTTAGAGGGGTGGAGTGCCAAATTCCTGCCAAAGCCTTCCTTTAGAGGGCAGAAACTGGACTCTGTTCAGTCCACTCTGCATGCTTTTAGGTTATTCTCCCTTTAGAGCAGTTCAGTATCTAATCCAGTCCTCCCAACTCTAGCCCAGACTTTACATGTAGAATCTCCTCAAACACCCAGGTGTCCAGTAAATCAACTTGATCTCATCTTTCCTTCTCCCAAGACCCAGAATTCTGAAATTCCTTCTAAAGGAATTTCTCCAATCTCTCCCAGTGCCTCATCCCCCCTAAAGCTATTTTCTGAACTTAACAGCACCCCTTACTCTACCTCTCCCAGCTTTTAAGACTTAAACTTTCCTCCTCCCTTCAAGAGTTTGACTCTCTAGTTAACCACTTTAACTTCTGCTGTCCTTCACCTTTGAATCCCTTTCCAAACCCCAACCCTAAATTACTCCCTCCATCCACATCTATTTGAGTGGTACTGAATACTGCTGGAGGAAGTCTCAACCGTGCTGGGACAACTATAAATATATTATCTTATTTCAACTAGACCTTCACAGTTGTACTCTTCCATTATAACTATTATAAAAGCATAGGTGATATAATGGTTAGAACAATGGACCTGGACTCAGGAAGACCTGAATTCAAATTCCACCTCAGATATTTACCAGCTATGTGACCCTGGTTAAGTCACATAAGCTGCTGGCCTCAAAAGTGTAAAGCACTTTACAAACCTTAAAGCACTATATAGTGCTAGCTTATAATATATAATACTACATTATAAACTACAATAGCTATTATTACTTTTACTACATTCTTCACAAAGTCTATTCCAAACCTATGTTTTCTCCTTAAGCCACCTACATCCAGCCCTCTCAAGAGAGGATCTCAAACTTTTACTGAGATCATCCATCCTCAGCTTCCTCTTCCGAATTCTACAATTCATCTTGTCATTCTTTTCCATGCAAGGGTGCAATTATCCCTTCGTATTCTTGATCCATTTCCTACCCTCTACTCTAGAACCTTTCACCTCCTCTCTCTCTACCCCATTTTTCAATTTCTGTTTAACCATACTTGAGATCAGAAGCCAGATCCCAAGGAATCAGGAATTACCTGCTGCCTAAAACATGCCCAGGTCTCCTCATCCTTAAAAAAAGATTCATTTGATCCCCATACTGCCTCAACACTCCTCCCTCTCTCAGACAAACTCCTACAAAGAGATGTCTTTATCTACACTTTTCCATCTTCTACCTTCTCATCCACAGTAGAGTAGAAAGCTTTGAAGTCAGAGACCCTGGGTTCAAATCTTGCCTCAGTCACTTACTAGCTATGTAGCCTTAAACAGATCACAACTTCTCCAGGCCTCAACTGTAAAATGAGGAGGTTGCTCTAAATCCGTAATTCTGATTCCCTGGGATCTGGCTTCTGATCTCAACATTCAATTCAAACTGTACTTCTTAGTCTCTCTGCGGTTTCTGTCCCTGCTGCTGGTTCCCTTTCCTCCTGAATAATCTTCTCTTTGAGCTTTTATAACATATCTTATGTTTCTCCTACAGGTCTGATACAGGTCTGACTGGCCCTATTCATGATCTTAAGTACAGAATTCTCATTCATGATCTGCTCCTATGTGTAGGTGTACCCCAAGTATCAGTCCTGGGCCCTCTTCTCTCAGGCATCTTTTCAGTCCCCCCAAGTCCAGGGAATAGTCAAAGGGTTATAAGCACCCATGTGCTGCCAGGAATTGTGCTACAGGATTTGCAAGTATTTTCTCATTTGATCCTCAAAACAAACCTGTGAGGTAGGTGCTATTATCCCCATTTTACAGATGAGGAAACTAAGGCAAACAGAAGTTAAATGACTTGCCCGAGGTCATGCAGCTAGTATTAGTCCCAGGTCTTCCAGACTGGGTTCCAGAGGCTAGATCCACTGAGCCCACCTACTTGCCTCTAATGGTTGGTTCAAACCATTGTATCAATGCAGATAACACCTCACTCTACGCATACAGCACACATCTCTCCTGACATTGCCAACTGCCTGCTGGACATCTCCACCTGGATGTCTCTTACGCAGCTCAAATTCACCAAGTCCAAAACAGAACTTATTATCTTCACTATCTCACCCTTCCCCTAACACAAACCTCCAAATTTCCCTATTTCTGTTGAAGATACCACCATCCTTCCAAACATTCCCCTCATAAGGGGAAAATCATAATCAGTTGTCAAGTCATTCATTAAACAACCATCCTACCTAGTTCAGACCCTCATTTCTTCCCTGAATTGTTGCACCGTCTTTCTAACTGGTCTTCTGGATTCTAGTATTTCCCCTTTCTATTTTCCACACAGATGCTAACCTGATATTCCTAAAGCACAGGTCTGAACTAGTCACACCTCTGCTCATGAGGGTTCACTGCTTCCCTCTTGCCTTTAGGATAAAAATACAAACTCTTCTGCTTGGCATTTAAAGCCCTTCACTACTTGGCTCCAATCTATCTTTTCAGACTAATTACTCATGTTCTCACTAGGGAGAAATATACCTCATACCAGTGAAATTACAGGTCCAACACGTATCCCTGTAGCCACTCTTGTTATTGTCAAACTGGCAGAACTTCTGTTCCCTAAATACCCAACACCACAGAATCTCTCACCTCTATGCCTTTCACAGGTTGTCCTGTGACTGGAATGTTCTCCCTTCCCACCAGTGCCCCTTAGAAATCCAAGCTTCCCTCAAAGTCCAATTTAGGCACTGCCTCTTAAGAAGCACTTCCCAATTCTCCAGTTGTCAGTTGTCCTATCCCATTACTTGGTATTCTTAAATTTACTTATGTACATGGCATTGCCCCACCCCCAAAGTAATCCCTTTAAGGGAACCTTCATTTTTTTCATTTGTTTCTGTCCACATTGTCTAGTACAGTGCTTGGCACACCAAGCTTAATAAATACTTGTTGAATTTAACTAAATAAAATATGCTTACTTGCCCTGAGTTCTCCTACCCCAGTCATAAGACAGACAGACTGAACCAAGCTTCCAGTGAACCCCATTTCTGAATAAGGGGTTCTTCTGTAAGTAACTGGGAAGTATGTGGTATAGTGGATAGAGAGCTAGGCCTAGAGTCAGGAAGAACTGAGTTCAAATTCTCCCTCAATCACTTACTAGCTTCATGACACTGGGCAAGTCACTTAACCTCTCAGTTTCCTCAACTGTAAAATGGGAATAATAATCCTGCCAGGAAGAACTGTTGTGAAGATCAAATGAAGTAATTGTAAAGTGCTTAGTACAGTGCCTGGTGGTATACAGTAGGTTCCACATAAATATTATTATTGTTATTATTGTGTGGAGTCAGGGAGTATTCCTTTCAGAACAGGAAAGAGAGATGTCAAAATATTAGGATTTATTGCCCAGCACTTCCACTTAACAGGGGTGTTACCAGGGACAACTAACTTCCCTCCTCTAAGGCTGTCTAGTTTAAAAAAAAAAAAAAGAATAGAGGGCAAAGTGAGAGGATGCAAATACAAAAAGATGGGAGGTGCACACACTCCTCACCCTCGAGTAGTTTACATTCTAATAGAAGACAGGTTATACAGGAGGCCAAGAATTTTGAGAGGGTCCAGAAGGAAAGAGACTGCCACACCATGAGAGCAAACAAAGTTTATTTTGATTATAATTCCAAAACTGGAAAGGGAGAAGCACAGAGGTGAGAAGCATAGGAGAATGAAGAGAATAGATATGTGAAATGGTTTAGATACACTGTGGGCTACTTACTGACTCAAGGCTGGAGAAAGGGAGAATTGTCAGAAATCAAAGTAAAATTAAGGTGAGCTATCATTTAGCCCTCCCAATTCATCTCCACAGTATGAAAGTTAACAAGCATTTACTATGAGCTTATTATAAGTACTACATATACTTGAAAAATGATGACCACCCTTTTAAAGAGTTGGGTATTTTTTGTTCTTGTTTTTTAATTCTTCAATGAGCTTTCACTCAATTGGGGATCATTCATTCACTCGTTTCATTCCCACAGCAATCTACAGAGGTAGGCAGGCATTATCATACTCATTTTAAAGACCAGGAAATTGAGATCCAAACAAATTGTGATGTATCTACCATGCTCACACATTTAAGTTAGTAGAGATCCAGGCTCCTTGTCCAGTGTTCTTTCATTGTACCAACCTTTGAATATGTTTTAGGAAGTAAAAAGTCTAAGAGCTCCCAAGGATAATTCAGGCTTGTACAATCAGCACATAGCCACTCCCATCCCTCAGAACTATATCTCTCGGCAACAGGTGCCGCTAGCCAAGTCCAGTGCCAACCATGGGAGAGCGAGACTGTTGGGGTCTCATCACAAAGGAGCTGAGGGCCCTGACCAGAGCAGTGGCTTTAGTCACTCACTTATTCTCTAGGCTTCCAACAGAAGTAGTCAACTCAGTTAAGAAGTATTTAATAGCTGGTCCTTTGAAACACAAAGCAATATTTTCGATAAACAGGAGAGGGAATGATTTGCGAACTGAAGTACGGAAAGCACTTCTGGAGTTTTCTTTCCTTTTCCCCTCCTCTCCTTCCCCCCCATTCTACAGAAGCCTCATGTCTTCAGCTAGGCTGAGAGCTCTCAAAGGCTCCATTTCACACCAGACCCCATTATGTCTTTTCTCCAGCCTAATTTCTCTTCCAAATCTATAACTTGGACACCTCCCCTACCATTTCTAGGATACTCCTCCCAACCAGAACCCCCTCCCTACCTGGGAGCAGTTTCCGTCCCTTGAATCCTACCCACCCCCCATCCCCACTCTGGTCCCCTCCCTACTCCAGTTCCCTCAAGCTCCCCTCCTCCCATCCATCCCAGTCCTAGCCTCCTGGCAGGCTCCCCTCCCCCCAGTCCAATTCTTTCAAGAGTCCCCTCCCCCTAGTCCTTTCTTCAGTCCCCTCCCCCCAGTCCAGTCCTCAGTCCCCTCCCCCATCTAGTTCTTAAGTCCCTCTCAGCCCCCCACCCCCACCCCGGCTCCTCTCCCCAATAAAATTTTCCCCCTCAGCCTCCTCTTCCCCCCAGGCTCCCCTCCCCCTCAGCCCAGCCTTCCCCCCTTGTTTCCTCTCCCCTGCCAGGCTTCTCTGCCCCCTAATCCTGCCTCCCCAATCTCCCCTTTCCCCTCACCCTCCGCTAGGCTCCTCTATCCCCCTAGTCCTGCCTCTCCCCAGTCTCCCCTCTCCCCCTGCCAGACTCCTCTACCCCCTAAGTCCTGCCCCCCCAATCTCCCCTCTCCCCACCCAAGCTCCTCTATCCCCCTAGTCCTGCCTCCCCCAATCTCCCCTCTCCCCCCACCCCCGCTGGGCTCCTCTGCCCCCTTAGTCCTGTCCCCCCAACCTCTCCTCTTCCCCCCTCCCCCGCTAGGCTCCTCTGCCCCCCCAATCTCCCCTCTCCCCACCCAGGCTCCTCTAACCCCCTAGTCCTGCCTCTCCCCAATCTCCCCTCTCCCCCCACCAGGCTCCTCTGCCCCCCCAATCTCCCCCTCCCCCCACCAG
>NW_020954553.1:7995980-7999488 GCF_900497805.2 Vombatus ursinus
CCCCCGCCAGGCTCCTCTCCCCTCAGTCCTGCCCCTCGTTTCCTCTTCTTAGCCCTGCCCCCCCCCGCCCCGTCCTGTCCCCTTAGTCCCCTCTCTTCCTTCCAGTCTCCCAGGCTCTGCTCCTCCCAGTAGTGTTCTCTCCGAGTCCCCTCCTCCCAAGTCTGTCCCCTCTGGTTCCCATCCTCTCAGTCTGGTCCCCTCAAGCCCCCCAACCCTGGCCGGCCGCACTCACCGTCGTAGTAGTAACAGACTTTTCGCTTCGTGCCCTGAGTCAGCGCCATCTTGCCTCGCACCCTCGCGCCAGCCCGCGGCGCCGCACTACGTCCAACCTGAGGGAGGGGGCGCGGTCCCCTTCCTTCCTCCCGCCCCGTCCCCGCTCATCTACCAATGACCGACCAGGGTTGACGAAACGCCAACCAATCACACCTCAGCATCCCCACCCCGGAAGTTGGCTCCTGGCTAGGAGGCCAGGAAAGAAGCCGGCCAGGAGCGTCTCCGGCGGTACCATGTGTGGAAGGTGGGGGGCGCCCTCCAGCCACAGACTGTACCGCAATGCATGGGAGTTGGGAGGCTGCGGAGGGGCATCCTGGCATTGGCCCTTTCGTTAAAGGTGCTTTGGCGTCGGGACACCTGGGTTCAAAGCGGGGCTGCTCCACTCACTGGGGGGCATGGGGGGCGGGCTGAATTTGAAGAAGGCTTTGTCGTTTAGTAGAGGGAAGCCCTCACTTTGAGTTAGTGGGTGGAAGGTTCGAATCCTATCTAGACTGCTTGCATGTTTTGTGATCTTGAGAGAATCTCTGACCCTCAGTTGTATCCTCTGTAAAATGGTATCGAACTAAAGACACCCCCCTCCCCTTTCCAGCTCTAAATCCTGTAACTGGAGAAAAGTCACTTCCCCTCCTTGGGTCTCAATTTTCTTCATCTCATCTGTTAAATGGGAAGAATAATGCCTCACTACCTGTCCCATGGAGCTATTTTTGTGGGGGTTTTTTTTTAATAAAAATTATATTGACATCTTTTGTTTTTACATCATCTAAGTTTCTCCTAGAGTTCCTCTGCATTCCCTTCCTAAAAAGAGAAAATAATATTTTTAAAGGGGGGAAAAAGGGGAAAAAAGTGAGGAAATCAACAAAACCAATCTGCATCAAAAAAAAAATCTGAAAATATATGTCAAATTCAACACCACAGACTTTCTACCTCTCAGCAAAGGACCATGACAGGATGTCTTCTCTCTTCTTTTAGAAGCCCTCTTGTTCTTTGTAATTCTGCAACAGTTACTTTTGATTGTCTTGTGGTTGTTCTTTCTGTTTACATTGTTGTAGTCATTGTGTAAATTGTTTTCCTTGGCTCTGTTTACTTCACTCTGTACCAGTTCATGTAAGTCTTTTAATGTTTCCCTGTATTCATCATATTGGTCATTTCTTAGAGCACAGGAATATTCCATTACTTTCAAAGACGAATTCTTTCACAACATGGCTAATATAGACATATTTTGCGTGACTGCACATATATCAAATTGCTTGCCTTCTCAGAGGGGAAAGAGAAGAGGGCTAGAATTTGGAACTCAAATTTTTTTTTTAAATGAATGCTAAAATTTGTTTTTACATGTAATTGGAAAAATATTTTAAAATAAAAACCAATCAGCCATTCTGCAATGAACAGGCATCTACTTTGTTTCCTGTTCTTTGCTACTCCCAAATATGCTACTATAAATATTTTGATGCTGGGATTTTCTTGTCTATGACTTCCTTGTGGTATTTCTTCCTTCCTTCCTTCCTTCCTTCCTTTCTTTCTTACCCCCCAGACCTGTGATTTCATCTAAGTAAGGAGTACCCAGTAAGATAACTCCCTCTACCAAAATATAGTCAGAGAATTGCCTGGAAAAGGGAAGTCTGGGAGAACAGGGGAAAGGTCAGTCTAAGGGGAGACCAAAAGGTTAATTGACTAGCCCAGCCACAGATTATTATAATCTAATTCATTCAACGTCGAGCACCTACTATATGCTGCTGATGAACTCAGGCAGGGGTCTTGCACTCAAATCCTACCTGTATTAATGACTTAACCAATTGACCTTGGGGAAGTTATTATCCCTCTCCAGCTCTCAGTTTCCCTATGTGAAAAATTAGAATAGATAATAATGATACTCATAATAACTGACATGTAGGGCTTTAAATTTTTCAAAGCATTTTGCCAAGACAACCTCACTTGAGTCTCATAATAAATGATGCAATGGAAAAGCCCTGGCTCTGGAGTCAGAGAACCTAGGTTCAAATCCAAACTGTGTCTGTGTTACTTAACAGGAGTGATTTTAGGCAAGTCTTTCATAACCACCTGAGGTCTCAGTTTCCTCATCTGTAAAATGAAGTGCTTGGACTAAATGGCCTTTGTGGTACCTATTTTATAGATGAGGAAATTAAGACTCAGAAGAGGGGGGAGAGAGGCAGAGGGAAGTACTTACTATGTGTCAGGCACTGTGCTAAACACTTTACAAATATTATCACATTTGATCTTCACTACAACCATGGGAAGTAGGCAGTATAATTATCTCCATTTTACAGTTAAGGAAATCAAGGCAGACAGCAGCTAAGTGACTTGCCTTGAGTTAAACAGCTAGTAAGTGTCTGAAGGAAGATTTGAACTCAGGTCTTGCTGACTCCAGGCTCTATCCACTGAGCTACCTAGAAAGTCAAGCCTCCTGGCTCCCAGGAGCTCACTAAATTGGTACTGGACTTAGTATGGACACCTAACTGATTTTAACCCACTACAGCTCAGAACTCTTGCTCTCAAGTAATCCACCAATCTGAGTTTTCCCATTAGCAGAGATTTCAGGTGTTTGCCAGTCATCCTGATCTACATCTTGCCACTGGACCCAGATGGCTCTGGGGGAGAAAGTGAGGCTGGTGACTCTGCACAGCCCTGCCTCACTTAAATCCAATTCACTCACATGTCATGGCATGATGTTATGGTCCTCTTCGAGAATGAAAGACAAACAACAACCACAAGTTCAGTATTGGGAAGAAACTGCTTTGTGACATTCAAAGAATTAAGAGTTTTTTTGTTTTTGTTTTTAAAGGCAGTTAGGCAGCCCAGTGGATAGAGTGCTGGACTTTGAGCCAGGAAGACATGAATTCAAATCCTGACTCACTTACCTCTCTCAGCCTCAGTTTCCTCATCTGTAGAATTGTCAAAATTGACTTAGATAACACATGTTAATCATTTGCAAACCTTAAATCAATATGTAAATTTAGTCATTATTATTGCTCTATGATCCTAAAGTGCTGTATAAATAAGCTATCATTATTATTCCAGGATGAGATCAGGGGTTCAGGATGGAAGATTTGCTTGGGAGGGGAACACCATCATCCAAGAGACTGATTTGTAGTGGGGACAAGGGGGGACTCTGGAACTTCTTGCCACTTCCTGGCCAGGTTCCTGCTCTAGCCTCCTAGGGCTTATCAGGGGCTCTCAAAGGGCAAACACTTTTTGGTGGAACATGCAGAGCAATACC
>NW_020954553.1:7999498-8058849 GCF_900497805.2 Vombatus ursinus
GCTCTCAAAGGGCAAACACTTTTTGGTGGAACATGCAGAGCAATACCTCAATCTTTTATAGCACTCTAAAGCTCTCAAATCACTTTCTTCTTTGAAAGAATAGTGCAAGATTATCCCCATTTTAAAGATGAGAAAACTGAGACTCAAAGAGAAGACTTGCCTAAAATCACATAGCCACCAAGTTTCTCAGTGCAGGGATACATCCCCAGAAACTCTCAGGATCCTATTCCTAACCTTCCCTCTACCCTATTTTGGTCATATCCGACTCTTTATGACATCATTTGTGGAAGTTTTCTTGGCAAAGAAACTGAAGTGGTTTGCATTTCCTTCTCCAGCTCCTTTGACAGATGAGAAAACTGAGACAAACGGGGTTGAGTGACTGGCCTAAGATCACAGAGATAGAAAGCGTGTCTGAGGCTGGATTTGAACTCAGGTCCTCCTGGCTCTAGGCCCAGTGCTCTATTCACTGTGCCACCTAACTACCCCACTCCAGCCTACCACCCTTTTCTGTACCTCCTTCCATCACAGCCCAGGGATGAGTGCTGTGAGCCAACCTTGGGGTGGAGGGGTGGTGGTGAGTAGAAAGAGTCACCATTCATAGCTAACATTTATTAGACATCTTCTATGTGCAGGGCAAGGCCTGAGAGAGATACAGAAATATAGAAGAACAATCCCTACCCTCAAAAGGCTGCTAAGAATGTGAATTTTGTGGGAACTGAGACAATGAGTCCAGTCTAGGTGGACACATAGACAAAAGTGTCAAAAGGCTGAGGCAAAGTCCAAGCTTCTCCTCTGGCCCTGGGAAACCAGGGAGAGGACAGAGGTGGAGAGATCAGTCTGGGAGACCAAACATTAGGGGTGGGGCACACAAAAGACAAGTCCAGTGCCGAATCTTCTGCTGTCTTCCTTCCCTGGCAGGTTAGGGAGTCACAAGCATGTTGCCTGAGATATTGGATCCCCATGCCTCCATCCTGACGGAAGAGTGTAGCCTCAGGCAGGATGCCTCCTATCTTCTGCCAGATTCTTCCCTGCCTCAATCTGAGTGGGGCCATTTAGGAGGCAAGGATGAAATTGGGGGGTGGGCCAGGGACTGGGATGGGAGAGACTGAAGTAGGAAGGTCATGGCTGGGGCTGGTACTGGCCCTCAGTGGCAGTGAAGAAGTCCTCTAAGACACTCCTCAGGTAGTCAAAGGTGGGCCGTTCCTCAGGCCTCTCCTTCCAACACAGCATCATCAGTTTGTACAGCTCTTCTGGGCAGTTGTCAGGCCTCACCATCCGATAGCCCTGCTCCAGATTCTGAATCACCTCAGGGTTGGTCATTCCTAGTATTTGGGGGGCAGAAAGTAAGTTGTCAGGTCAGGTGTCTGTGGGGGGGGGGGGGGATGAGGGAGCTGGATGGTATACAGAATGGGGGTTCAGGAGGTCATTCTCCAAGGACCTTAGAGATCATCTAACCCATTCCTCTTCAAGGCCTAAAGAAGATTAAGGGGCCATCTAGAACACATCCCAGGTTTCTCAACATTATCCTCTACAATGTCACCAAGAAGTACTCATCCATCACCCTTCTGATTACTTTCCCTTCCCCTCACCCTCAATTCCCTCACCCATCCCCAGGACCACACCCAGGAATTGAAAGAGGACTTTGTCCCTCACATCCAGCTGCAGCAGTCTAAAGTATGGGCTGGGCCTTACTCCATTATAATGGCTCTAAGAAGTGGTTCTAGGCTTGTAAAATGTTTTCTTTCTGGACCCCACCCCGAAACCTAGACTAGAAAGGGGTGTGTCCATGGAAGATGAAGTGGAGCTATGATTCTAACATGGAGATCTGCTCAGAAAACTCAAATGATGGGATAAGAGCAGGCCTGCATCATGGTATGGCCTGCTGCCTGTGGCCCACCAACGCTTGGGCAGTATGTTGTGCGGGCCTGCCCAAGGGCCTCTTAATCACTTCTTCTTAAAGGGCCAATGAGCCCAATTAGCTCTGTTTGAGAACAGCCTTGGGGTTTGAGGATGACCTGAGCAGCAGTTAAATCCTCTACATTTTTTGAGGGAGTCCTGAAATCCTTTGGCAGGCTGAATGTCGTGCAGACCTGGATTAGAGAGTCAGAAGAGCTATAAAATTTCAGCAGAAGTTGGATTGATTATCTTAGAGTGAAGGAGGCAGAGACTTTGGTGTGGTTCTGGGGGAGCAGGGAGAGTGAGGGAGAGGAGGGTCAGAGGTATGTAGACTGGGGAAAGACATGCTCAATTCTGTCAAGTTAAGTGACTTGCCTAGGAGTCCACAACTATTAGATGTCTGTGGCAGAATTTGAACTGAGCTATTCCTGACCCCAAGTCCCCCATTCAATCGGCTGTACCACCTAGCTGCCTCTGTGAATGCAGAGATGAGGACTGGATGACCCAGTAGGGAGTTGGGGAACTCTAATTCCCAGGGCTGACTTTCCTAGTTTCTCCCAGTTTGGTTTCAGATTTAACTGGATTAGAAAGGGGGAAAGGAAGAGAATAAGAATTTATATAGCACCTATTCTGCACCAGAGTGAACCTCAACGGTGAAGGAAAGTAGCCTTGTGACTGTTCCCACTGGATGTAATGGGGTGTGGGAGTCCTGGTTTCACCTCCTGATTAAGTTTTAAGAACACAAACACTCCTGCGGTTCCATTGGGAGCAGAGAGGTGACCCCTAGTGGACATGGCTGATGGTGACTGCAATTCACAAAGTTTCAGTCACGATGAAATGGAGTCTTTCCCAGTCTTTGTCCCAACACTTGAAAGGAGTAGGAATATTTAGCCTGGAGAACACTTGGAGAGGGTATGCTAGATACCCTGAGGTATTTGAGGGGCCGAAGGTCGCTCACAAGGACGGGCAAGGGAATGATCATTTCTATTGCACCTGCTTTGTGCCAGATACCATGCTAAGCAATTTACAAATACTTTCTTATTTGGTCCTCAAAACAATAATACTTCAAGATAGGTGCTAGTATTATCCCTATTTTACAGTAGAGGACACTGAGGCAAATGGAGGTTAAGTAAATTGCCCAGGATCACACAACTAGTAAGTATCTGAGGCCAGATTTGAATTCAACTCTTCCTGACTCCAGGCTCTAGCCACTGAGCCACCTAGCTGCCTTGAAGAGGGAAGAGAAATTAGACTGTTGGCCCCACCTGGACCTTAAGGAATTCATGTCCTCTAGACTCACCTTTCCTCCTAACTTCCCTGTATCTAGATGACACTGCTAATCTTCCAGTCAGAAAGACTTGAAACCCCAAAATAATCATAATTCGTTCTTTTCCTTTACCGCATCCTCCTTATACAACCTAACAGTATTTCTCAAATCCCTTTCTCAGCCTTGATCCATTTTTCTCTCTGCCTTTCCATCTCTACCCTCCTATCCCAGTAGAGGGCAGGGCTGAGTACTTTCTGACTAAGCCCTTAATACATGCGTTTTCATTTATTTATTCTCTGTGATCCCCTCAGCTCTCTGGCACTCGCTGTCACCTCTCAGAATAAGACCCACAAATCTCACTATCCAGTCCTCATCTCTTTCCTGAGCTGCGTGCTAGACCTTTACACCTAGATGTACCATAGGCATCTTCAACTCAACGTGTCCAAAACAGGGCTTATTATCTTTCCCCCTTAAATCAATCCTGCCTCCTAACTTCCCTCTCAATCAACAAGCATTTATTAAGTGCTTACAAAGTGCCAGACGTTGTGCTAATATCTGGGTATACAAAGGTAAAAGTTTAAAAAAATCCTCAAAAACTCCTCACTTGATCCTTTCGTCCCCACTATGCCCATCTGTCTATTCCCATATCACCACTATTTCTTCTGTCTTTTGTGCTAATACCTTCAAAGCCCTTCATAACCTAGCCTTCCCCTACCTTTCCAGTCTTCTTCCACCTTACTCCCCAACATAGATTCTTGATCCAGTGACACTGACCTCTGGACACTATTCCAGAAATAGCAGAAATAAAAATACTTATTCCCTTCTCCTTCCTTGTGATAAAGCTTTGGCCCCTTAGATACCTCAAGACATCTATCATACCCTCTCCGAACTCCTCAAAAAGGCCATATACTAAGTGTTCCTACTTTCTCTCCTCTCGCTCTCTTCTTAACCCGTACAATCCAACTTCTGACCTCATCATTCCACTAACTCTGCTTTCTCCAAAGTTACTAATGCTCTCTTAGTTGCCAAATCCGATGGCCTTTTCTCAGTCCTCATTCTTCTTGACCCCTCTGAAGCCTTCGACACTGGTGATCACTCTTTCCTCTTTGATATTCTCTTCTCTCTAGGTTTTCTGGACACCACACTCTCCTGGTTCTCCTCTGATCTATCTGACTGCTCCTCCTTTGTCTCCTTTGCCAAATCCTCTTCCAAATTAAACCCTCTAATGCCCATAGGAGTGCCTCTGTTCTGGGCCCTCTTCTCTTCACCCCTATACTACTTCATTTGGAGATTCCATCAGCTGACATGATTTCATTACCATGTCTATGCGGATAATTCACATATCTAGCTAGCTATCCTGCCTCGACCTCTCTGCTGGCCTCCAGTCTCACATCTCCAACTGCCTCTTAGACATTTTAAACTGGATGTCCACTAGACATCATAAACTCAACATGTCCAAAACTGAACTCATTATCTTTTCTTCTTCCCCAGGTCCTACCTTCCATATAACTGTAGAGGTCAACACCATCCTCTTAGTTTTCCAAACTAGTAGTTAACTACTAGTAGTATCTCTCACCTCCCATAGCCAATCTGTTGCCAAGGCCTGTTGTTTTCACCTTTGCAGCATCTCTCAAACATACCCCCTTCTTTTCTCTGACACTGCCACTCTCTTCTCTGACACTGAGTGCAGACCTTCATTACCTCATGCCTCAATTATTGCAAAAACCTGCTGGTGGGTTTTCCTGCCTCAAGACTTTTCCCACCCCAATCCATTCTCCATTCAGCCAGTAAAGTGATTTTTCTAAATTTCAAGTCCCCCCACCATAAACTCCAATGGTTCTCTATCAGTACCAGGATCAAATATAAAATTCGATTTGGCATTCAAAGCCCTTTATAACCTAGCCTTGCCCTACCTTTCCAATGTTCTTACACCTTACTCCCCAACATCGACTCTTCGATCCAGTGACCCTGACCTCTGGACACTATTCCAAGAAAAAGACACTCCATCCCTGAACTCAGGGCATTATTTCTGCCTGTCTCCCATTCTTAGAATTCTCTTCCTCCTTACTCCACCTCCTAGATTCCCAGAAGTCCCAACTAAAATCCCATCTTTTACAGGAAGCCTTTTCCAAACCCTCTTAATTCTAGTACCTTCCCTCTGTTAATTATTTCCTATTTATTCGGTTCCTATTTGCTTGCATATTGTCTCACCCCCATTAAGCTCCTTGAGGGCAGGGACTATCTTTTGCCTTTTTTTTTTTTTTGTATCCTCAGCACTTAACTCAGAGCCTAGCACTTTGTAGGCCCTTAACAAATGCTTATAGATTGATTAAAATAGTCCCTGCCCTTGAGCAGTTTACATCCCAAAGAAGGAGAAAGTCTGTGCATACACAAGCATATGCAAAATATATTAGGTAGCTCTGAGAGGGAGGGCACTAGCAGCTTGAGGGGGTTCAGGGGATCAGGGAAGGTTTCTGGTAGAAGGTGGTGCTTGAGCTGAGCCTTGAAGGAAACCAAGGATGCCCAGAGGCAGAGGCTAAGGGAGAGGAAAGTGTACCCCAAGTACCTGGGAGAGCCTTTAAAAAAGCAGTCAGTCACTAATTGCCTACTAAGTACTCAGCAAGGTGCTAATCTGTGTAAATAAAAAGAAGGCAAAAGACAGTGTCTGCCCTGGAGGAACTCAGTCTATTGGGGGAGACTAGAGATAAACTATATATTAACAAGTTATCTACAGGATCTATAGGAAATAATTAAAAAGAGTTGAGAAAGACTTCCTATAGAAGGTGGGATTTTAAGTTGGGACTTTAAAGCAGAAGTGAAGAGGGGGAACATTCCAAGCAGGAGGGACAGCCAGAGAAAATGCCAGAGATGGAGTCTCTTTTTCCTGGAACAAGGAAGCCATTATCACTGGACCGAAGAGTATATGGAGGTGTGACATAGGTTATGGAGGACTTTGAATACCAAATAGGATTTCATATTTGACCCTGGTGGTGACAGAGAACCATTGGAGTTTATTGAGTAGAGGGATGATGTGGTCAGAACTGAGCTTCATGAAAGAAAATTAGTTTGTTGAAGGGAAGATGGACTGGTGTGGAGAGAGACTTATGGCAGGCAGGCTATTGTAAGAGTCTAAGGGTAAAGAGGTGAGAGCTTGCTCTGGGATGATGACAGTGCCAAAGGAGAAGAGGGGGCATATGGAAAAGATGTTGCAAAGGTAAAATAAATAGGTCTTGGCAACAGATGGGGGTGGGGATGGGGATAATGAGGAGTAGAAGATGACACTAGGTTGGGAGACTGGGAGGATGATGTTTCCTTCTACAGCAGTATTAGGAAAGTTGGGAGTGTGGGGAAGATTTAGGAAGAAAGATAAAGTTTAGGAAATGTTGAGTTTAAAATGTCTAGTGGATATCCAATTCAAGATGTCTAATATGCAGTTAGAGATATGAGACTGGTCAGCAGAGAGATTAGGGCTGGATAAGAGGACTTGAGAATCATCAACATACAGATGATAATTGAATCCATGGGAGCTGACGAGATCACCAAGTGAAGTAGTGTAGGTAGAGGATTGAAGAACCCCGAGGGACACCTACAGTTATCAGAAATGACCTAGCTGAAGATCCACCAAAGGAGATGGAGAAGAAGCAGTCAGATAAGTAGGAGAAGTGATGTTCCATAAACCTGAAGAAAAGAGATTATCAAGAAGGAGGTGATTAAAGGCTTCAAAGATGGACAGCATCAACGGCTGGAGAAAGGTTGAGGAGAATGAGGACTGAGAAAAAGTCATTGGATTTGCCCATTACGAGATCATTGGCAACTTTGGAGAGAACAGTTTCAGGTGAATGCAAAGGATGAGAGATGGAGCATTGTGTGTGTGCTGCACAGCAAGTTGCTATGGCAGCATGGAGAAGAATGTATGGAGGGAGGTAATATGTAAGAAGGCTGGAAAGGTGGGACTGAGCCAGGCTGTGAAGAGATTTAAATGTTAAGCAGAGAGGAGTTCATATATGATCCTAGAGGTAACAGAGAGTCACTGGTATTTATTGAGGTGGGTGGGTGTTGATGTGGTTGGTATAATCAGACCTAAGCTTGCAATAGGAAAATCACTTTTGTGGTTGTGCAGAAGATGGATTATGGGCAGCTAGATGGCACAGTGGATAGAGCACTGGACTTGGAATCAGGAAGACTCATCTTCATCCATTCAAATATGGCCCCAGCTGTGTGCCCTGTGGGCAAGTCACTTAACCCTGTTTGCCTCAGTTTCCTTATCTGTGAAATGAGCTGGAGAAGAAAATGGCAAACCACCTTAATATCTCTGCTAAGAAAACCCCAAGTAGGGTCAGGAAGAGGTGGACATGACTGAAAAAAGATTTAACAACAAAAAGGAGATGGACTAGGGCAGCAAGATACTGGAGACAGGAAGACCAGTTATCAGTCTATTGCAATGGGTCAAGTGAGAGAGGCGTGGAGGACACTGCCATCTTTCCAATCACCCAGGGTCCCAACCTAGGGGTTCTTCTTTAATGCTTTTCACTCACTCATTCTCCCCTCCTCCATATCTAATCAGTTGCCAAATCTGATTTTTACCTCTAAGGTATCTGTTGTATCCATCCCTTTATCTCCATCCACACCACAATCATCCCAGTTCAGACTTCTCTCCCCTCTTGCCTGAATTATTGCAATAACCTCCTAACTGGTCTCCCTGCCTTTAGTGTCTGAGGCCAGAGATGAGGACTGATGATACAGTAGGAAGTTGCGGGGAGGGGCCCTTGTGGGGAGAGCATACTTCCTGGGGGTTTCCCCAGTTTCCCACAGTTTGATCTCAGATTCATCTGGGTTAGAGAGAATTCCAAAGGAGAAGAAAACTCCTATCTGCTTCACTCCAACCTCCACACACGCCCAGGGATATATGTATATATATATATATATATGTATATATATATGTATATATATATATATATATATATATATTATTATTTTATTTTTTGGCTAGGCAATGGGGTTAAGTGACTTGCCCAGGGTGACACAGCTAGTGAGTGTCAAGTGTCTGATCTGAGACAGGATTTGAACTTGGGTCCTCCTGACTCCAAAACCCGAGCTCTATCCACTGCACCACCTAACTGCCCCACTCAAGGATATTCTAAAGCACAAATCTGATCCTATCATTCCTCTCTCTCAAGAAGGATCAGTGGCTCCCTATCACCACTAGGATAAAATACAAATGCCTCTGTTTGACAATTAAAATCCTTTACGACCTAGCCTACCTTTCTAGGGTGACTGCATTTAAATTCCCATCAAATATTCTAGACTCCCGCCAGATCGGCCCACCTACACTTCCCCACATCCGACTTCCCACCTCCTGCCTTATGATTTTGTACAGACTGTCCCCCAGGCCTGGAGTCCTCCTCCTCCTCCCCACCCCTGCCTTTTATTCTAATCCCTGACTCCCTCAAGGTTCCCCTCAAGTGCCATCTCTGACAAGAGCTTTTCCTGATCTCACCAGGCTTTAGTCCCACACCCAGACCCTTTTTTATTTATTTTGAATATATCCTGTACCTGCACTTGCATGTGAACTTGCTCTGTCCCCTCAGTAGAACGGAAACTCATTGAGGATAGAAGCTTTCTCGCTTTTGTATTTGTACCCAGTGCCTGGGACGGTTTTTAATAAATGTTTGCTGCTTGATTCCATTTACACAACATTCAGACCCTCATTGCCCTTCCCCTAGGTTATTTGCAATAGACTCCTAACTGGTGTCCCTGCCTCCAGTCTCTTCCTTTGCCTACCCTCCTTCATTCAGCTGCCAAAATCATCTTTCTTTCTTTCTTTCTTTCTTTCTTTCTTTTTTTTTCTTCATGAGGCAATCAGGGTTAAGTGACTTGCCCAGGGTCACACAGCTATTAAGTGTCAGGTATCTGAGGCTGATTTTGAACTCAGGTCCTCCTGATTCCAGGACCTCTATCCACTGCACCACCTAGCTGCCCCTAAAATCATTTTTCTAAGGCACAAATCCAATGGCATTACTGTATCACTCAAAGTCCTTCTAAAATACAACTTCCCTTGCCTAGCATTTCAGACTCTCCACAATCTATCTCTCTCATCTACAACTTCCAGCCTTATTTCCTTTTTTGGGGGGTGTGGGGTGGGGTGGGGTGTGAAGGTGGCAGTCAGGGTAAGAGACTTGTCCAGGGTCACACCGCTAGTAAGTGTTCGAGGTCAAATTTAAACTCAGGTCCTTCATTACTCCAGGATCAGTTCTCTACCCACTGTACCACCTAGCTGCCCCTCCCAGCCTTGTTTCCTAATACTCCCATTATTACACTTTATGCTCAGTCCAAAGAGGAGTAGGCAGCCACGTGGCTCAGCAGATAGAGCACTGGGTCTGGAGTTAATCGATTGGTAAACAAAAGAGCCTGCTATGTGCACTTAGCACTGTGCTAAATTCTGGAAGTGTCAGGAAGATCTTAGTTAAAATTTGGCCTTAGACATTTACTAGCTATGTGGTTCTGGTCACACTTCGCTGCTGTCTGCCTCAGTTTCCTCAACTGTAAAATAGGGATCATAATAGTACTTACCTCAGCGTTGTTGTCAGGATCAAATGAGATAATATTTATAAAGAACTTAGCTTTACAAGGCCTGACACATAGTAGGTACTTAATAAATGCTTATTCCTTTTCCCTTTAGAGAGTTAAATGACTCCCCCAAATTCACACAACTATTAAGCAGTAGAGTTGAGTTTTAGACTCACTAGGCTACAATGCTTTCCTTCTAATTCCCAGAGTAATGCTTTTGCTCTTTGTCCTTTCTACATTGCCTTGATTCTTACCATGGTGCTGAAGCCACCGGGGATGCTGGGTTGAGTCACCTCCCCTCTCATCCCAAGGGCCTCACCTATGAGCCAGCTTTAAGGGAGAGTGGGGTCTTGCGGACATTCGAGCCTCCCTCTCGTGAGTATGAAGGAGCCTCATTCAGGTTATTTGCTCCCCCTAGGTGCCTATTGGATCCTGACTCTGACCTGGGTAGGGGATCCTCCCATAGGTGACAATTTCTGTGAGCAGGATGCCAAAAGACCAGACGTCTGACTTGATGGTAAACGTCCCGTAGTTGATGGCCTCAGGAGCTGTCCACTTGATGGGAAATTTTGCTCCTGAAATGAAGAATTACTTGAGCCCATGGAATGCCACAGATTTCCTTCCCCACACCTAGAAGGGTCCTATTACTCATCCTGTTTCCCACTAATAGGGTGGAAGTTCCTTAGCTGTGGCTTTCCTACATTTCTGTGCCCCACACCCATTCCTACTGTGCCTTACCTGTCCCTAGCTATGGTTTACCTCCCAGTTGTATGTTCCCTTGCCCCCCAAAACTGTCTCTCCATTAGCTGTTTCTCCATACCCCTCCTCTAGTCATGGGTCGTCTGGCTGTCTGTCATTCAACTACCCTGAGATGTGACACCCCTCTCAGAGTTATGTACTCCCCAGATATGGTCCACCTTATCCCATTTCCAGTTGTGAACCGGTTTTGTGATCCCCTTTCTCCAATTCGTGTCCCCTGTGATTCTCCTCCAGTCACCAGGTCCCCCGTTGCATCTCTTTGGCCCCTTGAACTGCATTCTCCAGCCATTTGGCTCCCTTACTTTCTCTCTCATGCCATGCCCCTATTCCCGCTCTCCTCCAAGCACACATATACTCACCTTCCCTAGCCGTGTATTCATTGTCCTCGATTAGCCGGGCCAACCCAAAGTCAGCAATCTTACAGTTCAGTGTGTCTGATACCAGAATGTTGGCTGCCCTAAGGTCCCGGTGGATGTAATTCCGCTCTTCAATGAAGGCCATGCCCTCGGCAATCTGAGGACTCAGTGAAGGAGGGGAAAGGTCAGCAGTCTGGGGTCCCTTCCTTCCCTGTCCCTTGCCCGAGGTCCATGCCCAAGCCACTTGACATCCCCCCTCCTCTCCCCTACCCCCCCCGCCCCCGAAGACCCTGTCCCAACCTTACCTGTGCGGCCATATCCAGCAATTTGTGGATGGTTAGTTTGACCCCAGTTGTGGTTTTGAGGAAGTCTACCAGGCTCCCTGTGGGTCAGAATACTCAGCTGAGGGTAGAACTGACCCTAACTTATGGGGAAACTCTTCTAGGGGAAGAAACTTCAGTATCTATCAGAATTCTGACCCACCACCAACTCCTTCACCCCGACACTTCCTACAATTTCCTCCATCCCAGCAGAGCCACCAAAATACTCCCATATTAAGTCTAGTGTCTGAACTGGGTCTCAGGCGCTTAAGGAATAGAGAGGAAGATCTCAGAAAAAAATAGTCGGAGATGATGGGGAGATCTGGAGTCCAGAGGAACCACATTTAGGTTCCACATTGGGGAGGAGGGAGGCAGTGTGTTTGGGCCACTGTAAGCGTAGGCATCTATTCCTCAGTTGCCACCCTTTAGAATCAGAAAAGCTGGAAAGTGGGGCTTAGAATGCAGATTAATAGAGACCTCAGAACATAGAATTTCAGCTTTGAAAGACACCTTAGGACACAGAGAGTAAAGAATGTCAGAGCTAGAGAGGATCCTGGAAGCAAGGATCGTGGAACGCAGAATGTCCAAGTTAAAGATGAGGAAGTAATTTAATAAAAAATTTTAAAAAAATAGGGAAGTAAGATGGTATAAAATCAATATTAAAGATGGAAAGGATCATAGAAAATGGCAGATGTAGAAAACCCCAGAACTGGGAGGGAACTTCTAAAATATTTGTCAAAGCTAGAAGGACTTTTAGCACCCAGAATGTCAGAGCTGGGAGGAGAAACCTTTGAACAAAGGACACAAAATATCACAGTTGGGAAAGACCTTGGAAAATAGAATGTCAAAGTTGGAAATAATTCTAGAACATATAATATCAAAGACAGCTAGGCAGCACCATAGTGCACAGAGTGCCAGGCATGGAGTCAAGGAGACTGACCTTCCTGAGATCAAATACAGCTTCAGACACTTACTAGCTGCGTGACCCTGGGCAAGTCACTTAACCCTGTATGCCTCAGTTTCCTCATCTGTAAAATGAGGTAGAGAAGGAAATAGCAAACCACTCCAGGATATTTGCGGAGAAAACCCCAGATGGGGTCACTGAACATGACTGAACAACGACATATAATATCAGAACTGAGGGGAGACCTAGGAGTATAAAGAATGTGAGAGCTAGATAGGATTTTACCCTGTCAGAGTTGGGAGGGACCTTAGAGCACAGAACACAGAATGTCAGAACTGGAAAAGACCTTAGCCTACAGAACACAGACTATCAGAGTTGTGAGAGACGTTGAAATAGAGAATGTCAGAGTTAGGAGGACCTTGGAATATAGGACATCAGAGTTGGAAAGGACCTTAGAGAATATCTAGGGTAACTGCCTCACTTTGCAGGTAGGGAAACCTTCAGAGCTAGAAAGAATCTTAAAATGCTGACTTGCCTATTCCAAAGAGGACTTCAGTAACTGACCTGAAATGAAGAGCCAGGGCCCTCGACCCAGCCCAGGGTCTTTCCACTATCTCATAGAAGACCTTCACTAGCCTGCCATTAGGATCCCCAACCTTGGCTCAGAAAGCCATTTTTTCTTTTTTCAAGTCAGATTATTTTGCCAGTTACTGAGTAGAAGGAAAGTAGGATGTTCCTACTGCTCCCATCGGAAAGGGGAATTACCCAAGAACAGGAAGAGAGTCCTTTGGGTCTGAGCCAAGGCCTGAGTAGGGCCTGAGGTCCAAGCTTGGTGCTGCTGACTAAGGCTCTGTGGCTGTGTTTGGGTCTGTGACCCATGCTCTGTGACCTCCTCCCTTTCTACATTTCTGCATTTCCCCCCCCCCCCCCCAGAGTAAAACACCCTTTGGAGAACCTCTAACTGCAAGTCCTGAAAGAATGGTTTGTCCCTGCTCTCTGTCTCTCCACCATTTCTCAGTAGGCTCTGGCCTGGTCTATCTGTTTGGCCGTTGTTACCACCAAGGAGCTTTTGTGGGTTCTTCGGTTCCTCAGCATCAGAGGTAATCAGCAAACTAAGCCAGAATGACCACTTACCAAGGATGATGCAGAGAAGATTCCAGTTCAGTTTTGGGTTAGGCTAGATATCCTTAGAGGTCCCTTCTGCCTTTGACATTCTATGTCTCTAAGTGTGGGGGTTGTGGGGAATCTGAGATTGCTTCTGGTCCCTCGGGGAGGGGAAGTTGAGGTCTATGGGGCATGTGTGGGTGGGCCCTGGGAACTCTAGGAGGTGTGACCCTGGGTTAGAGGGGGCAGCTCCAAGGTGCGAGAGTTGGGTGAAGGGTTGGCGAATACTGCCATAGCACCCACCGTTCTCCATGTATTCAGTGATGATGTAGATGGGCTCCTGTGTGACCACGGCATAAAGGCGGACCAGCCGCTGGTGCTGCAACTGTTTCATCAGGTTGGCCTCGGCCAGGAAGGCATCAGGAGACATGCTACCCGCTTTCAGGCTTTTCACAGCTACCTTGGTATGCCCGTTGTAGTACCCTATGGTAGGGGAGAAGTGATTTCCAGCCACCTCCGCCCCAGTGCCTGTATGTCTGTGTATTTGTTGGGGGAAGGGGGAGGAGGGAAATCATTCTCTTCTCTTTCTCTGCCAACTGTATCTTGATGCAGGCCCTGGCGAGGGCACACAGTTGAGATGCACAAACCTGGGTCTCCACTGTTCCTGCTGTAATTACAGCAGGCACTTATTTAGTACTTTAAATACTCTGCAGATCCTTTACATATATTTGATCGCTCAAGTAAACTGGGGCGTAGTAGGGAGCCCTTGGGGGTGCAGGACCCAAGGGGCAGGACAGGAGCCTCCTCCCAGCCCTCTCTCTTTGGGCCTTGTTCCACAGGGCCAGCCCTCACTTACCCATCCAGACCTCCCCAAACTGGCCAGCTCCCAGCCTCTCCACCAGCTTCAGCGTCTCTCTCGGAACTTCCCACTCATCTTCCCACCAGGGCTTCTGTGGCTTTTGGGTCTGGCAGGGTCGGCTTAGTCGAGTGCATAGCCCATCTGAGACTTCTGTGGGCCCAACGGGGTGGTTGGGTGAGGGAAGCGTTGAACACACGATGCCTCCTCCCTCCCCAAGGGGATGGGGGGTACGGGTGAAGACTGGAAAAACCTCTGCTTTTGTGTTTGTCATAGGATAATGACTCCAAGAGGGGTTAGAGGTTTACATTCAGTCAAAGGGCCACACTTGAGGACATAGAGGGCCACAGGGGGCCTCGAGGCCACAGGTTCCCCACTCCTGGCTAGGTGACAGACATTTGGTAGGGACACTGTAATTAGGGACTTGGGGCTGAGGACCCCGCCTTGGTGAGTTTAGGGAAGCCAAGGATGCATTGGGCATTTGAAACTGAAGGCTAGGATTTTGGGGGGAAGGGGCTCTGGATGAGTTGGGGGTATGGAACTGAGGGATCCTGTGGATTGGGACTGGAGATCTGAGGCTAAAGATCTAAATGGGTTGGGGACTGGGGAATTTGGGCCTGAGGCCAGCGCTCACTGGAATAATGCTGGACCAGCTCATGCAGATTAGGAAAGGTGATTCGGGGGGAAATGTAGAAGCCGCCATTGTCCAGGTTGCGGATCTTGTAATGTTTCACCACCTCCCCCTGGTTCTGGTCAAAGTCCCGCACAGACAGAGAGAAGGAGCCTGTAAGGAATGGGGACAGTCAAGATCAGGAGATATTCACATCTCTCCTTCCATCCAAGCAGATTGCCTAAACCTAGAAGGGATAACTAACACACTAGATCATGGAGTCAGGGTCCCAAAAGATCTTTACAGGCTGGAGCATTGGGCTAAATCTAATTAGATGAAATTCAACAGAGATAAATGTAAAGTTTTACATTTGGGTCCAAAAAATCAATTTCACAAATACAAGATGGAAGAAACATGATTAAACAATATTTTGTCTGAAAATAATCTGGGGGGTTTAGTGGACTCCAAGTTCAATGAGTCAACAGTATGATATGGAAGCTGGAAAAGCTAATATGATTTTAGGCCACATTTAGAGAACAAAGAGGTAGTTTTCTTTCTGTACTCTGCCCTCATCAGACCATATCTAAAGTACTGTGTTTGGTTCTGGACACCACATTTTAGGAAGGATAATAAAAATCTGGAGGGTGACCAATCAGGATAGTGAAGGGCCTTGAGTCAAAGGACTCAATAGCCTTGGATGAAGGAATTTGACATATTTAGCCTGGAGAAGATTAGGGAGGGACCTGAGAGCTGTGTTCAAGTAAATGAAAGACTGTCATTTTGGGGAAGGGATTAGATTTGTTCCATTTGACTTCAGAAGGCAGAACCAGGAACAAGGGACCGAGGGACCTTTGGGTATATTGGATATGTTATAGTGAGTATGTTATCATTGGGTATATTAGAGTAAGGATTCCTTTCCAGGTATGGGTTGATTTAGATGTCCACTGAGAAATCTTCTGATTCTCAGATGTTGGCATTCTGTGATTCAGGTATGAACTCCACCATACTTTCCTATCCTACATTTCTGACTTCTTAATCTCCCTTCTCCTCTGTTGAGGTCCCCTCACCTGCAGTGGTCTCGCTCTCTCTGATCAGGAAGGATCCATGGGTATTTCCAGGGGCCAAAAGTTGTCTCTCAGCATCCTTCCGACTCAGGTCCTTGAAAAACCAACTGAACCAAGGCCCAGTCAAGTCTCTCCCCCATAGTTCTCAAAAGAGTCTCCCCTCCCACACCAGGATCTCCCCACGTTTCTCCCTTTGTAATGGCCAGAGAATGTCTTCATCTGGTGAGCTTTGGGAGTGAGCTGGGAATTAGGGTAGAAAACCTCACAGGGTCACCTGCAGTCTGCTGAAATCAAGGGCTAGAGGGCCAAGCTGAGCCTGGGAAACTTTATTTGGGAATCCTGGTAGCCCACCCAGATAAGGTCAAGTTTGCTCTTGGACTGTTGGAGCTGGAAGGGACCTCAGAGATATTTAATCCAACCCTCTTGTTTTCACAGAGGAGAGAATGTAAACACCAAACTTTGAACTTGTCCAAAGTCATCGAGTAGACATGTATAACCTATGTCAAATTGCTTGCCTTCTCTATGGGGTGGAGGGAAGGAAAGGGAGGGAGGGAGGGAGGGAGAGAATTTGGAACTCAAAATTTGAAAAAAAAAAGTATTAAATTTTTTTACATGTAATTGGGGGGGAATAAAGTATTAAATTAAAAGGTCATCTAGTTGGTAAAGTGACAGCTAGAATCTGGATCTAAATCCAGCACTCACTTTAAATAGAATGTAAGCTCCTTGAGGGCAGGAAATTTTTTGTTTTTGTCTCTGAATTCTTAGGATCTTGCACAGTTCCTGGCACCTGGTAGGCATTTAATAATTAAGTTAGAACTTCTGGGGTTCTGTGCCATCTCCTGATTTCTGAGAGTTTTCTTTTCTTTTTTTTTTTTTAGGCAATTGGGGTTAAGTGACTTGCCCATGGTCACACAGCTAGTAAGTGTCAAGTGTTTGGTCTGAGGCCAGATTTGAACTCAGGTCCTCCTGACTTCAGGGCCGGTGCTCTATCCATTGCCCCACCTAGCTGCCCCTGAGAGTTTTCTGTTACCTCTACTCTGGGTATGTAGAAGGCCTGTTCTAATTATTTCCCTGCTTCCTCTTTTGCCTGGCCAAAAAAACCCTAGAAAAGTGGTCTAGTCAGAAGGGAGAAGGGTCAGAGGGAGTGGAGCCAGATTTAGTTATCCAGAGATGGTGGCATTGGCAGAAGAAGTAATTGGGATGTGGGAAGAACACTGGAATTGGGATTAGAGCTTCTGGATTCAAATCCCACCCCTGGCAATGACCTATATGCTTGTTAGTAAGTCATTTAACCACTCTGGGTCTCAGTCTGCTTCTCTGTAAAAAGAAAGGGTTGGGTTAAGCGACCTTTAAAATCCCTTCCAGCTCTGTGATTCAGGGAGGCAAGAAAGGTCAGGGGCCAGGATAATTACAGGGCTTAGGGGATCTGGAATCAGGGAAGGTTTAGAAAGGGGAAAGCCATGGATCTATAAGCTAAGGCCTGAGAAGTGCCCTTAGGAACCCCTGTGGGTTGGCAGAGACACAATGGCCAGGGCTATGGATACTTGGAAGTTTTTGTTTCCTGCCGATCTCCCTGTGTGACTCCATTCCTTCCCCATCCCTCCCCATCTGGTACTCACGGCTCAGGCTCCAGGCTGTTCGCTTTGGCCACAAAGTTGAAGGGAATGTAGCCTTCCTGGCCAGTGGTCAAGGACTGTGCTTTCCACCATTCTCCATTCCTGCGGATGGAAGGGGCCCAATTCATTTTCACAGACTGCACTGTGTACCAAGATCTGACTCCACCCCAAGCCTGGCCCCTGGGTGGATGGAGATCCAGGGCTCTGCCCTCTCCCTGGCTGGAGGGGCTAGGAAAGACTCACTGTTCTAGGATCTTCAGCTGCTCCCCCTTCTCAAAGCCCAGGTCCCCATCATGGGAGGGCTTATAACTGTGCAGGGCGATGACCAGGTTATCTGTGAAGGTCAGATCCACAGGTTAGGAACAGGGCAGGGATGGATCCGAAGTTAGATAGCAAGGGACAGTCAAAGACAGATTAAGGGCTATTAGAAACCCCTGAGAGAAGAGGGGTAGAAAAAGAGGCATGCAGTTAAATGAACCAAGACCTGGAGAGAGCAGACCAGGTGAATTGAGAGGGCACACCAGAGTCTGTCTGTCTCCGAATGAGTTAAAGTTATCTGGGTTACCCATATCCCATATCCTGACCCTCTTCCCTCCACACACACCCAGGAGCCCCAGCTGTGATGTAAGGTACCTTGTAACGGAGACACAGGTGGGTTTAAACCCTCATAGGTGACCAAGGGATCCCGTACATCAGAGCCGTTCCTCATTGGGAGCTGAGAAACAGACAACCATGCAGGTAAAGCTTGTGCGGGGCGGGGTGGGCAAAGATTCCCATCTCCTAGACCCTGGCTCCCCTCCCAGCCTCCCTTTCCTTCAAAAGGGCAGCCTACACTGGGAATAAGGAGATCTGAGCACTAGTTCCTGCCTTGCCCCTGTGAATTCCTGGGGAAATCCCTTCCCTTTCCTGAACTTCCGTGTCTTTCTCTGGAGAATGAGGAAGCAGCTGATCTCTGAGGTCACTTCAAGTTTCAGGGAGTTTTTACGCTCTCCCCTGAGCCTCCTGCATGCTTAGGGCGCTCACCGTGCCCTTGGCATCCAATGGGACAATAGGGTAGTGGCATCGTTCGCACACGTCAATGTTTTCCATCCAGTCCTCATCGAGGCTGGAGCTGCAGGAGCAGCCCATGGTCCCTGTGGGAGAAAGGGGGACGGGGAAGGGGAGAGAGAGGAGAGTGGGTCATATTTCCATGTCATAATTAAACCTTGGTATCCAGCCACAGGGAGCCCAGCTTGCCCAAGGACTGGGGAAAGCCAGGAAGTGCCCTGGGGCCCCCTGACCTATTTCATTTTTATGTCAGATTCTTCCCCCCCCCCCCGCCCCCTCCCCCAGCCTTGCCCAGGCTCCTCCCTCCCACCTGGGACCCGGCAAACTGTCATCAACACCTCTGTCATTCTCCTGCTTCCTGCCATCACCCTGCCCCTCCCCCAAGCCCCCAGGTCTGGAGCTCCCTGGATCCTCTCCCCCTCCTCCCAGCAGAAGAGGCATCCAGCTGTGGGAGCCCCCATCTTAGGGAGGAGCCCACGGAGCCAGTCACCCTCTTCAGATGAACCTTGGAGGATTCACAAGGGGATTCTGATCTATAGGGGTAGAAAATAGAGCTAGGAAGCCTCCTTCCTGCACAGGTGGCTTTCTCCCTTGAGCCAGGCATAGAGTGAGGGGCAGAAGGGAAGAGAGTGGTACAAACAGCCCTGAGATCAGAGTCAACTTGGATGTAAGTCCCACCTGTGCCATTTACTAGGTGTGTAAACAAGTCATTACTCTCTGAATTTCAGTTTTCTCATCTGTAAAATGGGGCTAATAATATTTGTATTTATGCTTTTTAGAGCTTGTTATGAGAAAGGGGTTTCTTAAAACTTTAAAACACTACGGAAATGTGAGCTCTTGTAATTACTGAGGGGTGATGGGTCTAAAAAGTCATCCTAGGTGACTACTTTTACAGAATCAGAAAGAAGGCAGGGGAAACTCATGGATCCTGAAACCAAAGAGTGGGAGCCTTCCTGAGGCCAGGGAGGGAAAAGGAGAAGCATCACTAAACTGCAGACTCCCAGACCTCTGAAGTCCCTCCCAGGGTATCTAGTTCAACTTGTTTGTACAGATCAGGAATTTGCTCTTTATAATGTCCCAGAAGGAATAAATGGAGCCTTCCTTAAAATAATAAGTAGCATCTATCTAAAACCATCAGCAAGCATTATTTGTAATGGGGATAAGCCAGAAACCTTCCCAATAAGATCAGGGGTGAAGCAAGGATGCCTGTTATCACCACGTTTATGCAATATTTTCTAGAAATGCTAGCTATAGCATTAAGACAAGAAAAAGAAAGTGAAGGAATTAGAATAGGCAATGAGGAAACAAAACTATCACTCTTCTCATATGATATGATGTTACACTTAGAAAATCAACTAAAAAACTAATTGAAATAATTAACAAATTTAGCAAAATTGCAGGATATAAAATAAACTCACATAAGTCATTAGTATTTCTGTGTATTACCAACAAAGTTTGGCAGCAAGAGATAGAAAGAGAAACTCCATTTTTTTTTTTTTTAGTGAGGCAATTTGGGGGTTAAGGGACTTGCCCAGAGTCGCACAGCTAGTGAGTGTAATGTGTCTGAAGTCGGATCTGAACTCAGGTCCTCCTGACTTCAGTGCTGGTACTCTATCCACCTAGCTGCCCCTGAGAAACTCCATTTTCAGATAAATGTAGACAATATAAAACAGTGGGGAGTCTACCTGCCAAGACAAACCCAGGCACTGTAGGAACACAATTACAAAACACTTTTCACACAAATAAAGTCAGATCTAAATAATTGGAAAACCATCAACTGCTCATGGGTAGGCCGAACCAATGTAACAAAAATGACAATTCTACCTAAGTTAATTTATTTATTCAATGCCATGCCAAACTACCAAAAATGATTTTATAGAGCTAGAAAAAATGTACCTGGAAGAACAAAAGATCAATAATATAAAGGCAATTATTAGAAAAAAAATGTGAAGGAAGGAAGCTTAGCCATACCAGATCTCAAATTGTATTACCAAGTGGTAATCATCAAAACAATCTGCTAAGAAATAGAGTGTTGGATCTGTGGACTAGATTAAGTACTCAATATACAGTAGTAAATGATCATAATAATCTAGTATTTGACAAACCCAAAGATGCAAGTTTTTAAGACAAGAACTCACCATTTGACAAAAATTGCTGAGAAAACTGGAAAGCAGTTTGGCAGAAACTAGCTATAGACCAACATCTCACACCATATTACAAGATGACATCAAAATAGGTACATGATTTTGACATGAAGGTGGATATCATAAGCAAATTAGAGGAGCATGGAAAATTTTATTTGTCGGATTTATGGATAAAGGAAGAATTTATGATCAAACAAAAGATAGAATCATGGGATATAAAATGGATAACTTTTATTACATTAAATAAAAAGTTCTTGCGCAAACAGAACCAATGCTGCCAAGATTAGAAGGAAAGCAGGAAATTCAGGGAAATTTTTATAGCAAATTTCTCTGATAAAGGCCTTATTTCTCAAATATATGGAGAACTGAATCAAATTTGTAAGCATATGGTCAAAGAATATGAACAGGCAGTTTTCAGAAGAAGCCAAAGCTATCTATCATTATATGAAAAAATGCTTTAAATCACTATTGATAAGAGAAATGCAAACTAAACAACTCTGAGGTTTGTACCTTATGCCTATCAGATTGGCTAATATGACAGAAAAAGAAAATGACAAATGTTAGAGAGATGTGGGAAAATTGGAACACTAATGAGGTGTTGGTGGAGTTGTGAACTGATCCAACCATTCTGAAGAGTAATTTGGAACCATGCCCAAAGGGCTACGAAACTGTGCAGACCCTTTGATCCAGAAATACCTCCACTAGGTCTACACTCCAAAGAGATCGAAGAAAAAAGAAAAGGACCCACATATACAAAAATATTTATAGCAGCTCTTTTTTGTGGTGGCAAAGAATTGGAAATTGAGAGGATGCCCATCGATTGGGGAATGGCTGAACAAGTTGTGGTATATGAATGTAATGGAATACTATTGTGCTATAAGAAATGATGAGCAGGCAGACTTCAGAAAAACTTGGAAAGACTTGTATAGTCTGATGGGGAGTGGTGTGAGTAGAACCAAGAGAATATTGTACACAGTAACAGCCATGTTGTTTGATGACTAATATTGATAGATTTAACCCTTCTCAGTAACGCAAGGATCTAAAATATCTCCAAAGGTCTCATAATGGAAAATGCTATCCACATCCAAAGAAAGAACTATGGAGTTTGACTGCAGATCGAAGCATACTATTTGCTATTTTTTTCCTTCTGTTTTGTTTTGTTTCCTCTTTCTGGTGGTTCCTCCTATTGGTTCTAATTCTTCTTTACAACATGACTAATGTGAAAATATGTTTAATAGGAATATATATGTATAGGCTATATCAGATTGCAAGCCATCTTGGGGAGGGAGGTGGGGAGGGAGGGGGAGAAAAATTTAAAACTCAAAAGCTTATGGAAGTGATTGTTGATAAATCAAAATAAATTAATAAAGTTAAAAAAAAGAAAAAGTCAAAAATAAAAAAAAGAAAGAAATGACAAGCAGGATGTTTACAAAGAACCTTGAGAAGACTTACATGAATTGATGCAAAGTGAAATGAGCAGAACCAGGAGAACAATGTAAACAGCAACAACAATGTTGTGCAATAATCAACTATGAATGACTTAGTTATTCTCAACAATACAATCATCCAAATCAGTTCCAGAGGACTTATGATAAAAAATGCTATCCATCTCCAGAGAAAGAATTGATGGCGTCTAAATGCAGACCAAAGCATACTTTTTTTTTTTTTTGGTGAGGCAATTGGGGTTAAGGGACTCTCCCAGAGTCACACAGCTAGTAAGTGTCAAGTGTCTGAGACCAGATTTGAACTCAGGTCCTTCTGACTCCAAGGCCAGAGTGCTATCTGCTATGCCACCTAGCTGCCCCCAACTTTCTTTATTATCCTTGTTTTGTTTTTGTTTTTGGTCTTTGCTTTCTTTTGCAACATGGCTAATATGGAAATGTTTTGCATGACTTCACATGTATAATCTATATCAAATTACTTGTCTTCTCAAGGAGGGATGAGGGGAGAGAGGGAGGAAGAGAATATAGAACTAAAAATTAAAAAGAAAAGTTAAATTTTTTGTTTATATTTAATTTAGAAAATAAAATAAAAATTAAATGAAAAAGAAATCCCAAATAAATGGTTCATCTAGCCTCCATTTGAAGACTGCCAATTACAAGGAGCTCACTACTTCATCCACCAGCCCATCCCACTTTAGGAGAATTGTAGTTATCAGTCAATTTTTCCTGCGAAGGAAATTCAATCTGTCTTCCTGAAACTACCCACAGGTTATCCCTTGCCCTGCCCTCTAGGGTTAAACAGAACCAGCCTACTTTCTCTTCCCTATGGCCAGCCTTCAGACACTTGAGGACTGTCAGTCAGTCCTCCCCAATCCCATCCTCCCCACCCTTTTACACACACAGGGTCATACAGCTAGTTAAGTGACTGATTTGAACTCAGGTCTTCCTGACTCCAGGACCAGTGCTCTATCCACTGTGCCACCTAGCTGTCCCTACATCCTGTTTTTCAACTGATCCTCCTAAGATTTGGCCTCTGGACCTCTCCCAATCGGGGTCACTCTCTTAAGGATGCACTTACCCAAATCTTAAAAGTACCACCCACAAATGAACCAGAACATCCAGGTGGAGTCAGGATAGGGGACACCATGGTCACCCTGCCCTCAATCTGGACTCTACTTTTTTTCTTTTTCTTTTCTTTTTTTCTTTTTTTCTTTCTTTCTTTTTTTTTGTTTTGTTTTTTTGTTTGTTTTTGTTTTTGTTTTTCGGTGAGGCAATTGGGTTTAAGTGACTTGCCCACGGTCACACAGCTAGTGTCAAGTGTCTGAGGCCTGATTTGAACTCAGGTCCTCCCGACTCCAAGGCCAGAGCTCTGTCTACTACACCACCTAGCTGTCCCTTCTTTATTTTTCTTAAGGCTGTGTAAGATTATACAGACTTTTCTTGGATGCCATTTCATGTTAGAGAAAGGGAATGAACATTTATGTAGGGTCTGCTGTATGCTCCTATTTGAGACTTAGCTCTTCTCAGTAATGCAAGGATCTAAGACATCTCCAAAAGACTCATGATGGAAAATGCTATCGACATCCACAGAAAGAACTATGGAGTCTGAATGCACATGGAGAGCATTGCTCTCCTTTTCTTTTTTTGTTTTGTTTCTTCTTTCTTGTGGCTCCTCCCATTAGTTCTAATTCTTCTTTACATCATGACTCATGTGAAAATATGTTTAATATGAATGTACAAGTAGAGCCTGTATCAGATTGCATGCCGTCTTGGGGAGGGGGGAGGAGAGGGTGGGGGAGAAAAATTTTATGGAATTGAATGTTGAAAACTAAAAATAAATAAATTTATAATAAAAAAAGAAAAAAAATCCTATTTGGATAAAAAAAGGGTTGCGGGAAAATGTATTTGTACAGAAATATTTATAGCAGCTCTTTGTGGTGGCAAAGAACTGGAAATTGAGGGGATGCCCATCAATTGGAGAATGACTGAACAAATTGTGGTGTATGAATGTAATGAAATACTATTGTGCTATAAGAAATGATGAGCAGGATGATTTCAGAAAAACCTGGAAAGACTTGTATGGACTGATGCTGAGTGAAGTGAGTTGAACTAGGTGAATATTGTACACAGTAACAGCAATATTGTCCAATGATCAACTGTAAATGACTTAGCTATTCTCAGCAATACAATGATCTAAGACCATTCCTAAGGACTTGATTAAAAATGCTATCCACCTCCAGAGAAAGAATTGATGGAGTCTGAATGCAAATTGAAGCATACTATTTTTCGCTTTCTTTATTTTTTTCATTTTTTTTCCTTTTGGTCTGTGTCTTCTTTCACATTACTAATATGGAAATATGTTTTGCATGATTGCACATATATAACCTATATTAAATTCCTTGCCATCTCAGGGAGGGAGGAGGTGAAGGAGGGAGGAAGAATTTGGAACTTAATTTTTTTTGTTATTTTTTCACACTTAATAGTATTTTATTTTTCCAATTACATGTAAAGATAGTTTTCAATATTCCTGTTTATAAGATTTTGAGTTCCAAATTTTTTCTCCCTCCTTCTCCCCTCCCCCACCTCCCCAAGACAGCAAGCTATCTGATATAGGTTATACATGTACAGTCATATTAAACGTATTTCCATATTAGTCATGTTGTGCAAGAAGAATCAGAATAAAAGGGGAAAACCACAAGAAAGAAAAAAAGAGAAAATGGTGTGCTTCGATCTGCATTCAGACTCTATGGTTCTTTCTCTGGATGTAGATAGAACTTAAAAAAAAATTTTAATGAATGTTAAAAATTGTCTTTACAGGTAATTGGGAAAAATAAAATATTATTAAAAACAGTAACAAATATCTCATTTGATCCTCACAACAACCCTGGGAGATTGGTATTGTTATGCTCCATTTTACAGCTGGAGAAACTGAGGCTGAGAGAGGTTAAGTGACTTGCCCAGGGCCACACAGCTAGTAAATGTCTGAGGGTGGATTTGAACTAAGGTCTTCCTGCCTCCAGGCCTAGTACTCTATCCACTATTCCACTTAAGCTCTGAGTTTGAGTCTGTAACCCACTAAAATGCCAGGGGAAGGAAAGAGGAACTAAGCCAACAGCAGGAGGGACTGGCCTTTGCAGAGATCTGGAGAAAGGATTGGATTGGGTTGGGGGACTTAAGGCTGCGGAAAGATTGAAGATGAGCAGTCCCGGATCTGGGCTGAGGGCAGACTGTCTAAGAGAACATTGGAATCCTAGGATGTAGGAGCAAATGTCTAGGGCTCTCCCCTAGGACTGGGGCTAAAAGATAGAGCCTGGGACAATGGGGAACATCGGTACCTAAAATTTGTTGTTCAGTCGTGTCTGACTCTTCGTGACTCCATTTGAGTCATTTCTTGACAAAGATACTAAAGTGGTTTGTCTTTTCCTTCTCCAGCTCATTTCACAGATGAGGAAATTGAGGCAAACAGGGTTAAGTGACTTACCCAGGGTCACACAGCTAATAAGTATCCAAGGCCGGGTTTGTACTCAGGTCTTCCTGACTTCAGGCCCGGCTCTGTATCTACTGTGCCACCTAGCTGCCCCTTTGCACCTGAAAAGACCCATATTTATGTTCAGTCTTGACAAGCTGCCGTGTCTGAACACACCCGTGTGGGCACATGGGCCCACATTGTACAATGGGGAAGGTGTGCCTAGGAGAGATGGTAGACACAGCCCTCGGTCCCAGATCCGCAACTAACTTGCTTTGTGATTATAAGTGACTCATCTTTGAGCCTGAACTTTCTCATCTGTGAAATGGTGAAAATATTTGCCCTGCCTGCCCCATAGAATGTACCGAGGATCGGAGTCAGTCGCTCACTCAGTGAACATTTATTAAGCGCCTACTACATGCCAGGCACTGTGCTAATCGCTGAGGATACAGAGAAAGGCAAAGGACAGGAGGAACTCGAAATATAGATGGAAACAGTGAATGTCAAGGTGAAAACTTTAAAGTTTTGTTGGAGTATTAGACCTCATTGTTATTGCCGCATGATTCATGATGCATGTGTACATGTGGCTGTGGGTGTGCATAGGGAGTTGTGTATGAATAGGTAGGTAACTTCTCTGTCTACACATGAGATGGGGGAGGAAAGTAATGATGCAGAGGGGAGCATGTCTGTATGTATAATGTTATAAGGTGTGTTTGACTTCAAGCGTGTCGTTACGTGCAAATATATTGAGTCTGTGTTGGAGAGAGGAACACATATGGGTAGGACTAGATTAGTGGGGATGAGTATGTAATGTGTTTATTTCCTTAGAATCTTCAAGCTGGGAAAGACCCCAGGACTGTCTCGTTCAACCAACATCTGAATAGAAATTCCTTGAGTCTACGTAACGTGTTTCCAATTCCATGTGTCTCTGTACCAGTTTGCATGTATGACGCCACGTGTACAATGCCACATGCCCATGTTTGCCCGTGTGTGTTACGCCATACAGATGCTTTGGTTGTTACTCATGGGTGATTATATGTTACACACATGGTAATTATGTATTTGTAAGTCCACGAGTCTGTGCTTGGAATGAGGGTATTTGACGCTGGTGTGTGTGTTCCTATGTAAAAGGAATGCCCTTAGGCTAGAGTTGTTGGTATTTCAAACCCTTTCCCCTGCCCTCGCCCTGGATGGCTCCCAGTCTGGCCCTGAGTGTTCTCAGAGAAAGCACACAGGAAGCAGCTTCAGGTGCAAGGCAAAGACTCAGCAAAGGCACATGTGAAGAGACAGGGAGGAGAGAAGCCTTGCTACCAGTCGGTGTGGAGATGCGGGGTGGAGGAGAGAGGGTTTGGGCGTGAGAGCCTCCCCTTGGCATCAGGGCCCTACCCCTGCTTCACCTACCTTCCCTTGGAGAGCCATGGGCTCATGCTGCCCTGAGTCCCAGAGATCTGGTTCTCCCACCTTTCCAGGCAACCGAAGCCCAAGCAGGGTGCTACCAACCCCAGAGGAATGTGGTTGGAATGGTGGACTTCAGCCAGGTAGGGAAGAAAGTCTGGAGCCCTGTCCTGCCCTGCCTTGCGTTGCTGAGATCTCAACAGGACCAGGTCCCATTGCCTCCCACCTAGTCTCCCCAGTACACGGGGGATGGCATTTGAAAGGCTCCTTTCCCAATCCCCACCTCCATCTCTAAAGACTCACTCTCCATCTGATAGAATTCATAGAACATAGAACTTAGAACAGAGAAAGCAACATCCGGAAAGGTCCTTAGGACGTCCAGACTCCAGGCATTTTTTCTGCCCGTCCCCCATGCCTGGAATACTCTTCCCCTCATCTCCAGCTCCTGGCTTCCTTCAAGTCCCAGATGACATCCTCCCTTCTGCAGGAAGCCTTTCCTAATCCTTCTTAATGCTAGTGCTTTTCCTCTGCTAATTATCTCCTCTATATCCTGAACGTAGCTGGTTTGTACATAGTTACTCACACCTTGTCTCCCAGAATAGACTATGACTCCCTGAAAGGAGGAATTATATTTTTCCTTTCTTTATTTTTTGTTTTTGCTTTTTTGTATGTTTGTTGTTGTTTTGGGTGGCAATCAGGGTTAAGTGACTTACCCGGGGTCACACAGCCAGTCAGTATCTGAGGTCAGATGTGAACTCAGATCCTTCTGACTCCAGAGCTGGCAAACGCCACTTAGCTGCCTCTTTGCTTTCCTTTGCATCCTCGTCACAGAGTGCCTGGCACATAGTAGGTGCTTAATAAATGCTTATTGATTGACTTACTGATATCTGGGAGGGGCTTTAGAATACAATGTTTAAGAGACAGAAGAAATCTTAGAGCAGAATATTACAGAACCATCAACTACCAGATTTTGAGCGAGGAGGGAAATTCATGGTTACCTTGTCCAATTTCCTTATTTTACAAATAAGGAAACTGAGGCCTAAAGAGGGGAAGGGCCGTACCTAAAGATTCCCAGGAATTAAAGGCAGCTGGGCTTGAATTGGGTACCAGGCCCTTTTCCTCCAACTCTACTGCTCTCCCCATCACAGTCCCCAGTGAGGCCCACGTCAAACACATACGAACAGGCACGTTCCCTCGAGAAATTCCGTACAAGGTCATTTTTGTCCCTCCCCACAACTTGGGAGAGGAAAGCGATTGGCCATAGTAATGGTGCCTTAAACCGCCGCCTCCCTCGATCTCTATGGCTTACAAAGCATCTTCTCCTCAACATCATCTGCAGTTGCCAGGGCTCTCACCTCCATTTTAGCAATGAAGACACTTAGCCTGGCTCCCAGAGAAGCGACGTTCAGATAGCTACTGAAGGTCTGAAGCAGCACTCGGACCCTGGTTTCCAGGCCCCCAAGTTTAGTGCTAATTCCTCTGTACTCTACTATCAGGGCAAGAACACCTCTGCGGAAATTGTGTTTTGAAGAAAACTCCAGTGGGGGTGGAGAGTGGGCAGGGAGGGCCCCAAGGCAGATGGCACTTCAAAAGGATTGGGAACAGTGGGGGCTTCCCCCCGTGCCCCAAATTGGCACCCTCCATTCCCTGAAGTTTTGTCTACCACTCACATTCTAATCTTGCTTCTTTGACACTTGGAAGGTTTTTTTCTCACAACAACACAACCCTAGGAAGGGGTGGGGGTGGGGTTGTCCAAAGATGATCACAGTAGTCACAAAGGTGAGACTTAGGAACATAGATCGAAGATTAAGTTTTAGCACTGGAAACAACCTTGAGGTCATTGGGTTCAACCCCCTCATTTTACAAAGGAGGAAACTGAGCCCCAGAGATGAGGAATGATTCACCTGAGGTAGTAAGTAGCACAATGGAGATTTGAACCCAGGCCCTCTGATTCCAGGTTCATACTCTTTCCTCTACACCATGGACCTGAACCCAACCTGTCCTGTCCAGAGTTCTCTCTTGGTTTGGCTTAGGAGACCGATAATGATCGTGGGTGTGGGGCCAATGTCCAAGTGGTTGGGAGACCAAGCCTCTCTGAAGTTAGGCCTCACCCGAGGGGAGAGAGATGATGAAACTCTCAGTAAGGTAGTAGGCCAGGGCCTCTGCTAAGACCGTCCCTGGTGGGGTAGGGAGGTTGAGGTGGTGGGGGTGGGGAGGTTTGGAAAGGCCACTAAGGGAAGGTGATAGAAAATCAAAGGGATTGCACATAGATGAGATCGGATAACTTTAATCCTCTGGAGCCCTACGGGGGTTTGGTCACAAGACTTCCTTAGCCAGCTTCCAGTGGAGAAGGAAACTTTCCATAGGAACTCCAGGGTCAAACTCTCACTGCCAGTCATGCCCCTCACCCTCTCCCCACCCCAATTTAAAATAGCCTCTCTTCCTTCCTTTCCTCCCTTCCCGCGCCTGGCCTTTTGGGGCCGTCTTTCCATGAACAATTTCAATCCCACGTCAGAAATCTGCCGCTAAGGCGCTGCAGTGCCTAGGTCTCTTTCCTGCAGGATTCTGACCCCATCAAGTCCTTCCCTTAAGCTTCCTGATGGAATTTTCCTCCGTTCATCAAACCCACGCAAGAAAGTAAAGCTCTGGCTTCCTCCCTGCCTCTGGGATCACAGATCCAGAACCAGGAGAGATCTTAGAGACCTTCTAGCCCAAATCCCTCATTTGGACTAGAGTCCAGGAGAGTTGGGGGACGAGGAAATGAGCGTCCGTCAGAAGCAGGTTTGAATCCAAGTTTGCTAAATCCTCTCCACCCTTTACCACATTGGGAGAATCGCTATGAGCAAAGTGAGAAGGCCTGGGTTGAACCCCATCCTTGCCACTAATTAGCCATGTGACAACTCCTTGCTCCTTTCTGGGTCTCAGTTTCTACCAAATGAGAATAAGTCTGAACTAGCCGGTCACCAAGTTCCAGGAGTCTACAAATATTCATTAATAAGGTGTTGGGGAAATCCCAAAGGCCCCATCTCATCTAGTCTCACCTGATGTGGTGATCAGGGGTCATTTTAGGTCCCAGCTTGTTACTCACCTCCCTCCCAAGATGCCAGATACAGTATAAAGCTTCTCAGCTCTCTTCCCTCTATCAGCTGGCTCCTGGTCACACTTGTGACAGTGCCCCTATTGAGACTGGAACCTAGCTCCTCTGTCTCCAAATCCATCTCTCCTGCTACCCAGTACAGTTTCAGGGACTTCCCCAAACTGTTCTTTGAGGAGGCAGCTTTTGCCCCCAGGGCATCTGTGGGGCTGGCATCAGGATGTCCACAGAGCCCTGTCACAGTGACTGTGGAACTGTTGGGGTGCCCATGGGGCTGGTAACAAGGTTCTCACAAGATCAAGGTTGGGGGTCCCCAGAGACAAGTTGGGGATCTGTGGGACTATGGTAGGGTCTCTGTAGGGCCTGTTCATAGGGCCAATGCCACTGTGCCCCATGGCGTAGTGGTACCATAATACCCTCAGGGCTTGTCAGGGTGCGCATTGATTAATGTCACAGTCTTATTAGACTAGTGTCCTACAATGGCCAGTGAGATGGAAGCCTGAAATTCTCTCAAGACCTTTCTCTGGTCCTTCTTGCCATCACCTTAGGGGCTGCTGCCTTTCCCTTTGAAAGCCTCCTTAAGCCCTGTGCACTCTTTCCTTACCTGCCTATGGTGGGCTCCTGCCTGATATGTTCACTGAGCCTGGTTCACATGGTCCTTCTGGTCCAGTGGCCCCATCACCACCCAGAGGATGGATGAGGCTCCTGGGGCCTTGTCGCTGCCTCAATTTGCCTTCTCAGCACCCAGCCCACGTCCAACCCCAACTTCCTGCCTCCTCTTGAGAGAGTGAGTGAGAAAGAAGACGGCAGCCAACCCCCAGAACCCCAGTCAGGCCCTCCCTCAACCACAAGCCAAAAACAACAGAGCCAGCCACGCCCCTCCCAGCATCCAGGGGCCTGATAGTAGGGAGCTGTGGTCACAGGGGTTCCCAGGGAATTCCTAATATACATGGGTGGGGAAAGAGGGTGACACACCATAGAGAGTATTTGATGGTGAAATTGTCCTGGATTTGGTGTCAAAAGACCCAGGTTGCAGTCCTGTCTCTATTACTTGTTAGCTGTGTGACTTTGGGTAAGTCACTTCCCCTCTCTGGGGCTGTTTCCTCTTCTATAAAATGAGCTAGTTGGATAAGATCAGGGCTTCTTAGCATTTATTGTGTCATGGACCCCTCTGGAAGATTGGTAAAACCTATGGACCCCTTCTTAGACTTTGGTTTTTTTTTAAATCACCATTGAAAGAAATGATAAATGTCACTTAGAAGGTGGTAAAAATAGAGATGGCTCTTTCCCATTGAAATTCATGGACCCCTTCCCCCCACCCGGGAATCCAGTCATGTATCCCTTGATAGTCTGGGGACCACGCGCTGAGATGATCCCTAAGGACCTTTTCAGAATGAAAGGTCTAGGGTTCTGGGGAGAAGAGGCCGTTGGGAGCATACAGGCTGAAGGGGGTGGGGTTGAGGGAGGTATCACAGATGGCAGTAATCTCCCGCTCTATGCCCCCCACCCCCTCCTCGCATCAACTAATTTGCCATTGGCTTGCAGTGTGAGCTTATCTTGGAGTTTCCATTTCCAGCTTTGCAAGATAAAGGATTGAACTCAGAAAATCACAGATTTAGAGATGAAAGACCACATAGGCCACCTGGTCCAAACAGTAAGTCAGTCAATAAACATTTATTAAGCAAATACTGTGTGCCAGACACTGTGTTAAGCATTGGAGATACAAAAAGAAGCAAAAGACGGCCCCTGCCCTCAAGGAGTTTACAATCTAATAGAGTCATAGGAATTAAATGACTTGCCTCAGATTGTACAAGTAGTCGGTGGCAGAGCCAGGATTTGAACCCAGGTCCTCTGATTTCAAAATCTACATGCTTTCCACTGTATCACCCTACCTCCTTCAGACAAAATGGTCTCTAAGGGTCCTTTTAGCACTGACTTTCTTTTGGTGACACCAAGCGGACACTGGCAATGTTGTGGGAAAGATGCACCCCCCAAAAACAAGACGTTCCCCATCTATGTTCATTGCCGACAGAAGACGGGAATCCCAACTCATACACCTAGCTCTGTAAGGGGTAGAGATGGACTGCCTGCTGGCTGAGCCCCAGCTGGACCCAATGAACCCTGCCATGGCTGATCCAAGCTAGAGTGACCCATTCCTGCGAGACAAACAGCTCCCGCCCCTTCACCTTGAGCCAAGCTGTGAGGAAAGGAGAGGGGTGGGTGACGGGGCGGGGGGGGGAGGATACCACAGACATATTGTTGGGGTTTGAAAGGTGGAAACTGATGCTGGTTCTGCTCACCTCAACTGAGGCGGGGGAGGGGGGCAGGAAATGGGGGAGGGAAAGGAAGCCAAAGACGGAAAGTCAGACAGAGAGGTGAACAGCAGAAACCAAAGCTACAGGGAGAGAAAGAGAGAGAGAGAGAGAGAGAGAGAGAGAGAGAGAGAGAGAGAGAGAGAGAGAGAGAGAGAGAGGGAGGGAGGGAGAGAGAGAGAGAGAAACAATGGAGGCTTGAGATATAAGTACAAAAGGAAAGACAGAAAGGGGAGGGAAGGAGGGAGAGATAGATAGATAGATAGAGATAGATAGAGAGAGAGAGAGTGACAGAGATGGAAATATACTGAGAGACTGAGCCTGGAGAAACAGACAGCCATATGCACACAGAACCAAAAACGAAAAACCAGATGACAAGACAAAGAACAGACACAGAGCTAAATGAAAGAGAAAAGCTAGGGGCTTCTGGGTCAGAGACATGTCTTCCTCAAAAACATGCACACCTGGTGTCCTCTATCTCTCCCACAGTGACAAGGTATTAGAGTAGCACTGGGAGACCACACCAGGGAGCCTGTTAGCAGGCTGGGAAGGTGTTTATTGGAGGGCCTGAGAAAGTGTGAGTGTTCCCACTAAACCCTGAGGGCACTCCATCTAGGTCTGGGGTGGGGAGCTTTCGGCCTTGAGGCCACATGTGGTCTTCTAGGTCCTTGGATGTGGCCTTTTGACTGAGTCCAAGTTTTACAGAGCAAATCATTTTATTAAGGGGATTTGTTCTGTGAAGTTTGAATTCAGTCAAAGGGCTGCACTTGAGGACCTAGAGGGCCACAAGTAGCCTCGAGGTTCCTCACCCCTGATCTAGGTACCTGGGGAGAGCTGACTCTGGAAAGGCTGGGCAGTTCTCTCCCTCCCTCAGGCCGGAGGTAGCAGAGCACCAAGGTCTGGGGTCAGACACCCCCGGAGGACAGCAGAGGATGCTCAGCTGCCTGCAGCAGGGCCTGCCTGCTCAGCGGAGGGTGAACCGACGAGTGCTGATGTTCATCCGGGTGAGGCCGATGTCCCTGAGTGGGGGAGCCAGGAGTCGAGTGGGCCGGAGGGAGCCCGGGCTCAGCAGCTCTGCAGCCTCTCCGAAGCCCAGGCCCTCGGCCTCGGCCTCCAGCTCAGCGTCGTCCAGCAGCTCCTGGTGCTGCCTGCAGATCTGTTCCACCTTCAGCTGGTGCATGCGAGACCGCAGCCGTAATAGCTGCCCTGCCAGCTCCCGGTCCTGGGCCCGCATCTGCCTCTGGGGGGAAGTGGTCCAGGTTGGGGATTCAGGGCTTTCTGGGCCCCGCCTGCCTGCCCTCCATTTTGGGCAGGCAGCCAGGGATGCTGTGGGCAGTGGCGTCACTCCCCCATCCATCCTGTGTCTAGGCACTTGGCCAGCCCCTTGAAGCTCCAACAGTCTCTGACCCTGAAATCCCCTCCTTCCTGGCTCCTCCTTCCTCTCAAGCTCAGCTCCACCCTCTCCTCTCCTCTTCCTCCTCTTCCAGGAAAGATAATAATAACTCCCATTGCTATGGCCTTGGAGGATTTACAAAGCACTTCCTCACAGGGGAGGGGAGGGTTGGAACTGGGACCCAAGTCTTCCAACCAATAGTGCTATTTCCCAAGCCTCTTGAATGGATTCAGGGGCTCATCTGTTCAGTCTGTCGACAAAGATTTATTAAGCACGTACTGTGTACAAGGGACCAGGCTGGGGGGGGGAGGAGACCCTAACTCTTTTCACTGAATATTGCACAATATTATTGCATTTCTCTCACCTTATCTCCACTGAACTCCGGACTTTAGCCTCCCCTAAGTCCATACAGAACTTCGGATCATAGACTATGAGAGGGCTCGTTTGACAGGCAAGGAAACTGAGGCTCAAGGTGGTGAAGTCATTTGCCCAAGGTCCCATAGTTAGGGGAAGAAATTTGAACCAGGATTTGAACTAGGGTGTCTAACTCAAAAACCAATATTTTTCACATATGCTACCCCATGCTGCCTGTCCCAAAAAGGGGCTTCCTGAAGCTGGGGACTCCCTAAGGGCAAGGCTGCATTCTCTCCTCCTCAGCCTGGGGCTTCCTTCTGTGCATCTCTCCCTTAGATGGGGGCTCCTTGACAGTGAGTTCATGCTACTCTCTACCCAGAACGCCCACGCCCCAGACTTACCAGCTCTTCTCTGAGCCACTGCAGGGCGTCATCCAGAGTGTGAAAACCACAGATGGCTCCAGGGCCTGGTTCCCCCAGTTCAGTCCTGGCATGGCCTCGGCGCCAGGCTTGGCTTTGGACCCTGGCTGTCCACTCGAGGTATGAGGGCCTTCTGGTCTGTAGTTTTAATTTGGCGGTGAGTGCCTTCAAGCTGTCCAGGCTCTCTGAGTCCTCTTGCTCTTCCTCCTCACCCAGGGCCCCAAATGCCAAGGACCCCAGAGACATGGTGATGGCAGCTCTGGTAGTAACAGAGAGGTGTGATGTGTATGTCTGTCCCTCGGTTGAGAAGGACAGATGGATAAGTATGCTGAAGTAGGAGGTGAGTGTGTAAGATTGAGTATGTGGCTTATTTCCCTGGAATCCTATAATGGGAACTCACGTGACCCCCAGAGGAAAGGGATGGGGAGTGGGGGGGGGAGAGCAGGATCTCAGTTTCTCTGGCCTCAGGGTCAAATTTAATTGTTGTTGCCCAAAAGGAGACACCCTCTTCTCTGAAAGGAAACTTCTCCAGGGCCAGGGAGCCACTGGGGACATGGACTCTGTCCCTTGGCATCTACCTACTTCCCTTCCCACCTCTCCCAACCAGATTGGGGGGTGGGGGATGTCACTGAGGGAAACATCTCCAAAACAGCTTGGGGCAGGGGCAGAGTGTGGGGTCTCAATGAGGAAGTGGAGAATGTGGGATGCCTGACTGGGGGTCACAGAGATAGTATCCCAGACTTGATGAAGGCAGAATGTGAGGTTCTAGGCTAGAGAAGAAGGACAGCCTGGGAAGGCTATGGGGTCTCAGCCTGGAGGGAGGCAGTGGGAAGTGCTGGTTGGGTTGGGATACTCAGAGTAGGTGTCTAAGATGCAATTCTGGGAGGAGATAGGCTCTGAACCTTGAAAAGCTCCTGGAGAGGATTGAAGATGGGCTCCCCTGTGGTACCCTAGGCATCAAGGACCAAGACAGTCAAGTGAAGAGCCAACTGCCCCCAGGGGGCGCTCTTTAACAGATGACCACCAGATAAACTGAAAGATACAGTCAGCATTTAAGGTAGCCCTGAGGGCACCCAACGTAGAAGACTCAATTTAAGTTCTAGGAAGGACCTTGGAGACCATGGAGTCCATCCATGTCACTTCAGAGAGGAGATTGAGGAGCTTAGAGAACTTGCCTGAGAACCTAGGACCAGCTAGTTTCAAACAAACAAACTGGAAATGAAGTGCGTGCCCATTGATTGGGAGATGGTTGAACAAATTAAATTGCGGTATATGAATGTAACAGAACATCATTTCCCTGTAAGAAAGGAGGAATATGAGGAATTCAAAGAAACATGAGAAGGCATGTATGAGCTGATACAGAGGGAAGTAAGCAAAGCCAGGGAAAGATCATATACATTGACAATAAGAGTGTAAGGAAAAAGACCCCTTACTAGGGTTTAAGTGAAGGGAAGGAGAAATGCATTTCTTCCCCTCCTCCCTTTCCTTGGAGAGGTGGGCAAAATATCTTCTACATTGCCTGTCACGGTCAAGAATGTTATTTTGGCTTAACTGCATTTCTTTGTTATAAGGGATGGTGGGGGGAGAAGGATGTATCTGGAAATGACTGTGATGTAAAAACGAGTAATATCAAAAACACATTAATTTAAAAATTCGTGGCAGGATTTCTGACCCAGGGCTTCTGATTCCAAGGCCAGAGGGCCGACGTGAGCCAGGGAAAGGAGGAGGAGAATGCACTACAGTTCCCTGGCAGATTATTTCACCGAGCAAGGCGGAGAGGAGGAGAGCTATGTTTGGGAGTGGGTAGGATGGGTGCACTGGGCTCGAGAACATCTGAATCCCTAATCAGGCTCCAAGCCCGAGCTGTCCTTGCCCTCCACCTTGAGGACAATGTCAAACCTGAGCACCCCAAGCCTCCTAGATCTCAGGAAATCCTGAACCCTCCCCTCGTGGGGCCACCTTAACCAGCCCCAAATCGCAAGCTTCAACCGCCCCGGGGGCAGTTCCTGTCCTCCCTCCTCCCCCCCATCCGTCCGGATCCTCTGGTTCCCGCCCCGGTCCTCCCTTTGGGCGGAGAGGACTGCCTGTGACCTGGGGCTGCAGCGCCCTGGGACCCCGCTCTTTTTCTTTGCGCCCCACAGCACCCCCAGATGCCCTGCGCCCTGGGCTTCCAGGATGGAGTTCTCGGAGTTGATCCGCACTGGTCGGGCGGAGGCGTTCCTTCTGCCCGGTCCTGGGCAGTCCCCAGTGAGGGGCACTTTGTGTATCACCAGCCACCACCTGCTGCTGTCCGCGGGGCACGGAAGCCCTAGCGACCTGTGGCTGCTGCTGCGCAACGTGGATGCTGTGGAAAAGCGGTGAGAAGGGCTCGAGACATCGTAGCGTCTTAGCTGGGATCAGGGGAGAGGGGAAGGGGTCCGGGCAGCGTCGTAGTTGGGCGCAGGGGAGAGAAGTGGACTGCCGGGATCAAGAGAGTGCGGCGGGGGGTGGAGAGGACGCTACTGTGTGTGTGTGTGTGAGAGGGTGCTTCCTGGGGGAGGAGAGGCTAGTAGCGCTGAGGCGTATCCCCGGAAGATCGGGAACTGCTTAGCTGGGAAATACATGGGGACCGGAGCCAGCCCGCCGGCCGACGTGTTGGATGTTGGCTGGGAAGGCACATGTGCCTCGCCAGGTCTCAGTCCTCCGTCCAAGGAGAGCTGAGCTCCCTTGGCCATACTCTCTTATGCGTCTTCCACTTCCCTCTATTCCACTGACCCCTCATATGTCTCCTTTTCCCCACTGACTCCCGTCTTATCCTCTCACTAACCCACCGATTCCTGTGTCCCTTCATTGAATCCTACAGTGTCTCCTTCCCCAAAGACCTCTCTGATCTCCTTCCCCACTGACCTGTGCGTCCCCTTCCCCTACTTGTTCTGTGTTCAATACTGCCCTCCGTGTCTCTCCACTCTTGTTCCCCTGCTAGCCCCAGCCCCTCCCCGTGACCCTCCATTGGTCCCCGAGTCCTATACTAAACCAGCATCTCTCCCTCCTGGCTCCCACGTGTCCATTTAGCCCACTGACTTGCCCCGCAGGGCGGCAGGAAACTCGGGCACCATCACCCTGAAATGTAAGGACCTGAACGTTCTGCAGCTGGAGATAGAAGGCTTGGAGGAGACTCTGGACATCGCTGGCTCCATCGAGGTGGGCAGGGAGTGCTGGGATTTGGGCAGCAAAGCCACTTCTGAGCACTGCCGAGGTGGGGAGGGCAGAGGGTGGCAAGGGTGAGAACGTCAACAAGGGCATGGAGAGGTTTTGCATGTCGAGCCTGGGGTCCCCAGAAGTGCTTTTTGCCTTTCTCCTCAAGGCCTTGTCCTCGCTGGAATCTGTCACCACTTCCTATCCATTCTTCTACAGGCCCCAGAGCCTGAAGCTGGGAGAAGCTGAGGACCTGCACCCCCCGGATCACTTCTATCAGCAGGTGGCCCTGGAGGTAGGTGCCAGTGACGGAGGGTTGAGGGCAGTTGCAGGAGGAACTTGGGGAGACTGGGAAAGGGCTTGTATTTCTGCCTGTGGTGGGAGGGAGCCTTCCCTGGATGGGAGCCTGAGAGACTCCCCTCGTCCTCACACACCGTTCTTGCAGACAAACGGTTGGCGCCTGAGCACAGTGAACAGGGACTTCAACGTGTGCGCCAGCTACCCGCCAGCCTTGGTGGTACCCCGCGGGATAGGGGATGAGGTCCTGGCACGAAGCGCCCGCTTCCGCCAAGGTGGCCGCTTCCCTGTGCTCTGCTACTATCATAGTATCAACGGAACAGTGAGTCTGGAAACGGCTCCCGGCCCCCCCGCTCTGCTCCCAGCCCCAAACTGCTCAGTGCCCTAACTATCCCAGCCTCGCCCTCACTCTGTGCCTCCACTGGCTCCCCTGGTTCCACCCAGACACCCAGTGCAGACACCCACTTTTAAGTGGAATCTCTGCCTCAGCCGACCCCTGCCGAGTCTAGGCTTCTCCCCGCCAGCCCTTCAGCCCTTCAGCCCTTCAGCCCTTCCAGGATCCCTGGCCCCAGGTTGCCAGATGGATTCCAACCCTGTCCCTACCGAACCTGACCGCCAGCAGTCTCCCTGGTATCCCGAGCCTCCTCAGTTCCCACCTTCCCCTCACTCCCAGTAGACTCGGGTGGCCTTCCCCCCAGGTCCTAAGGGGATGGTCCCTAAGCGAGGCCACTCATCCCATTCTAAGGTGATGCTCCGCTCCAGCCAGCCCCTGCAGGGGGCCAATCGGCGACGCTGTGCAGAGGACGAGGAGCTACTGAAGGCAGCTCTGGCCCTGGGCGGAGGGCGGGGCTTAGTGTTGGACACCCGCTCAGCCCAGGCGGTCAAACAGGCCCGAATAACCGGGGGCGGCACGGAGGCCAAGGCTGCCTACAGCGGCTGGAAGCGGCTGCACCGGCCCCTGGAGAGGTAAACAGCTAGGTCGTCCGACTTTATGATTTCTTCAACAACTCTGGAAGCAACGAAACGGGATGATGGGGCTTTACACAGGGATAAGAATTTGTGATACAGGGACAAGGGATTCCAGGTGGTAGTTCTACTTCCATAAATCAACTAACATTTTTATTCAGCGCCTATGTGCCAAGCACGGTGCTAAGTGTTGAAAATACAAATTAAAAAAAAGGTAGTCCCTGTCCTCAAGAAGCTTACAATCTAAAGGGGAACGACACACAAAAGGAACCTGAAAGATGGCGGGGAGGAGCATGATTGGAGAGGCATGCTGTCAGATGGCTCTCCTGGGGTGCCCTTCTTAAATGGAGCTTCTGGGAGGAGCTCCCCACCCTTCAGTTAGAGGGGCCGAGGGCATAGGGTACATTCCAGGGCTGATAGGATCTAGCGAGATGAAGAGGTTCCTAGGGCATGATGGTGAAGTCCAGGAGGGAAATGAGCAGCAAATCACTACGTCAAAGTAGCACTGAAGAAAACGAAATCAGACCGGGGAGGAGAGGACAACAGGGAGAGGCCTGAAGACCCGGAGTAGGGCTTAAGGATTAGGTTTAGTGTGGGAGAAAGGAGTGGATTCTCATCCACTTGTTTGTTGAGTGGAATTTCAAACTTGTCAGTCTTTGAAGTGCTATCATTCTGAAAGGAAAGGCAGCGGGATCTAAAGAAAGATCATGTCGGTGAGATGGAGAGGGAAGGGGCCAGTAGGCTGAGGAATTGCGTGGCCACAGTTAGATCTGAGGTCCCTGAAGATGATCCCAGGAGATGGGATGGAGAGGAAGAGCATCAGCCAGGTTGGTTGTTGTTAAGTCATTTCAGTTGTGTCTGACTCTTCAGGACCCCATTTGGGGTCTTCTTGGCAGAGATACTGGAGTGGTTTGCTATTTTCTTCTCCAGCTCATTTTACAGATGAGGAAACTGAAGCAAATAGGGTGAAGCGACTTGTCCAGGGTCACACAGCTAGTCAGTGTCTGAGGCCATACTTTAATTTAAGATGAGTCTTCCTGACTGCAAGCCCCAGTGCTCTATCCACTGTGCCACCTAAGGGCCCCAAAAGCCAGGTACAAAACTCATTGAAAAAGTTGGAAGAACATCTTAGAGCTTGGGAGAGAGCAGTCCAGACCGGACAGATCACCAAAGAAAGGTCATTGAGAGGCTGGGCAGGTCGGGATAGGAAACGGTGAAAAAACACTGACAATCAAGACCGTCCCTGTTCCCAAGCTCACATTCTAATTGGAGACCATAACTGGGGGAGAACCCATAGAGGGTTTAACTGTAGGTCAGGGAAATAATAATAAAAGCTAACATTTACAAAGCACTTACTAAGTGCCAGGCACTGTGCTAAGCACTTACAATTATCTCATTTGGTCCTCACAACAACCTAGGGCAGTAGGTGCTATTATCCCCATTTTACAGGTAAAGAAATTGAGGCAGAAGTTAAGTGACTTGCCCAGGATCACACAACTAGTAGTATCTGAGACCACATTTTTTTTTAGGCAATCAGGGTTAAGTGACTTGCCCAGGGTCACACAGCTAATAAGTGTCTGAAGCTAGAATTTGAACTTAGTCCTCCAGACTCAAGGCCTGGTGTTCCATCCACTGCACTGCCTAGCTGCCCCTGAGGCCACATTTGAACTCTGGTCTTCCTGATTCCAGGCCAGGCCTTCTATGTACCATTCCACTAAGCTGTCCCAAGGAAAGTGCAGTGGGGAGTAGGGAGTTTATGCCTCCTTCTTCTCCTGTCCTGGAGATTTGGGGGAAAAATAAGGAGTCACCACCAGTGTAAAAGGTTGCAACAGATGGAGAGTGTCCTATTTTGGAAAAGCTATCAGATTGGAAGGAATGCTGGTTGAGAAGTTCAAGGATTGTAGGGTACACTGGGATGAGCTGGAGCAGACCTGGGTAAGGTCAGGGGCCATCAGATTAGGGATGAGTGCCCAAGAAAAGGTAGTACCTAAGATGGTAAGCCTGGAGGAGGTAAGCCTGGAGGACCAGAACGGAGGAGGCAGGCAGGTGTGTTGGGGCTCCCTTGAAGAGCAGACTTCTCAGGTTTGGGGGTGGGGGTGACTAATCTGCTTTTTCCCCCAGGGGTCGGCCCCTGCAGGACAGTTTTGTGCGTCTGGTAGAGGCCTGTACAGACCCCTCACTGAGTATGGATCGATGGCTTAGCCGGCTAGATGGCTGTCGGTGGTTGACGCATGTTAAGGAGGCACTGACCATTGCCTGCCTGGCAGCCCAGGGCATGGATAGGTAAGGTCCACAGGGCAGGGGGACTGTGGCTGCTCTAGGGGGAGGAGGACATGCCCTAGGCTTAGCATCTTACATCAGACGCTAGATGAGAACCCCACCCCCCAGGCAATGGCACAATGCCTCCCAAATGATAAGGGAATGCTCCACATAGGAGGCCCAGCCCCCAGCAATGCTAACAAACAGGAACAGCCAGCACTCCAGTTTGACCAGAACAGCATAGGAAGGGGCGTAGTGTGAAATCAATCTGGAAAGGGAAGTTAAGGTCAGACCAGGGAGGGCCTTCAATGCTAGGCAGAGGACCAGAGAGAGCTGCTGAAAAGTTTTACACAGGGCAGTGAGCTGGTCATTAGAAAGCCCATTCTGGGCAGCTTGTGAAGGATGGATTGCGGAGGGGAGAGGCTAGAGGCCAGGAGACCAGTTACAAGGCCATTACAAATAGTCCAGATGAGAGGGCAAGGCATGAGCCAGGATAGTGGAAATCAGAACAGAGAGCAGGAAAGGGCGTGAGAGGAACTGTGGATAACAGGGTCAATCCTGGTGTCACCCCCTCCACGAAGTGTTCCCTGAGGGCTCTGTCCCTCCACAAATGTCCCTAGAGCACTTTTGCCTCCCTGTTCACTGCACTGTACACCACAGCGTACCTCTTGAGGTATATGCCTCATCACCCCCAGATAGAATCACCCTGACTTGTCAGGGTTGGGTATGGGGAGGCACCCTACAGGGAAGCAGGGGGCTACTGCTGATGGAGCCTCTTGGGTCCACGCAGGGAAGGGGTCTGTATCCTGGTACACGGGGCTGAGGGCACAGATGTCACCCTCCTCGTGACCTCACTGACACAGCTCATCCTGGATCCCAAGTGCCGAACGCTGCGCGGCTTCCAAAGCCTGCTGGAACGGGAATGGATCCAGGTAACAGGCCCCGGCGGGAGCCCATGCCGTTGGGACCATCGCCTTAAGGCTGGCTCCTGCTCACCCCCACCCTTTGCCCTCCTCCCCAGGCTGGCCACCCTTTTCAGCAGCGCTGTGCCCACTCAGCCTATGCCCAGGGCCGCCCCAAACACGAGGCGCCCATCTTCCTGCTCTTCCTGGACTGTGTGTGGCAGCTGAGCCGTCAGTTTCCGCTGTCTCTGGAGTTTGGGGAAGGGATGCTGCTAGCCCTGTTTGAGCACGCTTATGCCTCGCCCTTCGGCACCTTCCTCTGCAACAGTGAGAAGGAGAGGTGAGACTGAGCTGGGCTGGGCCCCTCCCATCCAACTCCCCTCTGCACTCCTTTTCTAAACCCCAATGCAGCTCCTCCAGGAAGCCTTCTCTGACTGAACTGCGCCAGCTTAGCTCTCTATGATAACCCGCTCTCAGCTGTGGTGCCAAGGAGACCCCTCCGTCCTCCCCATCCCTTCCAACCCAAGCTGTGTGTCACAGCCTAAGGAAGACACGCTGAAGGCCAAATGGCCACGAACCACGGCATCACAGGAGCACAGCAGGAAGGGGCTTTGGAGGGCAGCCAGGCTACCCTGCGCCCAAACAAGGACCCAGCTCCGGCCCCGAGAAGGACAGCAGCTGGCCCTCTGAGGTCCAGAGACGTCACTGTGATGCCATGGGAAGAGTCCTGAGTTCCAATCACTGCTCTGCTAATAATTTGCAGTGTGACTTGGAGCAAAATACATCTCAGGCCTCAGCCTCCTCACCTGCAAACTGAGAACAGCACCAACCTCACAAGGTTGTTGTGAGAATTTAATGAGACCACACCTACGGAGAGAGCTTTGCACATCTTCAAAGCACTTCATAAAGGAGAGCCTGTTCTTATTCTCGTCTGTAACATGAAGGCAGCTAGGTGGCACCATAGAGCACAGAGCAACAGGCACCCAGTCAGGAAGGTGGTTCAAATCCAGCCTCGGACACTTCCTAGTGGTGTGACCCTGGGCAAGTCACTTAACCCTCTTTGCCTCAGTTTTCTCATCTGTAAAATGAGCTGGAGAAGGAAATGGCAAACCACTCCACTATCTTTGCCAAGTAAACCCCAAATGGGGTCATGAAGAGTTGGACATGACTAAAAACTACACAACACAACAAATATGAGGCTAATGCTGACTTGTATTCCCCACAGTTCTACTTACTGTGATGTTGGGGGCAAGGGGCTCAGTTTCCTCACCTGTAAAACGAGGGGGTCAGGCCAGATGACTTCGACTCTATGATCTGAGGAGCTTCTAGGGATGGCAGGAGGAAGGCGAGAAAGGCAAGGAACTAGAGGCATAGGGGCTTTCCAGGTAGCTAGGGGGCAGCCTCAGCCTCACTTGAGGAGGAAAGGAAATGATCTGCTCAAGATCTCACAGCTCTTAAGTGCTGGAGCTGCGATGGGAGTCCAGGTTTCCTGACTCCACGGTCAAGGCTTTCTCTGCTAGGAAACACTGCCTGTCGGCACTCCATAAAAGCAGTCCCTGGAATCCTGCTCAGAGGGGCTGGAGGACCCTGTGCTGCTGACCGAACCCTGGCGTCGGTCCTCGAACTTCTGGGTGGAGAAGCGGTGACTGCACCTTCTTCAGTCAGCCTCCAGTCCCCCCATACGTCCTACCCATATGGACCGGCAGGCCTGGGGCTTACAACCTCTGGCCCCCTCAAAAGCAGGGACTGGTCTCCCTCTTTGGAACAGGGCCCTGAAAATAATCTCCTCTGCTCCCTGGCCAGGTACCTGTGTGAAGTGAAGACAAAGACCCACTCCCTGTGGTCCAGTCTGAACCAATCAAAGGAGAGAAAGAGACTCTGTAACCCGATCTACTCGCCCAACCCCCTGGCCTTGTGGCCCTCGGTGGAGCCCCAGAGCCTGCAGCTGTGGGCAGGTAAGGCATCCCTCCCCGTCCAGCCTGCCCTCGCTCAGCACAGGCTCCTCTCCAAGGCTCGGCTCTCTAACTGGCTTCCTCCTCACTCCCAATTCCAGGTCTTTTTCTACGCTGGACTCGACCACCCGAGCCTGCCCAGGAGGCATGGGAACAGCTCTGGAAAATAGTGACAGAGAGAGAGGTGGCAGACCCCCTATGAAGTCTCCAGCCTTCCCCACATCCAGTCTTTGCTTCAGGCTTGCCAGACCCCAGGGTCCCTGGCTGGCTGCCTTAAAGACTGAAAGGCAAGGCATGGACTGCAGCAGCTACAAGGTTCAGTTGCAGGTACTCCCAACCCTTTCACTTCCAGGGCCATGGAGTAGAGGAAAAAGCTGACAATAAATGGACTTGTGCTTGTCTTCTGTTTCCTGGAGTCTCAGTGGGACAAGGGGACAACAGGGCATGTCCTTATTGACCGCTAAGCCCTGCCCAACCCACCGCTCTCCAAAGGACAAGAAGACCATTGTCATATTCCATCTGGTTTATTTTTTAGTGTCCACAACTCAGTAATCAGAGAGCAGAAGGTTCAGGAGACTCCAGTTTCCACTCCTCATGCCTCAAACTCAAACTCAAAGTATTGTGGATCGAAATAGTGAATTCGGACATAGCCATCCTCTCCACCACTGCTGTAGCTGCAAGGAGAGGGTGACGGCAGTTAGACAGGCCTGTGTATGTATTGAAGGACCCCCTCACTGAGACAAATTGAGACCAAGAGCAGATGCCAGTGGGTAGTTTATGGGTCTAGTCACCCTTGTCTGAACCCCACCCCAAAGGATATTTACCTCTTGCCATCAGGATGGAAAGCAACACTGTTGATGGGGCCAAAGTGACCCTTGACTCTTCCAAACTCCTCTTCAAAGGCAAGGTGGAAGAACCTAGGGGATGGGAAACAGGGGACACATGTGGACATCAAAGCTTCACCCTTAGGTAAACTCTCCAAGACCTCCCTCCTCCAGGAAACAGCCCACTTACCTGGCCTCAAACTTGCCAATTCTGGTGGAGGTTGTGGTTACATCCATGGCCTCCTGCCCACCGCCCAGGACTACCTACAGAAAGGAGGAGCCCAGACCTAGCTTTTAGGCCAGGCCCTGCCCCTTGAGGTAGCATCATCTGTGCACCCTCTAGACATTGCAGATCTGTTCCCCTATCAAACTTGGGACCCTTTCCCTGGAAGCTTCCCCTTGGCCTACCTACCCAGCCCCTGCTCTCTGAAGTTCTCCTTTGCTGTGGCCTTGAGAGCTACCATTTGTAAACAACCCTACCAGCCTTTACTGTGACCCACGGATGAGCAGGGGAGCCAGGGGTGGCCTTACGTGGTCGTAGATGGGGGAAAGCGCAGCCGAGTTGACAGGTCGCTCCGTTCTGAATGTTTTTTGGTGCTCAAGGGTCGTGGAGTCAAAGAGCTAAAAACACAGATTAGAAGGGGAAAGAGAGGTAAGAGTAGGGAAGGACCCTGACTTGGAGCAGTCAGGCCCACTTGGAGCCCAGCCCACACCTTGGCTGTATTGTCCTTAGAAGCGGTGACGAACATCGTCATGTCCCGGGATGTCTGAATGTCGTTGATCTGCCTCGAGTGCTCCTTGACATTCACCATCACTTCTCCAGACTGTGGGGGAAGGTGTGTCAGAAGGTGAATGACCCCACTTCCCAGCAGCAGGAGGCCAGAGCGGCTATCCCCTCTGGTGAATGGGCAGCTGTCATCTCCTCCCGTCCCCCAGCCACACTCCCCAGATACTGATCCTCCTACCCTCACCCTTTCCATTTCCCTGCCTCCCCAGTCCTCACCTTAGCACTGTACTGATTGAGCTCCCCATTTTCATGGCCAGCAATGATGCACTCCCCCAAGGGTCCCCACACAGCACTTGTGATCTTGGCATCAGCATTACAGGGGATCTTCATGTATGGTTCATTGCTATCTGTTTAGGGGGTAGGGAATAGATAGATGGTGAAGACTGAAGACTGGCCCCAGGCTACATTAGGTCCCCTCCACTCTCTGAGTCCCTGGATCCTCACCCATATGTCCTTACCAATCTGGCTGGGGTCCCGGAGATCAAAGAAACTGACAAAGCACTGGTACCCCATCTGCTTGTCCGTGGAGAACATGATGATGTTGCCTCCAAAGTCAAATCCACATGTACGGACAGCTGAGTTGGTCTTCAGCAGAGCCAGCTGCTTCCCTAGGGATGGGTACAGGTTGTCTAACTGCTCCTTCTATCCCTCAGCCCCCTATAGGCCCCAGCTGCCTCTCTACCAATCTTTATTGCTTCACTGGTGAAAATGACCAGGAGATTGGGCTCAACTTTGAGAACAAGAGATTAAATGAGGCAGTACCAAATCTCTCCCCCCCACCCCCCCAGTCTCAAGTATCCTTGTCAAAGACTCTCAGAGGTCACCAACTCCAAAACATGCACGAGCAGCAATGCTTTCCAGATCCCTCACAACTGACCGTTCGTCCTCTGCTGAAGCCCTCCCAGTCTCCTAAGGCAGCCCATTTTACACTGAGCTGACTCTCACTGCTAACAAGCTTTTTCTTAAACTGAGGTAAAATCTGTTTCCCTCACACTGGACACCAGACGTATATCCCTGAAGCCTGAGATCACACTAGGTAACTGTTTCCTCCAACCTGGGAGGGGAATGTCAGGAACAGGAAGCCTGAACTTTCTGACGAATCATCTGGCCACCTAGAAATAGGTTCAACCTGGCAAAATAGTCCACTAATCTATGAAGGCTCCTCTCCAGAATGGGCATTGCCTTCTAAGCTGATGCTGGGAGCCATGAAAAAGGAGACATCAAATAATCAGCCTAGAGAAGGCAGCATGATGTGTGGGAAAGAGCAGGAAGCCAGAAGAACTGGGTTCTGGGCCTAGACCTGCTCCTAACCTTGTGACTTTGGCCAAGTAACTCCCCCCTCTCTGGGCTTCAGTTTTCTCCTTCATGAAAGGAGAAAGCTGGACTACAGGTTCCCAAGTCCCTTTCCAATTCTGATATTCTCTGAGTCTATTAGGTACCCAATACCCCCTTAACACCAGTCAAGCCCACTCCCAACTGACCAACTCCAAGTTGTCAGGCCAAGGTCAGATCAAGGCCAAGTCAGTAAGGTGGGGGCCCTGATAGTAGTAGATCATCAATTACCTGTCTCACAATCCCAGAGGCGGCAGCTGTTGTCGGCAGAGCCGGTGAGGACATGTTTGGTGTCCCCTGGAGAAGTTGTTAGGGAATGTTATCAAATTCATCTGCCACCCTTTTCACTCGTCGGGGAGAGATTGTCTAAATTTCTAAACCGTCTAACAACCCCTGCGGCCAGACATCTCTGTCTTTGATCAACAGAAAATCTCTAAGACAGCAACATTAGAGGATACAATCAGCGTCCACACACCACACAGCTCCAGTGTGCCCAGTGTAGGTGCCCAGCCTCTCTCCATTTACTGAGTACCACACATTGACAATCTGGTGATGCAAAGACATTAGTTAGTTTGTACCCACCCCCTCGAAGGGGTAACCAGGAAAAAAGTAAAAACCCTCCCTTCCCTGGGAGCCTTCCAGCAGCCTCCAGCCTGCTCTCACCCTTTGCTTCTCCCTCTCCCAGTCTTCCATAGACTCTATCCCCCCTTCTCTCACTCCTGCCTCCCCACCAAGGAAACTCCCTAACCAAGTCCGTGCGAAATGTGGTGTGAGTGGGCTTTTAAGATCAAATTGCGTCCTATGACACTCCAAACAAATGACTCAAGAACAGATTTGTATCTTGAATGGGGTACTCAAAAGTTTTAGCATACTTTTAAGATTTCATAGCTACTAAGCTATTAATACAGTATATTAATAGCTATTCAGTTATATGTTTGTGTCTCCCTGGTGCCCCAAACCATTCACATGTCCTCCCTCAAGGTGGTCGCTTCTATAACCAACTTCATTTACTGATGCTGATTCTACCTCAGCAGGCAAATTTTCTAGCTTAGTTCTTAAATCTGACCTAGTGTTCAGTGTACTGACTCCACCTGGCACACAGGACCCCATTTCTCCAGAGGGCAGTGGCCTCCTCAGGTAGCACCACACTAACCCTCCCTCTGTTTTGAGTCAAGAGAAAGTTAAAAAAAAAAACCAAAAAAGCAACAAAAAACCCACTTCCCGAGTAAAGCCGAACCAACCCTGCCACCATCTATGCCCAAAGACAAGGAATCCTCCCTGTCTGAGCAAATCAGTTTGGAATGATACGGGCTATGGGCTGGAGGTGTGTGACAATGGTGTTAACTGTTTGTGAGCAAATTGGAAGGGTAGCATAACCCAAGTAGCAATAGGGAAGGTTTGTATAGTAGGAAGAACCCCAAAATCAGGACAACAGAGTTCCAGACCTGGCCCACAGACCCCTGATGTGTAAAATGGGCAGAAAGTATTAATAACCATAACTAACATTTATAGAAGCTCCTTAATGTTTACAAAATGCCTTACACACTTGATCTGATCCCAGCCTCACAACCAGCCACCTGGTCGAGGTTAAGTGATATCACTGTCCCCCTTTTACAGACGAGAAAACAAAGTTTGCTGACTTGTCCAGGGTCAGAGTGAATAAAGTTCTGAGGCTGGATTTGAACTTGGCAGCGCTCTACCCACTGGGACACCGAGGTGCCTACACCAACCACATTAAAACCCTAAGTGCCTCAGTTTCCCCACTCCTCCAATCTGCCATGCAGCCCCGCCCTAGCTGCTTCCCTCCCACCTCTCCCTTAGTCCCGTCCCGCTCCCCCACTCCCCGCCCCCCCCCGCCCCGGCCTCTGCCCCCCTTCCCCCGCCGGGCAGCGCATGCTCACAGGGTCCTTGGCCACAGTGAAGAGCAGGTCTCCCTCGCGGTTGTATTTGATCTGCGTGATTGATCGCTCGTGGCCCTGGAGCAGGATCGGCTTCTGGGGACGGCACCGGCCGGGGGGGTCACTGTCAAGGCACGGACTTGGGGGGCAGCCCTGCTCCGACCCCTCGGCCCCCATCCCTCCTTGCTTCGCCCTCCCCAACCGGACTCACCATCGCGGCGGCTGCAGCGACCGCACCGGCACCACAGATCTGCGCAGCAGCATGAAGACCTACCGGAAGAGAGCGAGCCTGAACTTCCGGGTCACGGCGCCGGGCCGGCAGCGGAAGTGGAAGCCTTCCATTTCCGGTGTTGTCATGGCGGCGACTCTGGGTGAGGAATTCTGAGCCCCTCCCCCTACCTGTGTTCCTATCTCAGTTTCCTCCTCTATAATAATAATGACAACTAGCGCAGAGCGCTTTAATCAGGTGTTTCATAGGAGCCCTTGGATGACGCCTCCTTGGGGATTGCTATTACCTCCATTTTACAGATGGAGAAACCGAGGCTCATTGGCTGGCTCAGGGCGACACAGGTAGCTGGTGCCGGAAGCGGGCCCTCCCCGCTCATTGCTCTGTTCGCAACACCGCGCAGCCCTTACCAGAGATGGGGGAGAGGGGGGTCTGGGCCCTGGAGGGTGAGTGACAGGCTCCCTTTCCTCTCCTAGGGCAAGTCTGTGCCCTGGTGCTGGTGGCAGTGTTGTGGGGAGGCTCCAACCCGCTGCTGAAGAGGGCCACAGGCAACATGGAGCCGGTGCTGGAGGGGAACCGGCTAGAGCAGCTTCTGCAGGAGATGAAGTACTTGTTTTTCAACTACCAGGTAGGGCCTGGGGATCACGTGAAGGGGGGGGAGCTTTCTCGGACTTGGATTCTCCAGGTTCATCCGGGGGCCTAATCCTTTAGTAAGAAAAAGCAAGTCCACGAGATGGGGCTAAAAGGAGCCGTGGTGTATGTGGGAGAAAGGGCTCCTTCTGGATTTGGGATCCTGTCTTAACCTTGACTGTTGCTTACTACCTGTGTGATGATGGAAGAGGCTTTTCTCCCCTCTGAGTCTCAGTTTCATCATAAGGTCCCTTCCAGTTCTAACTTCTGCAATCCTAAGTTGGCTAAAGACTCAGTGCATTTGACCAGATGTGAGGCCGAGTTTGTCATCAGTTCTTCAGTTGCCTACCTCTTTCCACGCCCAAGCTTCCTATCAGGAAGAGGGATGCCATTATTAGCATGACTTTCCATTTCCCTTGCCTGGAAGACAACCCCTCAGATGATTCTATGCTGCCTTGTGTACTGACCCTAGCTTTTCTCTTACCCTCAATCCCAGTATCTGGTGCCCCTTTGCCTCAACCAATGTGGCTCCCTGATCTACTACCTTACCCTGTCATCAACAGGTAGGTGTGTCTCTGTTTTGATGGCTGGTCATCTGGGTGGGGTATGGCTAATCGGCATCCAACAGGGGCTCCAAGATACCTTCCAGAGTGGTTCATTTAGCAGTTTAATTTCTCTTTCTTCACTTCCCTCCTTAGCAGCTGTAACTATGCTACATTGTAGGATTGGGCTTCCCACCCTAGTAACCTTGGCAATTCACAGGCATTGTGAGTATGAGAGATGGATTCAGTCCTGAACTCCACAGTTCAGTCTTATCAGTGTGGTACAAAACAAAGCCTTGGATTTGATGTTGGGAGACCTAAGTTGGAATCCTATTTCTGCTAACATGTGTGACCTTGGGCAAGACACTTAACCTCTTTGAGCCCATTTTCTCATCTGTAAAATGATGGTATTGTTCAAGAGTGACCTCTCATATCCCTTCCACCTCTAAACCTATGATCTGCTAGCCAAAGGGATGCAAAACCAATTGAACAGGAGGGAATGGGTTCATGGGTTGTACGGGATAGGCAGGCATGGCTGAGTTGCATCTGCATCATCGAGGAGAATACCCTCATGGGACCACAGATCCATTGAATATTTGGAGAGCAAGATGGCACCACTAAAGAATTCTTTGCTTCTTGGACAGATCTTCTACTCTTACATTTGACTTACATGCAAGCAAATAGTGCTTCCCAGGCCTTCTTCACATTACCCTCTACTCAGGTCCTTTATTGACAACAATGTTTTGTTTATTCTTGTCATTTTCTTTATTCTGTGGTGTTAACCAAAAAGCATAAATTATTCCTCCACCCCTAGAAGACTGCAGCATATTTCCTTACTTTTAAAAGATCCCTAACTTCATTAATGTGGTATGGACACTCCTTCCGGGACTTAGGAGATGACCTTTATGAGTTGCTTCATCCATTCCCCATGCTGCTATACCTGGCTAGGCTGGTTTTCTAACCACAGCTTGCCTTAAAGTCTTTCTAATTTCTATTTGGGATGAGGCAAGTGGAGGGGGATCTGTTGTTACTATGTCTAGCTTACTGAATTTGCCCTGCAGAATCTGAGTTCAGAGACTGTGAGCACCATGTGACTTCAGTGTGAAAGGTTGCGAGTTCTTAAAACATTAGTATTCTTAAGGACTTGATCCCCCCCAAGAGTAAATTAGAAATGAGGCTTGGATTCAGCTGCACTCCTGTTGACCAAGTTTCTACATTGTTGTGTTTTTGCTTAGCTGTCAGAGCTCTATATGTGTCTCTCTTTAAAAGTATAATAGCTGGCATTTCTGTAGCTTCCCGAAGGTTTGCAATGCACTTCACACACAGTAGCTCACTGGATCCTCACAACACCCTTTGAGGTAGGTGCTGTCCTTATCTCAGTTATACTGACAAGGAAGCTGATGGGAAAGGAGGTTTAAGTGACTTGTCCAGAAATGGGTGTCTGAGGCAGGGTCCTAGCCTGGGTTTTCCTGACTCCAAGTCCATCACTCTGTCTTTCTAACCTAGATGAACACCCACATCCCTCCTATTAGACCAAGATCTTTATGAGGGCAGGGAACACTTTTCCTGCTTTAGAGTGGACCCCAGGGAATATCAAAATGTTCCCCTCCAGATCTGTCCCTGGCTGTGCCCATCAGTAACTCCCTGGCTCTTGTGGTCACCCTGGTTGTCGGGAAGTTCCTTGGGGAAGACATTGGTGGAAAATGTAAGTAAGACCACTCCTGGGGAGAAATCACTTGCCAGGCTCTTAGGTGCCCAAGCTGGGTGACTTCTGTGCATTTTGAAAACCCATAGTCTTTGGGGGGAATCCAGTCTCTGATATTTCTCTTAGCACACCTCCCCCTTCTTTCCCTACAGTCAGGGTAGGGAATTGTGGAGCATGAGAAGACCCCATCTTGTGTCCCTTTCTTTTCTGTCCCAGCACTTAGCCCAGTGTCTAGCACATAGTAGGTGCTTGATATTGATTGACTGATTGATTGACCCAGGGCCTGCCCTGGGAATGGTGCTCACCGTCTCCGGAATCATGCTCTGCATTGCAAGTTCAGTGGGCAAGACAGAATAACAACAGGATCCTGTGGCCAGCCCCACCCAGAGACGACGGAGCATTGGAGCAGGGAACCCTGGGCTGGGGGATCTTGAGCCACCTACGATTGAGCTTTCCTTGAGAAGGCTGTCTTTGACTTCTCCTTGGCAGTGGCCTCTTCCTCTGTGATTCAGTGAAGCCTAATGGGGAGGAGGTGGGCTCAGAGACTTCACCACTTTGAGCCCGAAGTTTCATGCCTTGGAAACTCCCCCCCCCTCCCCCTTCATTGTATGACCCAACCTCTCTCATGACCTTGGCCTCCAGCCAATATTGTGGTTTGTGCAGAGCACCCTGGGTGTCAGGTGCAGAGTGTTCGTCAAGCTCAAACTTAAGGACTTTCTGAGCCTTGGAGTGAGCTGATGTGGGTTGGGGCTGCTGGTGAGTCAGAGCCCACAGGTGCTGCAGTCAGTTAAATGCCTTCCTTCGCCTCCCCATCAGCAGCCCTGGAGGGGGCCCCTTATGCCCTAGACCAAGAGGCTTCATCACCAGCTTTTGCTCCTCTAACTTTTTCCTGGTCCAGTCTTTAGAGTGGGATATGGTCTGGAGAAAAGGGTAAATAAGGATCAGATAACCCAGAAAGAGAGAAAACTATTTTCTTTATTAGGACAAAGCCTCTCCTAAAGCGTGTATGCCCCTGTGTCCTTCCCACTCCACCTCGTATCAGGCTTCACAAAGTGGAGGAAGGTAACCCTTCCTTTCCCCTGGAAGCAGAGGCTTTCCCTCCTTGGGCAGGCTCACTGCAGGTTGGTGGGCCAGGCAGACTAGAAAGGCCTGTGGATCTCCAGCTGAGATCCTGGCAGGAGATTGGGGGGCCACAGCAGAAGAGGGTGGGTTGGTTCAATAAAAGGCTGTGCCATGGCTGCTGATGGAATGCTGGCTGGGGGCCGGGAAAAGGCAGGGAGGGAAGGAGGTTGGGCTGGGCTTCTGGGTTTTCTGGAATGTCATCCAAGTTTAGTTCTACACCACCTACCCTAAGCAGCATTTTCCAAGAAACAGGCTTCTTCTACCATTTCTGCAGCCCTCTGGAAGAGAAAGATCAGTCAGCCAGAAGGGAGCCAATCTGGGTCCCAGAGCAGAGGCCCCTTAACCTATCAGAGCTGCAAAGGGACCCTGGAGACCATGTGGTTCACAAATTCACTGTACAGATGAAGGGATTAAATTGCTGTGGAAAGATGTGGAAAGATTTGCTCAAGGTGACAGGGCCCAGTGGAGAGCCAGAATGCTCCACTGGAGCCCTAGTGGTGAAGTTATGGAAGAATGCCCCCAGGCTCACCAGAGGGGCACTGAAGGGAACTCCCAAGCCGATGGGAATAGAGATCCGTTTCAGTGTGGTGGCAGAGCCAGGATTAGAACCCAGACCTTCGGATGCCTCGTTTTGAGCACTTTGCTTCACCTTGGCTAGATTGTGGGACTATCTACACGGCTGTTCCGTGTCACTCTATAGCTGTTCCATTCTAAGGACACAGAGCTCACACCTGATCCAAGGGCACCTCTGTCAAGGTAGTCCCGTCCTCCTCCACTTCCTGGGCCCCTGCCAGTTCCCTCCTGGTGTGGGGTGCGCCATATACACTCCTTTCTCCTATGAGGAAGGAGGGGGTATATGTTGACCCTGTATTGAGACCACACAGGAACTGGAAAAAAGCAGCTGTGGCCAGGACTCCCCCTCCAAGCCCCTAGGTTCCCCTCCTCACCTCTGGCCCACAGCCAAGGACTCTTTCCTCCTTTTTCTCTAAATTAGTCTTTTTTTCAACTGTCTCCTTCCCCATACTGACTGCTTTCCTCAGTTATGTTTTTGGCCACCAAAGAGGCTCATGGGATTAAGAAACAAGAGAGGTTTCTACGTCACTGGTTATATCCATAACCAAAATGAGGGCATCTTCTGCCCCACTCAGGTACCTGAAATCCCACCATTAGAGGTAGCAGGTGTGATACCTCATATTTACATCTCAGTTTACAAAGCACTTTCCTTCCCACCCCTCAAGGAGAGTAACTTCAAAAGAAGGGAACCCGAGCCTCAGAGAGGTTCAGCAGTTTCCTTGTTGGAGCACAGCTTGGGACCAGCTGTCCATTTCCAGCCCATACTAGAAGATATAAAGGGCAGGGAGACCTTGGGGATTAGACAACACTGGACCTGGGGCCCACACGCAAACTGCTCCTTTCTAGATTTCTGGAGATCCCCTTTCCTCCCCTCCTGTAGGGTAAGTGTGTGAGGAGGAGAACAATTTGTAGGTGGTGTTAAAAGGGTGCTGAACAGAGTTTGGAAGACCTAGGTTTGAATCCCATCTTAAGTCTTATACTAGCCTCTCCAAGCGTCAGTTTCCTTATTTGTAAAATGGGCCTCACTCTCTCTCTTGCACCTAGCTCACAGGGTTGTCACAAGGGACTGAGGGACAACTTACCAGGCTGAAGTAGGGGGCGCCTTCTCAGATGAGGTCGGGCCAACCTAGGTCTGGCAAAGGAAATGGAGGATTCCTTCCTGGAGAGCTGGGCCGCAGGAGCCCTGAAGATATCTGCCTGGGGGAGGGAAGACCATGGTCTACATCTCCTGTGACCAGGCTGGGACACAGCTTCGACCTGTCCAATTCCCGCAGTCCTGATACCTGCATATTTGCAGGTATCATTCCTAATGTCTTTGGACGTGGACAAGGTACCATCCGTATGGGTGGCCTTAGTCACAGGGACGATGTTAAAGGCAGCTCCTGGACTCAGTACACCTGAGCTTGAGACCTGTATCTGCCACTAGATAGTGTGTGACTTGCTCTGAGTCTGTTTCCTCATATGTAAAATGACTTGGCTCTAGGAATTTCCAGGGCCTTTCTCTGCTTTATCAATCACCTCCTCTTTGAACTTCACCATTATGCCCTTTCCACCCTTCCCTGGCTGTCTCACTTAACCTACCTTGTGCCTGTAGGCTCTAGGCTCAAGGCTTGGTGGGCGCCTGTAACACACAAGAGAAAGACTGGAGCAGACGGCTGATTCAGGAGACCCAAAGGGCTGGGAGCCTGAGGTGGGGATCTCTCCCCTCACTGCCCATCCATCCCCAACTCGTGGTTGTACCTCCCAAACCCTAATATACCAGAAGCCACCAGGCAGGGAGGGGCTTGGCACCAGAAGCTCCAGGTAGGGCAGGGCCTTATACGCATCCTCTGATACAGCCACATAGTAACCGCCATTCACCAGGGCTTCTCCGCCCAACACTGGCGTGCCTTCCAGTGTGCAGAGTCTGGAGGAGAGAAAGTAAAGGGCTGCTCCTCACAGGGGCATACCTTCAGAGACAGCCGGAGAAAATGCTTCCTAGAGTTGTATGACAATGCTAGTGTAGTAAGCCAACATCCTTCACACCACTAGAATCTGATTTAGAGCTCTAGACCTTACAGACTGTCTAATCCAAGCAAGTAAGAGGTCAATCAATAAATGACTATTAAGTGCCTACTATGTGTCAGGCACCGTGCTAAGTGCTGGGGATACAAAAAGAAGCAAAAGACAGCCTCTAATGTAAAGGAGTTTATAATCTAATAGAGGAGATGGTGGAAAAAAATGTGGAAAGCAAGCTATATATGGGATAAGTAGGAAATAAATAATTAACAAAGCACTGGAATTAAGAGTAGTTGGAGAAGGCATTCTGTAAAAGGTGGAATTTTAGTTAGGGCTTAAAGGAAGCCAGGGAGGTCAGGCACTGAGCAAGAGCATTGTAGCCATGGGGGACAGCTAGAGAAAATGCCCAAGGACCAGAGATGGAGTGTTCAGTTCAAGGATCAGCTAGGAGGCCAATGTCTTTGGAGAGTCAGGTGTAAGAAGACTGGAAAGATAGGAGGGGGATAGGTCATGAAAGGCTTTGAGTCCCCGAGAATTTTGTATTTGATTCTGAAGGCAATAGGGAGCTGCTGGAGTTTACTGACTTGCTCACAGATGAGGATTTGGACCCAAGTCCTTGGACTCAAAAGCCAGAGCCCTTTCCATTGGACTGCATGGCCTTTCTTCCCTAGGATTTGGAGCAAGAGACCAAGTTTAAATCTCATTTCCTCATTTGTAAATGGGGGTTGAACTAAGGTGACCACCCAAAGGTTCCTTCTAGCCCTGAATCCTAGGATCCTTCCGCCCTGCAGTGCAGTGATTAAGAAGTCTGGAAACCTAACGACTGGCCTCGGCTTCATGAGGTGATCTTGGGCAATTCACTTCACTTTTCTGGACCTGAATTTCCCTCTATTGGCCACTAGGTGCCAGGACCAAGTCCATGAGAGCCACCAAAGACACTGCTTTGTGCCCCCCTGGCCAGCACCTACCTGCTCACTGCCCTGCCCTTCAGCTTGGCCTTCTCAGTCAGTTGCCTCAACACTGCTCCAAAGTCCTGACGGGAGGCAAGGGACAGGTGCAGGCTAAAAGGGGGGCTAAGCAGGTCGCCATTTCTGAATACCCTAGGAGAACAGAACAAAGGTCTGAGAGGGAAGACTCCGCTCCTTGCCCTGCCCTCCACCCCACCCACAAAGCTCTGTGTGGCCTGCCATTGTGGGCCTTAGAAGTTCACCTCCAAACCAGCATGGGGGGGGAAGACCCTTGATGGGCCAATGAAAAGGGAGTCTGCCATGGCTGGACAGGCCAGCTCTCTCTTCAGCAGAGTGTCCCTTGGCCCTCACTCCCATTCCACTCCCACAATGTCCTCAGCACTCACTGAATGGTGCAAGAGGCCGAGGCTGGGATCCTCCTTCCAGGAGACCCATAATTTGGTCTTGGGAGAGTTGGAGGAGCCTGATAAAATAATAGCTGACAGTTACACAGTGCTTCATGGTGGGCAAAGAGCTTTACCCACGTCACCTCATTGGCCCAGCCTGGTATAGAGGAGAAAGCAGTAGATTTGGAGTCACCTTTGCCACTTCTCTGGGCCCCAGTTTTCTCCCTGTAAAAGGAGGGGTTTGGACTAGATGGCGTCTGAGGGCCCCCTCAGCTCCTAAACCCATGATCCTCACAATGCTGCTTAAAGGTACCTACTGCCGATGGCGCTGCCGAGTATCACAGAAGCGAAGGGATGTGGCAGCGCCAAGCACTCTGCCGTAGGGCCGACTCCAAACCTAGAGCCTTTTCTGCTAGATTGTCCAAAAGGGGGTGGTGAGGAGCTGGGGCCTCTGAGCTGGCCCAGTCTCAGGCCCAGCTCTCCTAACTTCTGGCATTTCCTTACCCTTGTTGGCCTGTGGATGGTTCCTTCTAGTTAGAATATATATCATCATCCTCTGATTCTAATCAGCCAAACCTGACAGGTTCCAGGCAGCTCATCCTGCTCCCTACACCTCAGTCTGCTTTGTTGCTCACACCCAGCTGAAACCTGGGGAATTGGGGCGGGGGGGGGCCGGGACAAATGATAGTGCTCATTTGATAACCCCCTCCTGAAGAAACTGAGGCCCAAGGGGGGGGTAAATATCTTCTCCAAGGTCACAAAGGAAGTGACCCCTGGTAAGATGAAAACTGGTCCCCATTACTCCAAAGCCAGTGCTTTTCCATGTGAAAGTTGAAGCTGTACCCAACACAGCAGCAGACACATATTCATAGCCCTAGGAGCCTACTAAGTCCAAAATGTTGGGGCGGGGGGGCAAACATGGGTGAGAGAAAGGGACAGCATAAACAGTTTCTTCCCCAGAACCCACCAGGAACCTGATGTTTTTCCTGCCTGGTTCTTCCCCTCCAAGGTAGATATAGCTGGAAGACACAGAAAATGTGGTCACCTCCTGGGTCATGGCACCACTTCCCAGTACCACCCACTTCTCCCCCTACTCTCCTTTATACAGTCATGTGGCTTGAGTTTTTTGGCACTATGGCTGTGTCATATGGCTGAGTCTTGAACCTTTGGACATCAGAAAGGGGTCTGGGACAGTCCTGTTCAATTTTTTTTTCCATCCTGATGGATTTTTCACCTACTTGCAGCCTGATTTTCTTTGGCTTTTGAGGTGAGTTGCTACCAGGTCTGATTTTGGCAATGAGTATTAATCTAAGTTACATTCTCTGATCTAAGCCTAGGCCTCCAGTATCTCCCCTTCAAAGGTGGAAAGGCCTAATGGTTCAGGATCAGTGAGGTTGGCTTTTGGGGCATCCATGGCCAGCCCAGTTTCTCCACTCATGGATCCCTATTTTGGCCAACACCAATCACCACAGCATATGCCATCCAGGGGAAGAAACAGCCTTTAGCCTTGGGGAGTTCTCAGTCTGATATTGAGGCATGTAAACTACAGGGCATGTAAACTAGACCCACAGACAGAAAGCAGTGTCTTGTGAGCTAAGGAGGGGAATGATGGCAGACGAACTGAGTCAAGGAGAATTTTCTAGAGTCTTTGGTGTGGGTGGGATAATAGATAATAATCTCTAGCTGCCCCAAAGGTCCCCTGGCCCCAACTCACGGCAACCTCCGGAAACGCTCAAAGCCGGCAGCAACATACTCTCCACCACTCTGAAGCTCCGACAAATCAGTGATGATGTGGCCATGCTGGGGGGTGTACAGGGTACGAATGGCCAGAGGAGCCTGTATGGCAGTAGTCACCTCATTAAGAAATGCCTCAAAAGTGGGGAAACGGCGGTGGGTGATCACCAACCTTCGCCCTGGGGAGAAGGGGTCACCATTCCGGTATACTACCACCTTCTTGGCCGTAGGAGGCCCAGGAGCAGTGGAAGCCATGGTGCAGCAGCTGCCCTAAGCTGGCCAGGGACGCTCAGCCGTTGCTAGGCAGTTAGGGCAGAGAAGGGAGGGGATAGAAGCCCTGACTATTGAAGACAAGAGGCTTAACTCCTACCTCCCCATTCTAGTCAGTCATCAGAAGCCAAAAGTGGCAGTTGGAAGCTGGGAGGCAGACTAGGGGATTTTACCCCAATTACCAGGGGAGACTTTGATTACCTAGTCCAATCATTAGAGCAACAGTCCCCTCTATACCATCCCTAAGAATTGGTTCAAATCTCAGTTCTGCTTTTTAAACTTTGTTTGGGCTTGGGAAGTCCCTCTCCCTCTGAAGACCCTCTGAAGACCTCAAATTTGGTCCAGGTAATCTGGAAGGTCTCGTCCAGTTCTAAATCTGTGATTCAGCTTCTGCTTGAAGACATTATCTCTTTCTCTCTCT
>NW_020954553.1:8058949-8121782 GCF_900497805.2 Vombatus ursinus
CCCCCCCCCCCCCCCCCATGCAATTGATGGGCAATTGTCAGAAAGGCCCAGCTGGCTTGGGCTGAGTACAAAAAGTACCTCTCATGGCACACAGAAATATCAGGTCAAACAGATGGATGACCCGACTTCCTAAATAGAAGGAGTTTTATTCCTCTTATAACCCAGTGGCCTGATTCCCTTACTCTCCCCTCTAATTGTCATCAAGTCCCAATCCTCTGGCCAGGGGATGGAGAAAGACAGGTCCTGCTGTACAGAGTTGCCATCAGCATTGAAGACAAAGCCAAAGTTGTGCCCTGACTTCACTCTGCCCCACTGGAGGGGCTAGAGCACAGAAGTCTGCAGTAGGGAGCCACGGTGAGGTCCTTGCCAGGAGTATCTGCTTCCCAGCTTAAGAAGTAGCCCAGTCCTGTCAGCAGCCTGGTCACTCAGAGGATGGCATTCTGGTGGTCCCATTACTGGAGGTATGATCCTCTCCAACTAATCTTCTGGGAAATCCAGTGTTTGTCTGAGAAGCAAATACTGTGGAAAAGAAGAGGCAATGGAGCTTTCAGGGTGAAGCCAAAGGCTCCCCTGGGGGCTTTACCCTTCCTCCTCAGCTCAAAAGTTAAAAAAGAGGATGTAAAAACTGGGAAAGGTCATGAGAGGCTGAGAATGGCCTGGGTGCATTTGTACGGGAGGGAAACCGAGGAAAGCTGACAGGAGGCAGTGGAAGACCAGGGCCTTACTTTCTTTCGACTGACAATGGCCTGCTGTAGCCATAGCATTTCCATGGCCAGATGTCTTCGAAGTCTCTGGAGCTGGGCAGGTTGGGAGGGCAGTGTGAGCTCCAGAACCTCTGTGTATATGGAGACATTGAAATATGTGTCAGAGAATGCCTCTAAACTGGCCAGAAATACCTGTCCCCTCTAAAAATGCCCCCTGCTCCCTTTTAGCTCTAGCCTGGAATTAGGGATCTTGGGTTCATTAGGGAGAAGAGCCTTGGACCCAGGACCTACCTGGGTCCCTTGTCAATGCCTTGTCACCAGCCTCCATCCTGAGGCCATGCTGAGGGCCAGGACCAGCTCCCTGGTCAGGCCCTTTCACGGGGGACGGTTCCTTCCAGCCTCCATCTCTCTTGGGCTCTTTACTCCGGAGTCTGCTGCGGGGCTCCGGACCTGGGCCCAGGCTGCTGCCTCCTCCTTCCCTGGGGCCGTAGGTTCTTCTCTATCAGCAATCAGGACAGAGCCAGGGGTACTTCCCCAACCACTCCCTCCCTTCCGGCCCCCTGGAGGGAGGAGGAAGGCGAGGATGCGGCTCGGCGGAGAGAAGGGAGGGCCCGTGACAGGATGTCGGGGCTGAGCAGCCGCCCTCCCCGCAAAAAGCCGGGCTCAGCCCTCGGGAGGTCCTACCCACTTACCCGCGTCTCTGGGGAGAAAACGGGCCTCGGAAGCCAGCGTCCCACCCAGCGCAGCTGCCCGCTCAGGTCGCCCTCCACCTGCCGCACCACCTCCTCGTACTCGGCTCTCAAGCTCTGCAGCCGCCGCCGGGTCTGACGGCCCCTCACACACGCCTGGGGGACGGGTGGACGTGGTCACGCCTGGCGGAGTGGGGGAGGGGGGAATCCCGGGGGAGGGCACGGGGGCGAGCAGGGAGTCCTGGGCGGCGAGGGGCCATCCCGGAAGGATGGCGGCCTGGTTCCCACCTGCAGCTTCGTCACGCGCCGAACCAGCTCCTGGAGCTCCATGTCCCGGCCTGAGGCTCAACGGTCCGGTCCTTTCCCGGCTCCATCAAATCCTCGTCATCGCCAGGCCCACGTCTCCATGGAGACGGAAACGTGCCCGCCCGCCCGTCTCCATGAAAATGCGTCACTGCCGCCCCTAGTAAACGAGACCGCCCCGCCCCCATCTCGGTGTCAACCCCCTCTCTTTCCCCTCCCTCTTCAGGGGCGAAGGCCCGGATCTCAGGCTGCGGACTGGCGGAGAAGAACTTCACGTACAGTGGGAGGAGCCAATGAAGACACAGAAACCAAGTGCGCGTCCGTCCATCCTTAGGTTTAATTCAGCTGCCTGCGGCCAGGCCTGAGCAGCTCCAGTGGGGCCAGAGGGAATCACAGCCTGGGTCAGAGGTCAAGGTCGCGTGAAGTCGGAGGGCACAGTCTGGTCAGAGCTTGGGGTCATGTGAGGTCAGAGGACCTGGGGGTCACAGCCTGCGTCAGAACTCAGAGTCGTGTGCGGTCAGAGGGCCTCGAGTCCCAAGAAAGGGTCATATGTCTGGGTCTTTGGGGTCAGAAGGCCCAGGGTCACACAGTTCCAAGGGCTGTGGCCAGGTCCCAGTCAAGGTCACAGAGTCAGGTCATGAAGGGGCCTGGGCTCCTTTCTCATCCCCTCAGATCTGAGAGAGGCCAGCTGCTCACCCAGCCATCGTGGTGAAACTGAGGCTGAGAGCAAGTTTGAAAGGGTCCCAGGCAAGGGCCTCCCCTCAGGCCGTGGGTGCCTCCTCAGGCTCTGCGTTCTCTGCCAGGTGCAGCTTCTGTCTGCAGGCAGGAGGAGTTAAGGGAAATTGGTGGCATGGCCTGGGCCTGGGCTCCAGCCCCTCCTGGGGAGTCCACAGGCCCCCTCTCCAGAGCCCTCTTCCTTCAAAGTGCTAAGGACTCCAGCTAAGACATGCTTCATCTAGCAAGCCTGGCCTGAATAAGACTGCTCAGGCCAAAGCGACTAAAGGGCACCTTGTTCATCTCTCCCCATAGACGGCTTTTGCTTTGTGACCTTGAGAAAATCCCTTCCCCTCTCTGGGCCTCTACTTCATTATCTGATAAATGAGAGTTGAGCTAGATGTTCCCTTTCAGGTCTGACATGGTTGTGATGATTTCATTCATTTCCTGTAAGCTAAAAGATTTACCAAATGCTCTCCGAGGCAGGTATTATCCTCATGCTGCAGCTAGACAGTTGGAGGCACTGGCAGTATTTGAACCAAAGTGTCACTTAAATCAAAGTGAAATACTCTTTCCCCAATTCCGTGCTGCTTCTGATCCGAGTTAATTGTCTGAAGTCCTTGAAAATCAGCCTTATAACCAGGTTAAATCTTAACCCCTCCAATCTCACCCACTATATTTGGCTGCTTAGCAAATCCTTTTTTTAGGAAGGGAGAGCCCACATCCGTGGGCAGGTGGAGTCAGAGGAGCTGGGTTAGAATCCTGTTTTTGTCACTGTGTGACCTTGGGCGCTGTAAGATCCCTCAGGCTCTAAATCCTGTGGTCCAGTTCAGTCCCTACTAGCTTAATAATCACCTCAGGGTGGCAGGGAAGATCCTAACAAAGCCACTCACCCCCTCCAAAGGATACATAGAGTTGCTGAGGTCTTCAAGCTGCAAGGGGAGAGAGGAGTCAGAAAGGTAGGCCTGAGCCCTGGCTAATGGAGACACTCCTGGCTGGTCCCGGGTTGAGGGAAGCTGGTGCCCACATCTCCAGGATCCTGGGGCAGGCCCCAGCCCCACAAGGGTACCCACTGGCTCAGAGGGATCATGGGATTCCCGTTCCCAGCTTCCCCACAGTCCCAATCCCCAGCTCACGTTGCTAAGCAGCTGGTCTAGGTTTCGATCAGCCACGGTTTTCTTCTGCTCCTGGGGCAGCCCTTCGGCCTCGGCCTCATCCTCGTCGTCGTCCTCCTCCCCACACACATCCAGGCTGAAGTGCAGCCGAGCCAGCTTCTCCTGCATCTCTCGAACATGCTCCAGCTGCTCAAAGGAACATTCCTTCCCTGCCCGGCCAAGAAGCCCAGTGCCAATCACAGCCCAGCCCCGTGGAAGGAGGTTGACCACACAGCCTTGGGAGCTCAAAGCTCATCCCACAAGGCCAACCTTATTTAGGTTCTGCCTCAGGGGCCTCGGTCCCACATCCCTGGCTCGATCACAGATCCCAACCTGTAGGAAAGGGAGAGCCTCAGGCTTAAAGCCCTGGCATTTATTAATAAGCATTTATTAATCACCTGCCATGTGATAGGCACTGTTCTAGGAATTCATCCCTACCCTCAGGGAGTTTACATTCTAATCCTAATTACTCAAACTAAATTGAATCGTGACACCCCAGACTTTGGGCTAACAAGAGCCCTCCTCCGTGATACCCCGCTTCCTCCCCACACGCTTTACAAACCTACCAAAGGCCTGGAGCCGGCCAGAATGGAAGTCATTGAGTAGGTTGAGTAGTCCTCCCTCCATCTCGTAGACTCCAGTCACCTCTGTCAGGAAGGAGTGCTGCAAGGGTGTGCCTGCTGGGGCACCCCCTCCACCAGCTAGCACGGGGCGGCACTTCTCCTTGGTCACCCTGGAGAGGGCAGAGGAGCCACTGGTCAGTCACAGGGGGTGACTGTAGACCTCCAGGCTCCAGAACTGCTAGCTCAAAGGTGTCTGAGGGGTGGGAGGGCTGCCCTCTCATCCTGAGCCCTGGGAGGCAGCACCACCAGCCTGCAGCCCCAGCTCCACCCTGCTTCCTCATGTGACTCTCGGACGAGTCACTGGCCCTCTCTAGGCCTTGGTCTTGTCTGTGGTACAGGGACAGTTGTCCCTGATGCTTTCCTCAGCTGCGTGGGGAGAGGGGAGTAGGACATACTGGAGCTGAGCCCGCAGTCCCCAGCAGACCGGCTTACCTCTTAAACTTGGTCCGCTGCTTTGGGGATGGAAGGTGGGGCAGGCCCAAGGAGAAGGAGGCACTTCGGCTGGTAGGGACCGGGACCCTGCGCAGTGCACCGGCAGGGGGTGCAGGCTGCGACAGGCAGGGCTTAGGGCTTCTCCTCTTCTTCTTGTCGTCCATGTCGGTGTGCGTCCAGGCTTGGCTCCTGAGAGGTTGGGGTGCCCTTGGGGAGTAAGCCTGGGGAAGAGAGAGACTGATGGGCTGCAGTCATGATGAGATGTTCTGGAGGCAAGGACACTGGGGCATGGTCCCAGAGGGGAGAACAAGGAGCAGTGGCTTGAAGTTGTGGAGAGACATCATCAGAGCTGTCCAAAAGTAGTACTGGCTGCCCCAAGATGTAGTGAGTTCCCCATCGCTGGAGGCCTTGAAGCTGAGTAGATGCCCACTGATCAGAGACAATTTGGAGGAGACTCCCATTCAAGTATAGGTTAGATTAGATGCCTTCTGAGGCCCCTTCTGGCCGGGGCCTGGCCTGGAAGGCTAAGACTCCACAGTTGTCCAAGGGGCCAGGAATCCTGAGTTCATGGCCTAGAGGAGGTCCCGCAGAGCTGTCCTCCCACCCTCACCTTATCTTCTCCAGAATGGATTCTGAGTGAGGTGGGCCCTGGTCCAACATTTACTGTGCAGTACTCGTGGAGAAACTGAGGGCCAGGGTGGGGGGCACATTTCCTACTCATTAAAGCATAACATTTCTGACCTAGATAGTCAAAGTGTTCCACAACCTGGCTTTAAATGCCTTTCCAGCCTTCTTCATGCTACTCTTCTCCATGCACTGACCAATCTCACCTACTCTCCTTTAGAGTACCCCCTTGTCGTTCCCTCTCCCATTTCCAATGGCTTCATCTATGTCACTGTCCATGCCGGGCATGGATAATGTTAGGAAAGCCCTTAGCACAGTGCCCAGTACACAGTAGGAGCTTAATCAAAGCTTCTTCCCTTTCCTTCCCCTTCCTCATCCCTCCATCTTCGCCCTGTTGAAGTTGGACCCTCTCTTAAAGACCAGGCTCAAGTGTCTCCTCCTCCCTAAAAGCCTTTCCCAAGTCCTCTCCCTCTGCCCAGCTGAGAGTGATCACCCCCTCCTCAGATTTCTCATAGCCCTTTGCCTGTGCTCCTTTGCTCTTGTCAGACTCAGGTGTTACAATGGAGTGTCCCTGGCTTGGTGCCAGGAGGCCGGAGTTTGACTCCAGGCCCCTTCTGCACCTTCCTTTCATCATTTGTAAAAATGGGTGTATCAATATATGTAAAACGACCTCACAGGATTACTATGTAGGAAGAACTCTGCAAACTTTAAATTGCTAGGCATTTCACACACACACATACACACCACCAGGACCAAGGTTGTTCATCAGTTGTGAGCTCTACAAGGATAGGGCCTGGGTTATAGGCCTAGTGCAGAAGTTCCCAAACGTATTTGTCATACTGTCCCCTTTTCAAAAAAAAAAAAAAATTTACTCAGCATCCCTTGGAAACCTACTTTCTTTAACCCTTTAACAGTTTTGTTTTTTAAATTTACATCATTTCAATAAATATAAAAATTTTTAAATGATGTATCTTAAATTTACTAATTTATTGTAAATTTGTGATTCTTTTCCTGCATTGAAATTTTGCTGATGCAATATTATGTCATGTAACTGTACAGTATCTTGTTGTAAACAGGTCGTTACATGCATGTATTCCTGCCAGTGTGTTCTGGACTCCTCGATGATGTGCTACACGCTCTCCTGCCAATGCATTGTTAAGACCGTTGGCTGACTTGACCAGTGATAGGCTGTAACTTGCATATTGTGTGTTTATTTGGAAAATAACGTAATCATTATGACTTTAACTCTGTTACACAACAGATGAAACATGTACGAACAGTTTTTCAAAATTTTCTTCTCTTCCTTCCTTATGCTTCCACTACCCCGTTATTTTTATTCAACACGCCCCAGTTGCACCTGAGGCTACTGCTGAGTCTCTCCTACACCCCCGCCCCCGCCTCCATTGTTCCAACATCTCCAGGGGGGCAATGTCGCCCACTTTGGGTCCTGTGATTCAGTGTTTGTCCAACTGAGACAGTGCTTGGCCAGATGGCAAGCAGAGCTCTGGGCCCTTGGCAGGTGGGACCAGGGAGAAGGTCTGAGCAGACTCACTCTGGTGATGGTGGGGGATGATGGGGGATGATTAGGGAGGTCTCAACCAGCTTTTCTTCTGTCCCACTTTTTGCTTATTGGCTTAGCTTGCTACTAATGATATTAAAGCCCAGCCCTCGGGTACCTCTGCCCTCCCTTATAAGCCTCAAAGCTCCTGCTTTAGTGAAAAGGGCAGACTGAGGGGCTATTGCAGCCCAGGAGCTCTGGATGGCGAACTTCCCCGTGCCCTGTTTTAGGGTGTGCTCCGTCTGCCCCACACACACCCCAGAAGAGGGGGGAATCAGCCCAGGACAAGTAGAAGGAGGGGCAGCTGTCCCTACATTGGGCAGAACAAACGTTCCTAGAGCCAAGTGGGGATTGAGGCTTGGGGTTGCGTGAAGGAGGTGCCTTGGTTATTGTGCCAGGGCTACCAGGTCATCTACAGAGAATAATGTCCTGGTTCTGTGCCCAGCACTCTGGCCTTCTAGAGAGGATCCCCTTTCTTGGTCGGGGACCTGCTAGCTTCAGTTCCCAGCCCCCCCCCCCAGGGATGTATGTGCCGTTATTCATCCATAGGACAGAGCTTCAATGTGTCCTTTCCTTGCCATCCAAGGAATCGCCCTACTGTTCTGTACAGCACAAAGCTGGCCAGCTCAAGTCAAAGGGGCCACTCCCAACACAGACCTGGCCCTGGGCCCTCCCTCCCCCCTGACTCAGGGAGAGGAATTGCTATCAGTTGCCTTTTGAAGGGTGTCTGCGTGACTGGCTGTGTATGTGCTTTTCTCCGTGCTAATGGCTGGCATGGCGCTGTGTGCTCCAGTTTGACTGGAGAGAATGCTGGAACTGCAGTCAGGAGATGTGGGATCCAGAGGGTCCCAGATGCTAGCAGTGTGATCCCAGACAAATCGTTCTCTTAGCCTCAGTTTCCTCACCTGTAAAATGGAGGTGGTTGTACTGGTGGGTGGTTGTGGGCAATGTGTTTTTTAACCACTGAAGTGCCCTAGAACAGTGATCTGTTATTATTAATCAACAGGCATTTATTAGGCACCTACTGTATGGCTGGCATGGCCCTAGGTGCTGGGGATGCAGAGCCTAACAGGGCAGCAGGCCCGGCCTCTCAAGCAGCTTTCCCTCTATCTGGCCTCATGTGCCTCGGTCCATGAGGAGAAGGATCCATGTGTGAGTGTGGGTGTCTGGGCATGTCTGCTAGCCTTTGTGTCGGTGGGGCAGCCTCCAGCCAGTGCGTGGCCCCCACGGCCACCAAGCCACCCAGCGACATCCTGCCCCACTTAGGCAAGGGGTGTGTAACGAGCTGTCAGGAGCACTCGGCTCAGCATTCCCAAGTGGATCGCTCTGCCCAGCGACCAGCTCTCTGAAAGGGCATGTTCAGACCCCGTGTGCTCCATCCCCCACAATCCAGCAACTGGCCCCACGAAGAAGGACTGACCTGGACAGATCCCAGCAGAAGCTGCCTGCCTGCCTGCCTGCCTGCCTGCCTGCGCTGCTGCAGTGGTCCGGCCTTGGTTCCCCCGCCTCCCACTCTCCGAGATGTGTGTGTGTCTGGAGCTGGGAGTGATTTGCATTTAAAGGGGACGCCTCTTCTCTGTGCTCCCAGGCTTGATCTGTTTAGAGCAGGCCTAGGCTTTCCAACGTGGAGATGCTTCTCCCGTGTGGGGTTTGCCTCCAGCTCTCCTTTAAGGATGGATGAATGGTCACTGAGGCAGACTACCTGGGCGGAGGGGAGGAGGACTCCTCTTAGCTTGAACCAGAAGACTGGGCTGCTACATGCACCAATTGTCCTCTGTCACAGCAGTTTCCCAGAAACCACACGGGCCAGTCAGTTCCACTTGGGAGAACAACAACCCAGTTAGGAACAATTACCTGATCAGTAGTGTTAGACACAACACAGTAGCCCACAGATAATGCCAACAACTTGGAGTGCTTTGCAAACCTTAAAATGTTTTAACAATGCTAGCTACTGTTATTGTAGGACTCAATCTGATTTGATCCTCATAGCAACCCTGGAAGGTGGGTGCTATTATCATCCCCTCTTTTCAGAAGGGGAAAGATCAAGGTAAGATCAAGTTAAGTGACTTGCCCAGGGTCTTTCAGCTAGTGTCTTCTGTATTGCAAGTCCAGTGCTCTATCTACTGGGCCACCTAACGGCCCTAATGGGTTTTATGGTTCCACAAAACAGTTATTGAGAGGTAGCTGGTGAAAGGCCAGCTTGTGTATTCAAAAACCATCTCAAGCATACTTTCAATTTAGTCAGATCCTGGAAGGATTTATTAAATACGCACTCACCAGCTGCCAGGGAGCAGGAAAAGCCTCCTCTCGAAGGTCAAACCTGAGTTGAGCCTTCCAGGAAGCCAGGTGAGAATAGGGAGATTGCCTTTTGAGCATGGGGGACATCTAACCTGGACAAAGGCACCTGGGTGGGAGGCTGAATATGGAGACAAAGTTTGTGAGAAGTAACAGGAAATGACTGGAAAGGTAGACTGGAATGTATTGAGGGACTGGTGCTTTTGAACAACCTCAGTTTGGTAGCTGTGTAAACATTGGATTGGAGAGGGGACAAAGGAAGCAGGGAGATTAATTAGGAAGTAATTTTGATAAATCCAGGAATGTAAAGATGACCTGAGTCAAGTGGTGAGATGGGCATGGATGTGTGATGTGCTGTGGAGAATCAACAAGACTTTGAAGCTGTCGTTCATGTATAGAATATTGCATTGGACAGGGAGAGACAGACAGACATAGAGACAGAAGAATAGAGAAAAAGGAAGAGAGAAGGAGAGACACACAGAGATACAGAGGCACAGACAGAGAAAGAGGGAGAAGAAGAGAGGAAAAGGGGGAGAGAGAGACAGAGACAGTAGGGGAGGGGCATTGAGGATGACTCTTATGTTGTGAGTATGGGTGACTGGAAGTATTGCCCTCAACAGAGTTGGAAGGAGAAGTTACAGGAGAGGTAGTTGCAGGGGTAAGAGAAAGAGCTCCATTTTGGACATGTTGAGACAACCAGGTAGAGACATTTTACTGACAGTTATGGATATGGGCTGGAGTAGCAGTAGGAAATCTGAATCACAGATGTTTGGTGAGGAGGAGGAGGGAGTTCTTTCCCCACTTTTCCGAGTAATTATACACTACCTCATACCTGTTCTTGTTTTTGTTTTTTTGCTTTTTGATGAGTCAACCAGGGTTAAGTGACTTGCCCAGGGTCACACAACTAGTTAGTGTCAAGTGTCTGCGGCTGGATTTGAACTCAGGTCCTCCTGACTCCAAGGCCGGAGCTCTCTCCACTGTGCCACCTAGCTGCCCAGCACACCTGACTTTTCTACCAAGTCCTAGAGAGTCTGTGTGAGTTACTGAGAAGCTATGTGATTTGCCTGGGTATTCTGCTAGGGTCAGAGTCAGGATTTGAATCCACATGTTCCTTTATCCACTGATTGCATGGAGGACTTTGATGAAGGAAGAGGAGTGGTCTGCTTGGGAAACTCAAGAATAAGGAAATGCACAGGAGGGAGGCTTCTCCCTAGCCTCCAGCCCTTCCTTTGGATCCAGGACCCAGCTTCTGTTAACACAGATTCTCATTTTCCAAGGATTTGAGGAACAAGAAGCGATTAGCTGTCTGAAAATTTTAAGGTCCTGAGAGGCTTTCTTTTGTCTTGAGTTGCCTGTGAGCTGGGATTCAGTTCCTCCATAATTAACCTTTATGCCCCCTCCCACTGTTCACATCAATTAGCCAATAAACATTTATTAGGCACCTACTATGTGCCAGGCTTATATGCTCATCACACCTCTGCTGAATGCTGGGCCCTGTTTTTGGAAATGGGAAGAGGAGAGCCTTTTCAACTTGGGGGTTGGGGTGGGATGCTGCTCCCAGGTCAGGGAAGACTTCATTGTGGAAATGGCCCCTAAGCAGCATCCAGAAAGTAGGCACATTGAATACAGCGAAATTGAGGGAAAACGAGCCCATTCTAGTCACAGGAACATTGGCAAAGGTAAAGATACCGAAGACAGACGCAGGACAAGAGTGAATAGTTGTTTACCTGGAAAGCTATACTTATCTGGCCTAAGGCTAGAAGGCAGGTTAGTGCTAGATAATAGACCTGGCCTGCTAAGCCGGATTTTCATTTATTTTTTGCTCCATAAGCAACGGGGAGTTACTGAAGATTTTGGTAGAGGACAAGGTAATCAGGGCTGGGCATTGGTAACAGAATTCAGGAAATAATTGGAGGTAACATGGGGTAGTGATGTGAAGCCTAGGCTGGAACATCGGCTCCGCTACACAATAACTAGGTGACCACTGGCAAGTAACCGATCTTCGTGGCTATCCGTTTCCTCGTCTATAAAATGAGGTCATTAGACTGAGAATGGAGAGAAATACTCCAGGTCCTTCAGCAGAAACATTCTGCCCATGGGGAAAGTGGCCTGGTCTCCCAGCCCATGGACCTGATCCTCTGTTGGGAGGCCTGATCTGTCCCTCCTACCCACTGGCCCAACCCTACCCCAGGGTGGAGAACATAGAATATGCCTGAGAGCTACAAGCCAAGAGCGAAGTCTCTGCCCACCCTAAGCCCTGCCCTCCCCAGTAGGTAACAGGGAGACATCTCTATGATGGTGTAAAATAATTAATTACCCTAGGAGAGGAGCTATGGAGGGGAGGAAACCCAGTCTCTCCCACCCTCTTGCCCAGGTGCACAAGCTCAACTAGGACTAATGAAAGGGCAGAAGTCACGGCTGGCAGCGTTGGGACTTGTCTGTCCCTGAAAGTCTGCCTTCAAATGTAGCAATGGTCTTCACACAAACTTAACACTCTCATTCTGTAGGTAAAGAAACTGGCCCATGGGGAGGAAATGCTGGGCTCCAGATCCCACGGCTGAGCAGGATCTCAAGTCCGGGTCTTCTGACTTCCATTTTCCACTCCCTACCCCACAGCCTCAAGCTCTGGGGAGGCAGAACCTGCCAGCCCTCTTCACCCAATCCTAGAGCAGCCTGTTTAGAAGGCAGGGCTGTGTAAGGCCGTGCCCCAAGAACAGTGAGAAGCTAAGGGCCGGGCAGGCAACTATTAGTCACAGACCACAAGGTCTCAGCCATTCCAGGTCAGTATAAACAGGAAAGCTTAAAGTAATACAGAAAAAAAAACGGGCCCTCATGCTTGCATTTCACAATGGCCAAGCTGCTTAACTTCTGCGCCTCAGTATCCTGTGTAAAATAAATCTCCCATCTCTCTCTCCAGGTCACATTCTGCACCCTGACCCCAAACTGGACTCTTGTTCCAGAAACACATCCTGTATGTTTTTGCCCTTGGGTCTGTGCTTACACTGGCTCCCTAGGCCAAAAATATCCTTCCTGTCCTTTGCCTATCGAATACTGGAAAAGTCCAGCTCAAAAGGAATCTGCTCCAGAGAGCCTTCCCTGAACACCCGACCAGTTCCACCCTTGGGTTTCTCAGCTCTAGCACTTCTCCCACCACGTCACTGGTTCCTTGTGTCCCTTTACCCTGTGCTAGATTATCAAGTCCACCGAGGTAGGGCCAGGATTAGTCCTGGGCCATGGACAACTCTGAATGTCAGTACTTGTGGAGGAGGCTGAGGGAGAAAAGATGTGGCTGCAAATCACCTGGCTGGCCCCTGAATCAATCAGACTCCAGATCACAGGAGACAGGATCAAATTAAGGCAACAGACTATTTAATGTGGTTAAAAATACATCAAAATCACCCCTCCCTCCCCCACCCCTGTCTGTTGTGAAAAGGAAAGACAGCTGTTAGCATACAGCTTCCAACCTCCATGGGGTCAGGCCACCTGGAGGGCCCAACAGGCAGGAAGCCATCCCTTTACTCTTCCCCCCCAAACCCTGTCTACCTTGCTGTGCCACTGGCAAGCCCCAAACCAAGCCATTCTGAGTCGGCCCCTCACAGAAAATGCCCAAGTTTGACCCAGGGAGAATCCGTGCTGTGGCACCTATGATCACATGCTCTGTGCCTATAGCCCAATGGGCTGGACACGTTCTCGGGACAAGAGCCCGAGGCTAAATCGAACAGTGTGCACAGGGCTGAATCCCTGAAACAAAAGCCACTAGCTTCAGAGCTCTCCGGGCCCAAGGCTGAAGAGGCCAAGCATAGTACTCCTTTGGGACACACCTTTTGGATTACCTCACCCACTGGGACCTGCCCAGGATCCTTGTATAACCCAGTCCCTTGCCTGCCCAGGGCTAAGCATCCATTGTGAGAAGCTAAAAGGAGGGAGCTGCAGCCTGGACCAGCTCCCTTCGGAGAGCAGCCAGCAGCAGGTGTGGTGAATTCTGAGATTTAGTCACTAGTGGGAGAAAGGCTAAGAATTAAAAAGGGGCCAAGCAGGGAAAGGAAGCCCTAGTGTGGCGGCTGCTGGTGCCTGGGTGAGCAGATCCAGCACTAACTGAATCCTTGACCTCACCCAGTTTACTGGGTGTTGAAAAGAGAAGTCAGTCTGTGGCCAGATGAGGCATCTGGGCTCACCATTAGCTCGCTTCCCAGCAAAGGGCTCCAACATTTTGAGGCCTGGAGTCTGCTTCTGTAGCCCCAGGCCTACAGCAGCTTAGAGGTAGCTGAAGTGAGTTGGGCAATGAGTGCCATCCACAACCTCTTCAGGCAGACAGAAGTCCAAACTATGACTACCCAGAAGGCCCTGTGTGGCCCTGGGGTGGCAGCTCTAGCCTAGCACTCACTGAGAAGTGAAGGGGCACCTTGGAAGACTGAAAAAGAATAAAGGGACAGGAGCAACACAGACTCTTCTATTCTACCCCAGAGGTGGGAAAATGCTTCCGAGTTTGGAATGCAAATGAAACCAAGTGCTGGTTGGGGTTTAGAACTAGCCCTTTGAGGGCACACATGTCCCACCTCCAACTGCTGATGCCCTGACAAGTGCCCCACGCCCTCACCTTCAGACCTGGCCCACAAAGACAAAAGATCGGCACATACACAATATCAGCGGCATGCTGCTCTGGTCCCTGCCTTGGGCTCCCCTGGGGAAGGCTCTCCCAGAGTCAGGAAGAAGAGTCAAGCCAGAGCCACCCAAAAGACACCAGTCAGAGCACAGGGGGAAGGGAAGACCGTGACCCTGGAGAACAAGGTCTGTGAGAACATGATTTAGGGTTAGTTCACCTGTGAATAGGACGTAGTGCGAATGACTGTGATATGGAAAAAGGCCAGGAAGGGCAAAGGAGGGGATGGATGGGAAGAAACAGAGCAGCCAACGTCCTCTAGGTCAGCTTGCTTTGTCTCCTCTGCTCTGCAGTTTTTGTAGCTCCTTTGGTCCCTCTGAGGCAAAAAGCTAGGCTGGAGTAGAGGTCACATAGGCACCCTGCCTCGCACCTGGGGCTTGGCTGGGCCAGGGGATTGCTTCAAACCACAGGAGGCATGATTGGTAATGCCTCAAGGGTGCAGCCCAGAGACAGGGAAAGCCAAACTCCCTGTCACCAGGCTCATTAGAGGAGAGATGGCTCTCCAGCTATACATTTCCGGCCCCTTCCAGGAATGGGCCGATCTTGGGAGAAATCTTGTGCCCTTCTGGCCTTGGCCAGTGTACAGGCTCATCTGTAGCCAGAGCCCTGAGCCCAGACTCTCTGAAAGTCCAGGAGACCATCCTTAGACCTCTGCTCAAGCCAAGGAAAGCTTAGTGTTCACGGGTAGAGGGGGAGTCTTGCAAGACGCTTCATCGAAGCAAGCCCAGGGGTGGCTGTGGGTCGTTCTGAGGAGTCCATGGAAACGGGTGGGGATGGCTGGGGGCCTGGGGCTGAACTGCTGTGAGAACAAGAGGCAGCCCTCAGGATCCTACAGCCCTTAGAGTGATTCAAGCAACACTAAAGGGAAGCATCCCCGTCTCTGTGAGGAACGTGCGTCTACTGCATCCACTCAGCTAAGGCCCAAAGCTGGGGCAGGGAAGAGAGGGGTAAAGGAGACCGTCCTCCTCCTACCTCATCAATTCCTCACCAACGACACACTCGTGTGCAAAACCCCCGTGCCACCTTCGGAAACAACCCATGGGATGTTCTCTTGTGCTGGAGGGAGAGGCAACTGTGAATCATAAGGCTACTGGGACACATTGTCTGGTTTGGGCATGAATGGAAAGCTCAAGAGGCTCCCACCGGGGGTCTTTAAATAAACGGGCTCCTCGATCTTGTCTCTCTCCACTGGAAAACACTAAAAAACGCTGGCTCTGAATCCCTGCTGGGCTCCCAGAGCAGGAGGGGCAAAGACTCTCAGTGCAATGGGAGGACTCTAAGCCACAGCGAGCCCAGTTCTCTCAACCAAAACACAAGAGAGTGCGCGTATGCACTGGGACACCAGCGAGGCTCCGGTCACGGGGGCCTCAAGGGAGAAAAGAACAGCCCAATAACCTGCCCTGACTGTGGGAAGTCACAGGAGATGTGCCCTCTGCTGAGCCCCTCCAAAGCACTCATTAGTCACATGTCTCTCCCCTTGCACCGAGGCACGGGGAAGCAAGTGCCTGCTTTACATGTATGTATATAAAAGTATGGGGCATGGCACACACTTTTATATGCCATACATATATAAAAATCATCTTCAAGAACCTAAATTGGAAAGTGTCAATGCCTGATGGGCCCCAGCTCTTCCCCATGGCAGCCCCTAAGCTGAGAGGGGACACAGCAGCTGGGCCTGTAACATTCACCAGCTCCCCTCCTGGCATCCCTGGTCTTCCTTCCACCGGGGTGTCTCTAGTCAGTAGAAGGGGTGGCTTCATCAGCCTCCGTCTGGCCTGAAACACTTGTGCTCAGTTCGGGGCCCTGGGGGGCAGCCTCTGTGTGACACAGAGACTGGGGGACCTCGGGGATCAGGCCCTCAACCAGCGGTTCGGCACCGCTGTCCCTCTGTGGGCCCTTGGGGGACTCTGGGGTGTCTGCTTCACCCGGCGGGGGATGGGCACTCAGGTCCTGCACCTTCTTGTTCAGGTCATTGCGTTCACTCTGCAGGGCCCGACAAAGCTTCTCCAGCCGCTGGATTTTCACCTGTAGGCCTTCCAGCTCCTTGTCTCGAAGAGTTTTCTGAAAGAAAAGAAAACGTGCCCTTTTAGAACTAAGCGACAGAAGGGCCCAGTCTCGAGTCCCCCTCCCGTGAGGGCAGCTTGAATTTCAAGGCGTCTAGGTCAAAGCTACTGCTGGTCCCTGCGTGTGCAAAGCCCGCACGCTCCTCCTTGGCTTGGAGCTGCCCCCTCAGGCAGGACAGTGACCCTGAGGTGACAGACTGTGCCCACCCCACCTCCCCCCCGGACACACATTTCACAGCACGTCCTCTGGGGCTCCCTAATGTCCTTCCCTCTTCACACACCCTCTCCCCAGTGTTCTCTGCCTGGAGAACCATTTTCCCTGTTGAAGGACAACTTCTCCCTCTCGCCAACCCAGGGAAGGGCCCGGCATGATGAGGGGCCCGGGGTGGCCTCCCCCTCCCTCCACGCACCTCCTCGGCCATCTCCAGCAGCGCCTTGTTGCTGCTCTCCCACCGGGATCGGTACATGGTGGTCTCTTTCTCCAGCTTCTTGATCTTTTTGGTCATCTGTCACGTGAGGAACAAAAGGGAACCGTTACTGTGTCCACAGGCGCTGGAGGGATGGCGGCACAACACGGGGCTCGGGTCCACGCCCAGCACCAAGAAGGGAGCGAGGCCCATGAGTCCCCAACCACAGGCTTTCCTGGGCCTGCACAACTACCAGCGGTGATGGTCATGGTAAGAGATCTGGAGTCTTTCCCCAAAGGAGGCCAGAGTCCATTGCCCACATAACTGCTTTACCCTTATTGGGAAGAATTGGATAATATCCACCCTAAATTCAACTTTAAAAAATAAAAAAGAAAGAAAAAAAAAGGCAAGCAGGACTGGGAGAACTATTGTCCCCAAAGTGGAGTCACCAAGCTGGCCCTGGCCCCAGCCCTGGAAGAAAAATGCCACCTTACATGACCCCAACGCTTCCCATGTTGGTCCTGTGAGAGCCCTGGAGCGTGGCTACTTCCCTGTTACAGATGGCAGAGAAACACACAGGGACGTCGGGAGGCTTGCCCAAGGTGATGAATGAGGGCTGTACTCGAGGGCCCCTTGCTGACCTTTCCCAGGCTGGGCCAAGGCTGTTACCTTTTCCATTTCTTGCTTAAACGTCGTGAACACCTCGCTGCTCTTGGACAGAGTGTTCTGGAACTCCTCAAACTTCTCCGTGTACAGTGCGAGCTGTGAAGACAAGAGCTTGGGTGTCAGGCCCCGCTACCCGCCCGCCTGCCCACCGCCCATGCCAGGGGTGCTGCCTCCCTCGGGCCCTACCTGCTGCTTCAGGTGGGCCTCCTGCTGCTTCATCAGCTCACACACACGCTGGGACTCCACCGCTTCCTTCAGCAGCTGTTCCAAAGACAAGTACACCTCCAGTCAGTGCCGCGTTCTCCAAGTAAGGGCAGCATAGAATGGAGCTTTGCTGCCATCAGAGGACAAGGGCTCTCGAGACTTGGGTGCAGTGTGCATCTTAGCCAAGGCCTTGCAGAGACAACACCAACCTCTGCCCCAGCATCTATCGTCCCAACCTTATTTGGGAACCTATCACCCCCAAATTGTAGGGATGAGGAAATTGTGACCCAGGAAAGTAAGAGGTAGGGTCAAAGCCTGAACTCAGGTCTCAGAGTCCTGTGACTGCCAGGCCTCCACGTCTCCTCAAGGCCCTCCATGCGGCATTCCTGACTGACCCCCCGCCCCCAACTAGCCTGAGCCCCAGAGGAAAGAGACCAGCTGCTATCCATCCTGGTTGACCTGTGCTGAGTCCCAGGGCCTGCACAGTGAACCCTTAATCCAGGTTTAGTGATTTAAGTTTTTAACACGCATATCTTTGGCTACAGATGAGACCAAAGGCTAATGAAACGAACATCTGCAGCCCAGCACGTGCCTTGGGGGGGTAGTTTTCAGAGGACTCTGCTCCTCAAGGTGACGACACTTACAAAGTCTTTCTCTCGCTGGTGCCTGTCCTCAGCCTCCTTCAGCATCTCCTGGGCCTGCAAGAGCTTGGCATCCACCAACTGCTGCTGCAGGTCCTTGTGTTTGAAGACCTTGTCAATGTGCTGCCAAGAAAAGCCAAGAAGGCCCAGGTCATGAGGGGAACGGGCCTGGCCAGGACCCAGACGAGGTGCCACGTGCCCAGGCAGCGCTATATAGGACAAAGGCCCTGGCCAGTCCTGGAGCAAATGGAGGCTCCTGGCCGCCCTGGGAAGCTGTCACTCACTCAAAGTCATCCGAGTCTGACCTGACACTCCCACCTCCCCCTTCAGTGCTCTCCCCACGACTGCCTGTGAGCCTGTGATCTCTCTTCAAAGCCCTTTCCCAGGTTAGGGACAGCTCCACGGGTTTCACCACACTGAGCAGCATCTCGGGGTAGTGAGGAACACTAGACTCAAAGCCAGGACACCCCTGGATTCAAATCCTGCCTCTGCTACTGACTGGCCTGTGTGATGCAAGCAAATCACCTAACCTCTTTGACCTCAGTTTCTGTATCTGTAAAATGGGGAAGTGATACTTGGAACACCCTGGGCCAGGAAAGCAGCAAGGTTCAGTTAGGCCTTTAGGGAAAGCCCCTCACGCTGTACACAACACGTCACTGCTAGTCTAATGGGAGGCTGTGTGCCCTCCAGGAGGGCAGCCTGGGCCCTCTGCCCCTGCCTCGGGTCACCCCCATCATCACTCTCCAGGGGGTCCGGGGTGGCCGAGCTCAGGTCTTCTGCGTGCAGTGGCCCCCCCCCCCGGGCCCCCAGCCCCGCCCGGCCTCCAAGCACCTCCTCCCGTAGCTCATACTGCTCGATCAGCTTCTTGAGCCGCTCAGCCAGCTCCATGTTCTCTTGGCGCAGCTTGGAGTTGCGTTCGTTGTGCTGCTCCATCTGCAGCTGGATGTCATTAAGGGTCACCTGGAAGTGGGAGGTCACCTCCTTCCGCTTCTCCTCTTCCTCTCGAGCTCGCTGGACGCCTTCTTCCTACAGAACGGGAGGAAGGATGCAGGTGAGGAGCCCCCAGGCTCCCCTGAACCCCTCTCCTCACAGACAGTGATGCATGAACAGCGGAAGGCCTGGCAATGACCTCTGAACAATGGTCGCAATTCAAAGGCTGAGAGGTAACCCCAAATCATCTACACCAGGGATGCGAAGCCTGTGGCCTCGAGGTCACACGTGGCCTTCTGGGTCCTCGGCTGCAGCCTCTTGACAGAGTCCCAGTTTTACAAAGTTTACAAGTTTTACTAAGGGGATCTGTTCTGTGAAGTTTGGATTCAGTCAAAGGGCCGCACTATCCCTGAAAAGGAATCACCTGAATAGCAGCGACAAGCCCACAGCGCCGCCCACGCTTGCGCTCCAGAGGAAGCGCATGCCTTCTCCAAAGGCAGCTCTCTCCCAGCCGGGCTCCCAACAAGCCCAGATGGGCCTCTCAGCCACCTCTGCCCCTTTCTCCTAGCCTGTCCCTTGGCGCCCGATCCTGCCTTGCCCACGGGGACGGCTTCGTCACAGGCTGCTTGGGGAGCAGCCGGCTGGGGTGCTGCCCCCAGGCTCACCTTGAGAGTGCGGTTGTGCCTCTGTAGCTCCCGACACAGGCTCTCCAGCTTGCTGCGGGCAAGGACCGCCCGGCTGTGCTCGCTCCTCAGGTGGTCCTTCTCCTGCACCAGCTGGCTCTGCTTCTTCTGCAGGACTCTCATCTGTTTCTGAGAATTGCGGTGCTCCTCCAGCTGTAAAAAACAAAGGGGCACGGGGCACAGAAGCAGCAAGTGATGGGGAGGGGGGCGGGGGGCACAGTGTGTGGCACTCACCAGGTGAAAACTCACAGACAACGTGAATCTTTTGGGGAGACTGCCTGCCTGTCTCTGGGCAGACCACCATGGAGCAAAGTAACCAGGCAAAGAGCTTTGAATCCTTCCCTCCTCCTACTCAACCCAATCTCTCCACTTCCTGTTTTTCTCCCCCTCATTCCAATACTTACAAGTTGGGGGATACTGGGCAAGTCACCGAACTTTTTGGAACACCAGTTTGTCATCTGTAAAATGGGGCTAATATTGTTTTTACTTTTGGCTAGGCAATGGGGCTAAGTGAATTGCTCAAGGTCACACAGCTAGTAAGCGTCAAGTGTCTGAGGCTGGATTTTTTTTTAAAATTTTTAATTTTTAGGCAATTAGGTTAAGTGACTTGCCCAGGGTCACACAGCTAGTAAGTGTCAAGTGTCTGAGGCTGGATTTTTAAAAAATTTTTTATTTTTAGGCAATTGGGGTTAAGTGACTTGTCCAGGGTCATACAGCTAGTAAGTGTCTAGTGTTTGGTCTGAGGCCGGATTTGAACTCAGGTCCTCCTGACTTCAGGGCAGGTCCACTGCCCCGCTAATACGTTTAGAGTACCTTACAGGGCTGTTAGGAGGGAGAGGGCTCAGAGCACCGAGCAGCAGCAGCAGCATCCCATTAACACCAATGACGACACTGCCTCCGGCATTTGGAACAAGGCCATGGTATGCCTCATTAGCCTTAGGAGCTAGGCAGGGCAGGGGGATTGCTGCCCATCTGGTAAATGACGAGGCCCTGCCCAAGGCTGCGTCCATCCGAGCCAGGCCTCCCCCGTCCATGGAAGGAGGAGCCAAGGCTGAAGTAGCAGGAAACAGCCCAGAGCCTCCTTCACTAGCTCACACTTCCCCCACAACAAAGCAGCCAGAGAGGCTGAGGACAGACATTTCACGTGTTCAAAGTCCTAGGTCATGCCGGGAGAAGGAACAGAGTGTCACTGCCCTGGGAACCAGGCCCTTCTTGCCTTGTGTGTGACCTTGACTGTGACTGAATGACTGAACCACCTCTGAGCCTGGCTCTGGATGAACATCGTGGGGGCCCTTCCCTTGGTCCCCCATCTCCCAGGACAGCTGCCAAGCAGAGGCTGGTCCTGGCAGAGTAGTTGAAGCAAAGTGCCCTGGCCAGTCAGCCCCCCGTCACTTCTGATGTGACCCCATCCATGCTGGAGGTGGGGGGATAACTTTTGAAGGGAGACTCTTATTCTGTGGCCAATTCTTCTAAGTTGCAAACACTCTCTCCTTTCTCTCAGTGATCCCAGGGAACACAGCTAGGGGGATTCCCCCATCTCTGCCTCCACGTTCTTCACCAAAGAACCAAAGAGAGACTAAAAGAAATCTTCATGCCCCGTCACATGGTTTAGTCCCCAGGCTGTGATGTGTTGTTACCCACGTTTGCTCCTCAGGGTCAGGCCCATGCCAACCTTGAGGTCACCCAGATTCTACAACCCTGAAGGAGGAAGAACGAGGGCACTGACCAGCTCAGCGTATTTCTTGCATAGTGCAGCCAACTTCTCCTCCGGGGTGCTAAGGGTGTTCAGCGTCTGCATCAGCAAAGTGATCTCCTTCCCTGGAAGGCACGGGTACACAGAGTGAGTCTTCCTCACGTATACCTCCAAACAACAGGGGACACTCAGGTTAGCTCTCAGCCCCAGATCCCCACTCCTCTGATCGCCCAACCCTCAGTTCAGACCCAAGATTTGCCACACAGATGAAAGGAGTGGGACTGGGGGGGGGGCAGCTCAGGCCTTCCAGGCAGCTTCCCTCAGACACCTGGCAAATTCCTGACAAATTCACTGGTTTGCTTTCCTAGGACCTGTAAAAATTTCCTCTTTAAAGAGTGAACAAGTGGCAGGAAAGGAAGAGATGGACAAAGAAAAATCCCCAGAAGTTGACGCCTGAGTCATCTGGAGCCTGTACCCCAGGATCTGCATACATGACACGACTGCCACTTAGAGCCTCTAGATCAGGCAGGCCACACGTGACATTTACTCCAAATTCTCTCTCCTTCTGGAGACAACTGGGGTTAAGTGACTTGCCCAGGATCTCCAAATTCTCTCATCTCTCGAAACCAAATTCAATCAAAGAGATATATGTTCAGTGTCTTTAATACAAAAGATGGGAAAGGACAGTCTCTGCCCCCAAGGAGCTTACACTATTGGGGGGGGGGGAAGCTCTAACAATCCTACAGAAAAGGGAGATATCAGAGAGAATGCGACAAAACCTTGAAACTCCATGTAGCAGGGCTTCTACCTCTCTTACCCAGGCCTTTGGCTTTCTTCTTTTCCTGGACCCGCTTCTGGTCTCGGTCCCCACCCTCATCATTTGCCCGGATCTCTTCGACACCTGGCTCTCCCTTGGTGATTTCCTTCACTCCATTGACTTCAGGGGTCCCCGGTTCTGGTTCTCCATTCCGGGCAGAATAATTTCTGCTCTTCTCTACCTCATCTGGCTCTGTGTGTTCATTCTGGCCCCCGTCATCACCTGGTCCCTCCTGACTGCTATCAACACAGTAGGTATTCAGTATGTCTTCCAGCTGCCGACTCAGCTCCTCTGAGACATCACAAACAGGTCCTGACTGAGAATTCTTGGTTTGCCCCCCTGCAACAGAAAGACAGGGCAGAAAATGAAACTAAGACCTCGATTTATGGCTTGCAAAATGACTTCCTTATATTATCCCTGTGAAGTATGTGTCATGATTATAATTTTCCTGCTTTTATAGAGGAAACCGCTGAAGCTGAGAGCAGTTGTGTCTTAGCCACTGTTACACAACTAGGAAATGCCAGACCTTAGGTGGCTCCTGAGGACCCTGATTCCAAGCACAACCTCCTCTCCAGTTCACTAAACTGTCTTGGTTAATGAATGACATGCCCAAGGATTTCTAAAAATCTGGCCATTAGCTCACATATTCTCCCAAACAGGCACAAAAGCAACAGGTAACCTTCCTAAGGAAATTCCTCCGGCTGTTAGAAGAATCCTGCTCCACCCCACAATGCCACTTCTAGGACCATTTAATTAAATTTAATCCTCTTAGGTTTCCCCTTTAAGGGCAGTTAAGTCATGGCAGAGAAAAGGAAATACAGGTTAATGATAAGTATTGTAGCCAGTCAGTCAGTCGTGCCAGGTACTGTGCTAAGTGCTACGGATACAAAGAAAGGCAAAAGACAGCCGTGCTCTCAAGGAGTCTCAACATGCATCTCTTGATAAACTTATACCCAGTAGCTATGTGACCATAAGCAAGTCACAACCTCTCTGAACCTCGGTTTCTTTATCTGTAAAATAATGCACAGGTATACAAAGCTTATGACTTTTAAAGCATTTCCTCACAAAATCAGGAAAATAATTCTTATGCTCCCTTACCAACAGAGCTGTTGTGAGGAAGAAGTTTACAACTCTAAACACCTTGGAAATGTGAGCTGTTATTAGATGACCTAGGTAGGAGAATCTTCTTCGCTTCCTCTAATTTAGTTGGGGACACAGGGGATGTGGCCAAAAGTTCCCAACCTGGGACTCTCCCAAGTAGGCAGCAGTCTGCCTGGAACATACCCTCATTCTTCTCCTGGGCCTGGCTAGCAGGACCTTCTGCATTTCCCTCTGCTTTAGGAGCAGAGTCACCAGACGCACGCTGACTCCCGGGCTCCTGGGCATCCTCAGGCTTCGAAGTCTGGGATGAATTGGCTTCTTGAGGCCCTGCTCGGGCTTTTGCTTTGGAAGGGCTGGCTGGTTGCTTCGAAGCACCACCCTCTTTGTCTCGATTTTTCATCGTGGTTAAGGATGCTCAAGTCTGAACGAACCTTTCAAAAGTAAAAGCACCGAAGTTTAGGGCCCCAGGTTCTGGGCTGCTGCTTCCTGATCTTTTAAACCACAACTTTGATCGTCCCCAGACTCACTTCGGAAGGGGCTCATCAGATGCTTCTTGGGCGATCCAGCCTCCCCCCGCCTCTAGGATTTCTCCCAAACCAGGCCTGACTCGGGGGTGGGGGTGGGGAAGGGGTAAATATCCGATGCCGCGGCCCCAAGGACCCTCTGCGGTCTGGCTCCGTCCTTCGGGGCGCGGGGCCTGGCACAGGACGAGCGCCCGTAGACGTGTCTACGAGGGCAGGCGGACAGAGGGCTGGCCAGGGGGGTCCCCTCCCACCTCGCGGGCTGAGCCTAGTTCCCAACTCCGAGGCCGTCTAGTCCCAAGGCTTCCCCTCGCACGTAGCCCAGGAACGCTCAGTCCCCGCCTCCTGGGGCGGCCGGGGGAGGGGCGCCACTCAGGGAGACCCCAGCCCCACATCCCACGTGGGCCCCGCCCCGCACTGCCGCGCACCCCTCGGGATGCTTCCGCGCAAGCGCGCTAGCGCCTCGTTCATGGCTCCCCCTCCCCCCAGCCAAGGCCCGACCTCTCCCCCTCCTCTCCCCGCGTCCACGCGCTCCGTACCGCGCGCCGCTCCCGGGCCTGTGAGTCAGGCAGGCTGCGATCCCGTCCTGGCCCTGCTCTCCTTTCCCACCGCCGCCTCAGCCGATCTCTCTTCTTCCTCTGCGGCCGATTCCCCCTTCCCCTCCCCCAAACAAGACACACAGCGTAAGGATACCGGTTCAGGCCTCACACCGGAAACGCCGGGCAACGGCTGCCGGTGGAGACGCCCGCCCCCTCCCCCAGCCTTAGCCAATCAGAGGCCAGAGGCCTCGCGAGGCCTGTCGGGAAGGGTGAGGCGGCGGCGGTCACAGCCGAGGGGAAAGAAGCTGGGCACGAATGAGGTGGGAGGAGGGAAGAGAAGGACACTACATGTCCCGTCATGCTCCGAGGTGAGGATTCAGCACCAATCCCAGGATGCAGCGGGGCTGAGCGCTTTTGCTCTACCTGTGGGAGGGGGCTTGCGAGAGTGAGTCCCTAGAGTCCACTGGACCCAGCCCTTCGACCCCCAAGCGTCTATTAAGCTCCAGCCGTGTGTTGTGCACTGTGCTAGGTGCTGAAAAGCGAAGATAAACACAAATGAAGGCTCAAGCCCACTCCGTGACCTTCACTTATGCTATCTTTAGGATGTAGAGGATGTTAAAAAAAAAAAGACAAAGTTTATTTTTTAAAAGAGAGAAAATTAAAACCCATCAACATTAGGTGATTCCAAAGATATTCTTACTCTATTCTTAACCCTGTCAATTTGGAAGGAAGCATTTATTAAGCGCCTGCTATGTGCCAGGCACTGCTGAGCACTGTACAGATATTTCAATAGATCCTCACAAGGGAGCACAGGGTGCCGTTATCATCATCCCCATTTTACAGCTGAGGAAACTGAGGCTAAGTGCCTCCTCAGGGTCCCACAGCTAGTAAGCATCTGAGGCCACATTTGAACGCAGATCTTCCTGACTCCACTTCTGTGCCACCTGGCTGCCAACACTTTGGCTCCCAATAATAACAAAAATGAAACACTCCCCAACCTCAGGGGATTTGCTGCTAACGGGGAGCTACCATACATACATGTAGCCCTGCAGACTTCACAAATATACAGCATATATGCGGTAGGGCTTCAGTAACGAGGGGATCAGGAAAAGCCTCAGGGAGGAGCAGGAGATGTAAAGGAAGCCAGGCATGTCGAGGTGAGAGTAAATTCTAGGCATGAGGAACAGTAAGGAGACAGGCATGGGGATGGGAAACAGACCTGTTCCATGAGTGAGGTTAATAGGGCTGGATAACAAGGGGGCCATATGGGAATGATCTGTACAAACACCACCAAGATAGGAATGGGACTGGTTGTAATACTAGAAGAGACAGTATTTAATCCTAGAGGCAATAATTGGGAGCTATTGGAGTTTATTCAGTAGAGAAGGGTGACATGGGCAGACCTGCATTTTAATTTCTAATTTTTATCTATTTATTTTTATTTTTAGGCAATTGGGGTTAAGTGACTTGCCCAGGGTCACACAGCTAGTAAGTGTCAAGTGTCTGGTCTGAGGTCAAATTTGAACTCAGGTCCTCCTGACTTCAGGGCGGGTTCCACTGCACCACCTAGCTGCCCCTAGACCTGCATTTTGGACAAAGCATTTGGACCGTTGTTGTGCAGGAGGATGGAGTGGAAAAAAGCTTCAGGTAGGGAGAACAGGCTGATAATATGAAGTGCTGAGGGCCACTGTGTGAATGGGAGAAAAGGGGACAGATGAGAGAGAAGGGGAGAAGTGTTACATAGAAATGAAAAGATTTGGCAAATGACTGACTGTATGGGGTGTGGGGAAATGGAGAGTTGAGGAAGACACCAAGACTGGCAACTGAAAAATTGGTGACGCTGACAGTAATAGAGAAGTCTGGATGAAGGGAGAGCTCCTAAATTAAGGGGAATTAATTAAGGGGAAAACTCATAAATTCAATTCAATCCAATCCCAACAACCTTTGGGATATCTAGTTTGAAATGCCTGGTGGGCAATTTCGGATATGAACCTGGTGCAAGAGAGAGATGTGAATCTGGGGTTTAACTGCATAGAGATAACTGACTTCATTGGGGCTGATGAGGTTACTAAAAAAAAGTATAGAGAAAAGAGAAGAGAGCTCAGGACAGACTTAGTTTGGGCAAGATGATGACAAGAAATTAACAAAGGACATTTAGAAGGAGTGGTTAGACCAGTTTGGTAGGACAACTGGGAGAAAGCAATACCATGAAAAGCCAGAGAAAAGATAGTGTCAAGGAAGAGAGCATGGTCAACAGCTTCAAGAAGGATGAGGATTAAGAAGTCATTAGATCTGGCAATGTGGAGAGAACAGTTTCATTTGGGTGACTGGGTTGGAAGCCATATTGAAGGTGTTAAGGAATAGAGTAGTGAAGTCACTAATTGTAGATGGCTAATTTTAACATACATTTTGATAACTTGTTTTTACATCACCTACATTTTTTAAATTAAAATTTTTCAGTCAGCAAAAATGTGTCTTCCCTTTCTTCCATCCTCTCCCACCAGTTACAAATGAAAGAAAAACAAAACCCGTTACTAACATGTATAGTGAAGCAAAGCCAATTCCTGCAATGGCAATATCTAAAAGAAAAATCATCTCTTTCTCATTCTGCACCCCGAGTCTCTCACCCCCTTTATCAGGAAGTGGGTAGCATGTTTCATTACTCTTCCTCTGAAATCATAGTGGGTTATTATGCTGATTAGAGTATGTAAGTCTTATAAAACTGTTTATCTTTACAACAGTGTTTTATCATTGTAGAAGTTGTTTTCCTGGTTCTGTTCACTTTACTTTGTATCAGTTCATATAAGTCTTCTCAGGTTGTTCTGAAATCATCCCCTTCATCATTTCTTATGGCACAATATAATCGTAATCTATTACATTCATACACCACAACTTGTTCAGCCATTCCCTGATGGATGGGCATCTCTTCAGGTTCTAATTCTTTGCCACTTCAAAAAGAATTATACATATTTTTGTACATCCTTACAGTTTGTTTTGTTCAGGATTAGTCCCTCCCCTAATTCATGTATTGTACTATGGTAGTGCAGGAAAAAAAGACTATTGTCAAGTCAACAGCACTTATTAAGCATTTGCTACGTACTGGGACACTGTGCTAAGCACTAGGGATACGAAGGTGAAAACAATCACTGCTCTCAAAGAGCTAACAATAAAATCCATTTTGAACTTCTTGTTATATGGTGTAATATGTTGGTCTAAACCAAATTTCTACCAGACTGATTTCCAGTTCTCTCAGCAATTCTTGTTAAATAAGGAGTTCTTTGGGGGTCAATGGAACATTGAATTATCGAGTTAGTTTTTGAGGCAATAAGCATTTTATGAAGTGCCTACTATATATTAGGAACTGTATTAAACACTTTACAAATCTTATCCCATTTGATCCTCACAAAGCTTTTTGAGGTAGGTGTTGTCCTCATTTTACAGTTGAGGAAATCAAGGCAGAGGTCAAGTGACTTGTCCATGGTCACACAGCTAGTGACTCATCTTCCCAACTTCATGCTCTATCCATTAGGCCACCTAGCTGCTTCTGTGGTTACCCCTTCTATCTTCTCCCATGGGACTGCAACCCTGGGCTTTGATTGGTAAATCCACACCTTCTTTTGTCTGGCCTTAGACTCAGGACACCACTTCCCACCATCTTTGCCACCAAGAATGTATTCTCTCCCTTCACACTCCATTTTTAAATTCTAGCTCTCTCTCTCGTCTCCCCCTATCCTCTTGGTCAGTCAGCAAGTATTTATTAAGCTCTATGCACCAGGCGTGGTACCAAGCTACTTTAGGGTTTTTTTTTTTCATTTTTGTCTTTGTATTTACCACTGCTTCCTCTAAGTGCTTAATATGATGCATGAAAGCTTAGCTCATAATGAATTAGATGTGATTATTCATTCACTCAGTGCCTACTATCTATGCGACACGATGCTGACTTTAAAGACCTACGGTTTCATTGCTATGGTGTTCAAGTTCTTTCAACAAGAGGCCTTTTCTGTTTCTCCTAGTTGTTAGCAGTGTTACCCCCCTCACGTAATTTTGTATTTACTTATCTATGGACATCTGTATTATACGCCTCTATAGTTACATGTCAGCTTCTTGAGGGCAGGGTTGTATCCTTTTTCTAATGGTAGCCTCATAATTTTTTTTTCTTTTTGGTGAGGCAATCGGGGTTAAGTGACTTGCCCAAGGTCACACAGCTAGTAAATGTCAAGTGTATGAGGCTGGATTTGAACTCAGGTCCTCCTGACTCCAAGGCCAGAGCTCTATCCACTGCACCACCTAGCTGTAGCCTCATTATTTAGCATGGTGCCTAGCACACAGGGTAAGGGACAGAGATTGGCCCTGTCATTCCAGTGACATGTGGAACTCCCAGGTGAACAAATGCCCTCTACCAATGCAGGTCAGCACCTACTCTGCAAATTGTAGTCACAGAGTTGCCTGGAGAGGCCAAGGAACTTGCTCAGGGTCACACAGCCAACACATGTCAAGAGACAGGCATTGCATGTAGGTCTTCCTGACTCTGAGGCCAGCTCCCATGAATCCTTGTTCCTGAAATATCATCCCTGTTCATCCGTGCCTCACAGAATCTCATCTTCCTTCAAAACTCAAGTGTTGCCTCTTCCATGAAACTTCCTAAGCTGCGGAGGGCAAGCATTCCAGTTGTGGGGCACAGCCATGCCAAGGCATAGAGATGGAAGGGGGAACGTTGTGTGGGAGCAACCCCAAGGAGTTCAGGAAGCTAGATTGTAGAATGCATGAAGGAGACTAAAATGTACTAAGATACAGGTCTTATACTTTTAGGAAAATCACTTTGGCAGCTGTGTGAAGGATGGATCAGAAAGGACAGAGATTTGAGGAAGGAAGACTAGTTAGAGAATAATAAGGCTGTCGAAATAGTCGTGGCAAAAAAAAAAAATAGTCAAGGCAAGAGCTGATTAGGACTTGAACAAAGGTGGTAGCTCTGAGTGGAGAGAAGAGGCATATCTGAGACATGCGAAGTGACCTCACAGACTAATGTAAATGTGTCAATACAATAAATATGGATTATTACACACTTTTTTGGGGGGGTGGGCAGAAGTGGAGTGGGAAGAGGACCCAAGAAAATCAACCCAAGCCTTTTGTGCCTAAGGCTGTCCCTTTCGGGGCTATTAGTGGGGGGGACAGTGATCCACTTCTCTGTGCCCTAAATAGTGGAGGCAGCAGGAATCAACTGGCAAGGGACCCATTTGAGCCCTTAACAGCCCTTTGGGAGAGCATGAGGGAGGTAGGGGAAGGACAGGCTAGTCAGCTGTATAGGAATAAACCCATGATCATTAAGATCTGGGCTGGGATCTTAGGTACCATCTAACCAACTTACTGTATAGATGCCAAAACAGAGAAGGGAAGTACAACTAGTAACATCCCAAAATACCAATGTCTTTCCCCAAAACCATGCTGTTGTATGATAAAATGTTCAGTGGCTTTGTGATTACCATTGTCTGTTGCCTGGTTCTTATGTTGCCACTTAACTTCTCATACATTCCTGGCTTGTTAGAGATGAGTTCCTCTAGCCCAATGCTCATTTTATAGGGGAAGAAATGGCCACTGGTTGGGGGAGGAGTGGAAGTGACTTATCTAAGATGACAGAGTTAGTGATGGAGCTGTGACTTGAAGCCTTGCATCTGTTCTAGACCACAGCAAACTCCCCTCAGGCTGAGAAAGCTTCCTCAATAGCAGGGATGTTTTATCTTGAGGACAGGATTCTGACTCCACACTTCAATCCTTCATGAATCTATACTTCAAGACGGTGGGGAAAGGTATTAGTTCTGTGTCATATCAGTTGGAGTCAAGCCGAAAATGAGCACGTCAGAAGGATCCTTCGAGACTGTCTAGTGTAATTCTTCTAATTTGACAGAAGACAAAAAAGACACCCAGTGGAGACAGCTAGTTACTGTCATGCAGTAAATGATACAGCTAGCCAGATCTCTTAGCTGCAAGCCCAGGGCTCTTGCCCACAGCACTGGAACCCCATCAGCTTCTAGAATGGGATAAGTTGAATGTACTTTGATTCCTTCCAGAAGTGAGGTTCCAATCCTGGAGCTGTAAACAGAGTGGGGGTAAATGGAGCTTTGCCACAGGGCACGAAGAGTTCAAGAGTGCAAAAAATGTTATAAATATTCCTCCAGCAACATCAAAGTTGCTACAGTGACTAATTCCCTTTCCCACTCAACTGAATGCCTTACTAATTCCTTGTACTATTTTCCTATCATGAAGGGGGATTCATGGACTAAGGATAGTCTAGGACTAAGGACTAGATAGCACTAAGTCTTACAGATTGCCCCAAGTGACAAAATTGCTAGTTATAACTCTGCACAGAACCTCTCCCCACAATCAACACAAAAGGTCAATACAACGTTAAGAGCCTCTGCTTAATTTATACCGTGAAACAAAGCTAATCAAGTATAGAATTGTGGCCACCCAGGCTGGAAGCAAGAAGACCTTGGTTCAAATTCCAGCTTTTTCACTTATTCACCCATTGTGTGGTATTGGGTTAGGCCATAACTTACTCTGAGCCTGTTTCCATCTCTACATAATGGAACTGGATTATAATCCCATTGGGCTCTGGGACATGATTAATGCAAGTCTTTCTCCCCCCCCCCCCCCCCCCCCCCATAGGATGGCTCTGTATCTCGTGGGCTGCCCTCTTTTCTATCCTGCAGGCCCCTTTTCCTATCAGATACAGACTCTTCTTCCCGGGCCTGGAGCAAAATCTGCACTGGCTGCCCTGAACCATCCCCACCAGATGGAGAGTCGTCACAAAGACTGATTATTCTGGTGCAAAGGCAAAGTGGCTACTTCCCTGGATTAAAAACACTGAGCCCCACCTCCACGGGCTGAGTCCAGGTGTATAAGGGTACAGAAGTAGCTTCTCCCCTCTCTAAGGAGAGTGGCTGACATGGGCACTGTAAACTACAGCTGCTCCTGGGTCCAGGGGTCCTCACTACTAAGGGCAGCTGTATCCTGTCCTAATTCCATCCACTTAACTGTCTGTTGTGGGACCATGCAAAGATCAGGGACCAGAAAATCTAAGTCCCCAGCTTTACCAGTGACCATGTGGACACCCATGCCTGTTCATTCACCTAACTTTCCCTCTTGGTCAATAGGGATATCAGCACCAACCAGCTCCATGCCAATCTCTTTATACCAGGGGAAGGGGCAATTAACAGTCTTATAGTGCTTGACTATGAAGTACCTTATCTGATATTCACAATATCTCTGGGAGGGAAGAAATAGGAATATTAAAAAAATATGAGAATTGGAAGAGAACTTAGTGGTCATCTGGTCCCAATGGGAATACCTATTCAAATATACCTGACAAGTAGTCATTCAGCCTCTGCCTGAATACCTTCAATAAGGAGGAACTCACTATCATCTGAAATATTAGCATCATCTTTTTAGATGGATAAAATAGGTAAATAAAATTCAAGATGGCAAGGCATGGAATGAATAGAATGGATGGAATAGAAGGAATGAAGAGGATCTATGTATGAACCCAGATTATGCTTATTACTCTGTGATCTTGGGGGAAACCCTCTGAATCTCTCCAAGCTTTGGTTTCCTCATCTGGAAAATTAGGAAGTTGGAGAAGATTATTTCTAAAGTCATTTCCAGCTCAAAAATCTTGATTTTATGATCCTAAGTGACTTGCTTATCATCACACAAGTAGAGGTCAGAGACGAGACAAATCATGTCCGACACCAAATTCAGTGTGTTATTCCCAATTTATGAGAAGGTACTCAATTAACTTGGAGGCCAGAGAGATTTCAGGGGGTCCATGAATTTAGATGGAAAAAGATGACATCTTTATTTTCACTAACTTCTAACTGAAATTTAGCATTTCCTTCTATTATGATTTTTTTTTTTTGAGAAGGGGTTCATATGCTTCACTGGACTACTAAAGGGGTCCATGACACAAAAAAAGCCAAGAATTCCTGCATCATCCCATGCTGCCTTTCCCTGAAATAGGATGAAGCATGGTTAATGTTTTTAGAAAGAATATCCCAGAGTCTTTCCTTAGATCTGGATCTGAGTGGGGTCTTTGGTTCCAAAAGGTTTCTTGGTAATGTTCACAGAAATGAGGCTAATTGCCCCTAAAGCCACAGAGCAAGTACATGGCAGACCTGAAGCTTGGTACTGTCCTTTCTTTAATGTCTTCTCTGGGCAAACCAGTCAGCTTACTCATTGGAGTCATTTTCTTCTAGCTACAAGTTGTCAACCTCAATCCAAACGCATTGCAAGGGCCTCAATGAAAGAAGACTATGAAGAACTTTTCAACAGGTCTTTATTTTTCCATTATATTTGTTACACAGTGTTTGAAACCTAAAGAAATACATTTTTTTCTCTTCAAATTGATGTGTATATAAATATCATTTGTTAATTAAGTCTGTACTCATCGAGCTCAACTCCACGGTCTGTCTTTGCCCTGTGTCCAGTCTAGAATTACCCAGCTGTGGCTAATGAATGCCAAAGGGCCTCTAAGAATTTCTTATCTGAGTTTGTGGGTGGAAGGTGAGATAGCCAGATGTGCTGAAAAACCACAGAGAAAAATAAACACTTGAGTAAAAAGGGAAAACCAGCCAACATTTCTGGGCTGGCTTCTGGAGGGGAGGGAGGGAACCTGCCTAGGGCATAAGCTTGTTTCACTCACTCTTCTCTTCCCTAGTGGTTTGTAGGAGAAAGATGCCATAGACTGTGGTCAGTAAACATCCAGTAACAATGAACCCCAGCCCCCATTCCTTGGCCAAAACTGGTTTCAGAGTCTGTGATTCTTCTCTTGGAAGGGAATAAGTTTGTGAAAGCTAAGCTCGGACATTGACAGTTGTGAGGCAGAGGGTCCCAGATTTGTGTGTATCTCTTTCTATACAAATCTCTCTTGACCCTTGAAATAATGACCCCAACTCCACCCTGGGATTGTTCAGAGAGAGGTTTTGCAGACCCCTAGGGATAGGGTGGATTGTTTGTCCTGCACTGGCAGAAAGGAAGGGTTAGGGGTCCCCAGATGTCTATCATAAGCCACCTGAAGTGACCCCTGAGGTAGGGTGGAGAGCAAAGGCAAGCTCAGTCCATTGCTCTCTACTGATCACCTTGCTGAAAGGCCTGCTGGTTCTCTACCTCTTGCTCTGGCTAGGGATGGGAATGTCAGATGCTTGATGAACAAGTCTGGGGCAAAACCTGCAGCTGGAGACTCAAGGTGGGATACAAGGTAATCTCCTCTGGGTTCCTGGGCAGTAGCCATGGGATTTTGTGCTGCTATTTTAAAGTCACTGAGAACCCAAAGCTAAGACACAGAAGAAGCTGGATCAGTGCAAAAGGACTGAGCTGAAAACATACTCCATTTTCGCTTCTAGAAGGTCCAGCCTGATTGACTTGCCTCAAGCCCGTGATCTTTCCAGAATGCAAATGCATTCATCGTATCAACCCTCCAATCCCTAACACTCAGAGGAGAGGGCTGCTGGGGAGGACAGCTGAAGGTATACACACACAGACACAGACACATAGACACAGACACACACACACGTGCGCGCATGCTATAGCCACATGTCTCCATGTGCCTCTCTCCCATTTCCAGGCCCCAACCTATTTGAAGCCCCCGCCCAGTAGCATGGGTACCATCAATGGAGAAGGCTGAGAGGCACTGGCAGGTAAGGACAGAGTGGACATGCTGGTGACTTTGGCACAATACAGAAGCTGATGGCTCCAAAGGTAGGAGCCAAGGTTCCCTCACAGCCCCACAGTTGGCCACTGTCTTTTTTTTCAGATACCTCAGGGAAGGAAGGGAGAAGGTAGAGGTGATTTAGGGAGTCCAAGCAGGTACAGGGGTCGGAGGCACCTGTAGCACAGGATCTGTAGGCTTCTCTCAGGTTGGGTTTTCTTTCAAAACCTCGGCATCTGTCATACCAACTGGATTCTCTAGTTCATGATACAAAAGCACATGGGGACTTGCTCATGCCTACAGTGCTGACCCAGAAAGGAAGAACGTGTTAAAGAACACGTCTCATGAACACTGAATTCTTCCATAAACAGAATCTCCCCATAACGCTCCCCAAGTTGAGAAGATAGTCTGGTACAGAAACAACTTCTAGGTTGGGCAAAGACTTTTCTGAAGCAGAATAAATCAGAATTCAAAGGGCTGCTTGGGGATAGGGAGAGGGATTCTTAGATCCCTGGGAATTGAGAGAGGCCTTGGCACATGTCCCTGCTCATAAAGGACAAAAATCAGTGCAGGTCCCGAAAGAAGGTGGGACAGAGATGCCGAGAAGGTCCATAAAACACTACTTGCACCTAAAGAAAGGTGTGAATCGATTTGGGAAGGAGGGCCATGGACCTCAGGGGTCCAGACACGATGATCATGGGGTTGGAACTGGACCATTTGGTCTGGATGGACCAGAGAGATGAGGCAGCTGATGATTCAGGGGCTCATTCAGTTAAGAAAGATCATCCTACCCCCTCAGGTCCGTGTGTATATTTTCTAGGAGTACTAACAAAAAAACTTAGACCCAAGTCTTTGATTATGGGTCATCTACCTGCCAAACTCAAATTCAAAAGTCCTGAAAAATGCTACAGGCTGACTTCGAAGGAGGCTGCTTTGATTTCCTTCAATAACAGGTCTGCAGATCTACATCCCTCCTCAGACTACTTCCTCACCTTCCACGTCATCACCCTTCCAGTCCCCCAAGCTCAGACTCATTCAGAGACTGGGGCCTAGAGACCAGGGCATTAGCAGCCAAAACTGTCAACAAACTAGTGATAGGAGCTAGCAGGCAAGACTACTTTGGGATGTACAGGAACCTTGTCAGAAATAAAAAAGGGCTGAGAACTATCCAGAGAAGAAGGCGTCCGCCAAGTGAGGCATGAGACAAACCAGAGCTTACAAGCAAGGAATGAAGATGGAGTCCCTATCTTCATAAAAGCACGAGAACTGTTGACCACCAAAGAACAGCCTGATAAAGCCAATCTGTGGTCGGTGTTTCCCTAGCTCTCAAGTGCTTAAAGTGGACTTGGAGCAATGGACTGAAGACCATGCAAATCCCCTGCTGTATGGACCACTGGGCTCATAGTCAGACGTGTTTTGGGGTCCTAAGATAAAGGATATTTTAATCACAAGGAGTTTTAGAGGCGGAGATGCTGCTCAACATGGGATTCTTCTGAAATACTGTCACTCTTCAGATCAAAAACACCAATAAAAAAAGTTTTTCTCTTAATTTGAGGATAATCTTGTGAATGACACAGGGCTTGTGGGAACAGAGAGTTCCAGTTCTCTTACCTTCTGGGGAACTGAGAAGTCACCCCCCGGCTTCCAGGGCTGGATTCCATAACAGCTCATAGTTCATTGGTTTATAAAAGAGTAGGGAAATCTTTGATGTGTGCCTCTTACCTACAGCTGCCAGCTGTAACAGCTTCGAGGACATGCCAGAGTCTGATCTATCTTGGGGGAGGGAGAGGGAAGAAGATGACAAATAAGACACCCTTTGCCAATGGAACAATCACTCCCTTTAAGATGTGAGAGGGAGGACACGTGGATTCTCCTTGGCTTTCCTGGGTCAAGAGAGCAGAAGAGAGCAGGTGCCTTGTTGCCTAAAAGGCCCTGGGGGTACAGAGGGCAACGCACACAACTCTGCTCGTGGTCTTGTGTTCAAAAATCAACAGAAATGGTCAATTTGTACAAATGCATCCTTTTTTCTTTTTCAAAGTGGGAGAAGGTGTAGATTGAGAGAGTATTTATTCTGACCAACTAAATAGAAGGCAGACTTGCTCGGCTTGTTAAAATCCGAGCGTCAGGTTTATCAGCCATCTGCCCTTGTTGTGACATAGCCGTGCAGAGGCCAGAGCCTAAGCCCTTCTGGTTCCCTGACTTCACTACTTCAAACAGTCACCTGGTCACCAGCAAGCATCTCCTATTTGCAGCTATAGGCAAAGAAACAGAGATTTTGCTTTGGGAAGTGAAGAGGCAGCTGTTCTTTGTTGTAAATTCTAGATGGGGGGGGGGGGGTTACTTGGGTCATCAGATGCTCACGGTAGCCGGGGTTGGTCAGGACCGCCTGCTCTTTGACTTCAGAGTGACTAAGAGTACAGCAGGACTAAGATGGAACACATTCTTCCCCTGCTCCCTCCCCTTCCAAGATCTTCTGTTTACTGCCCCCTAAGCCATCTTCATGTGCTTGGTTAGGTGAAAATCCTGGGTCAACTCATGCCTGATCTGGCTTTGGGCCACCAGAGCTCAGGCAAGAAGGGAAAAGGATTGGAACCTATTAAGTGGGAGAGGGAGATATTGTCACCAGGCTCTGTCTGCCTCACAGCATCCTATTTATAGAAATTAAGACAGCTCATAGATCTGTTTCCTCCCCAAACCAATTAAGACTCACCTACCTAATATATAGAATATTAAAAATACAGAGCTTTGACAACATTCTCTCCTTTGTGAGTAAAATCAACATGATCCAGCTGTGGAGGAGGAGCAAGAAAGGCTAAAGACACAAGTCTCTGGCAATCCCGATACGTGTCGCCATCCCTGCATTCCCTCTGTGGGAAACCAGGCTGAGGCCTGTTTCTTTCCCCCAATAAAGGAAAGAGACCCTTACCCGCCATGGACTCAGGAGAAAATGTTGCCACCTCAGGGCAGGGCTCTCCGCTGAGGGGGAATTTCAAGTAAACAATGAAGTTAGGGGTTGCACCATTTTGACAGCTGGGTGGAGGGAGTTTTGGAAAAGCAGGATCAGTAGCTACATCTGGGTCATTTCACCTGAGGGCCTTTAACCATCCCCTTTCCTGAGGCCAACCTTGTAACCATAAGGTGGACCCATCTCCCAAACCAAGGAAGGTGGGACTGGTTCCCCTAAGCCCCAGCCCTGGGGAGGCAGAAAGGCAGAAGGGAAGGCAATCAGAATGGTAACATCATGGCCATAGTGTACCAGCCACTGGTTAGAGCCAGGTACCCTACTCTTAGAGACTCAAAGATGTCCCCAAAATGCCAGGAGGAATTATAATACGAGTAAAATGTGCAAAAGGAAAAAGAAAAAGCTTCAATGACTCAATCCAAGCATCCAGGATTAATATTCCATCAGAGCATGAACACATTTTTTTTTTGATTCTCTCCCTCCCCGCCCCCCACTGGAATATTCCATCTGCTCAAGTACCCAAAGTAAGACTGACACAGCCTGGGGCAGGGGCCAGGGAGGGACGAAAGGAAGGACGAAGAGAAAAATCACCACAAAAGAAAAAAAAAAAAGGTGCAAATTGGTTACCTCAGTCCTCCTTTTTCCACCCTGGGCTCCTGGGTTAGACAGGTATGCAGCAAAAAATATAATGGGTAAGGAGGAAAAACAAGCCCCCTTCTCTCCATGAAAGCAAAGCCTTGGCCTTGGCCTGTCCTCAGAGGGGCCTCCTGGGAAGAGAGGGAAGGAGTGGGCAGCAAGGGCAGTCTCCAGGGCCAGGCAGAAAGCCTGGCTGTCCCTCCCTGCTGCCGCCACCACTGGCAAGAACCATATGGGCCAGTCTGTGGTGCTCTCCTCTCTTCTCCCTCCCCTCCCCTAGGCAGGCATTATAGCTGGAAGCCCTCCATGGGGGCCTCAGGCTGCTGAAAGATGAACTGCTGCTGTGTCTCATCCACCCGAGGAGTCAGGCCTGTGTCTTCATCTTCCACGCCAAAGTAGTGCTCAATGAGGTCAAAGGCCTTCTGGTAGATCTCTTGGTTTTCATGGCTCTGGAGAAACTCGATTTTGTCCAAGCCTGGGGGGACAGAGGGAAAAGAAGTATAATGAATGTTCTCCACCTGAACAGAAACGACAGACACCCAGGCTCAAAGGGACCTCAGAGGCCCAGACTCTACATGCCCAGAAGAGGTTCCATGCCACCCCCCACCCTCGCAATTCCTTATCCGAGCGGTCACACCATCTCCAGGAGAAGTCCGCTTGATTTCTGGACTGTTGTAAAAGTCAGGAAGTTCTCCCTGACTACAGCCAAGTCTATCTCTGGGAGTTCTACCCAGCACCCCAATGTCTACCTCTGGGGGAGAAGCAGAACTAGTCTAGAACCTCACCCACATGATGAAACTTAGATGTACATCACGTGTCCCTTACGTTCCTTCTCCTCCAGATTAAGCTCCCCTGGAGCTTCTAACAGATCGTCATAAGACAGTCTCCTGCCTGCTCATCAATGACTTCTAACATATGACCCAGAAACAGACAATTCTCCAGAAGAGGAATGACCAGGGCAAAGGGCAGGTGGCAGATCAGGGGCCTCCCTCAAGCTGGACCCCCTGGGTTGAGAAGGGAAGATGGGAATTTGGGCACATGCTGCCTCCAGCCCACAAGGGCCTACTATCCTTTTATCCTTTAGGGATAATAACTGTCCTATGTAAATTCTTCCTAGATTAACAAAGTGGTTGGGCCCCCCCAGGCATAAAATCTTTATTTTCTCACACTCCCTCAAAGTACAACTACACTGATACATTATCTAGGCATTAAAAAAAATTGATGCTATATGTTTTCCTTTATATATTAATTACTTTAGAAGGCAGAAGCCATATCTCTGAGATCGGCAACTACTACTAGAACTTCAAAAATGGTTCCCTCCTGGGCCTTTCATGAGCTCTGGCCAACCTGAAAAAGGCCACACTCAGAATTCCCTAAGGCCCAAATATTTGCTATATGGATGAGTCCTAACAAAGAAAATTCCCTGAGAGGCTGGAAAAGTCACCCTAGCCTTATCCACAAAAGGCATATCAGGACAGAAGCAATGGGATACAGTAAAGAAAATGCTCAACTAGGAGTTCAGCCCAGATTCTAGTCATGGCTCTGAAACTTATTAGCCAGGTGACCTTAGGCAAGTCACTTTACTATCTGAGCCTCATTACTGCTGTTACAGATAAAAACTACCCACCTCACAAGGCTGGTGTGAGGAAAATGTTTTGTAAATATGAAAGAACCACAGGAAGTAAGCTATCACTATCACGACTTACTAGCTAGGCAACACTGCCTCTATTTGAGCCTGTTTCTTCTTCTGTAAAAAACAAAAACATACTTACCAGGGTTATGAGGAAAGAAATGAAAATGCTAAATACAAAGCCCCTTAAGAGTGTCAAAGGAGAGGGAAGGGATCTGACCTCAAAGGGCCAGAGATGCTACCTACCATAAGCTTCTTCAACAAGGCCACAGTAGGGGTTGGCCCCTGTGCCAGCCCGCTTAGCCTCTTGCTCACCCAACCGCAGGATGTTTTCCAGGCCATTGAGGGCAACCTGTACGATCTTGGAGTCCATCACAGTCAGCAAGTCACACAGAGGTTTGATGCAACCCAATGTAACCAGATACCTGGGAGCCAACGGTAAGGCAAACGCCACAGGTTAACAAGCACCAGTAGACCAAGAGTTTTTGGCTTACGGGCCTCTTGAGCCCCCTAAAATTCCTCCTGTGGAGGGTTAGATTCCTGATCCATCAAGGGAAAGCAACGCCAACTCTCAATTATCTGCAAGGTAACTCAGTCACTGTTTTAGGTACTGATGATCTGTGCCCCACTGAGTCCCACCCTGATTCTCCCCAGCAGCTTTCTGGGCTGCTTCTTTCGACCACTTTACAAGGTGTGTTTTAAGAATACAAAAAAGCATTTGCTTCTGTCAAAGACAGGTATACTGCTTGGTTTCAGCTTGTTGGATATTATCTAAGCTAAATATAAAGTATATTATCCATCCATTATTGTGGAACTATTTTTAACTGTCCAAAAGATGAAAAATGTTTAAAAACATTTGTGGCAAGTATATGTCACTGGGAAAGCACAGCATCCAATCTTTTCTTAGGTTCCACCATTTCTAGTGGAAGACTCATTCCAGGATTCCCATGAAAATCCAGCTTGCCCTCTTTTCCTATCCTTGTTTAAGCTAGAATGGAGGAAGGGTTTCTCAGGCAATGGCAGTTTGGAGTTGTGTGTTCATGTGACGGCAAATGGCTGTACTGAGGAATGCCACCTAGTGCCTGAGGACAGGAAGAAGGGGTGGGTGGTAAGCATCATGGGGAAGGGACTGCCAAATACCTGATCTGCTCAGGAGTTCCCCCTGATGTGGCATTGGTGATGGCCCAGGCAGCCTCTTTCCTTGTGCGGAACTCAGCTTTCTGCAAGATCTCGATCAATACAGGAAAAATATTTGCATCTATGACAGCCTGGAGCAGGGGGAAGAAAGTAGAGCGTGTGGAGGAAGGGCGACAGTTCTACCAAAGGACTTCCTTGGTCATGAGAATGGACCACAGAGCACACCCTGCCAATCAGAAGACCTGCATCTCTGGGGATTTTCAACTACAGAGCCTAGAACTATGGACTCTCACACAGATAGGGAGGAGGAACAGTAAAGAACCTGGCTTAATTCTTGTGGACCTATTGTCCACTAGGTTCAACCCTGACCTCACTTGTAAGAGCAAAAATTAAACCCTGCCCTTGGAAGTAAACACTTGAAGGCTCTTCTTTTTGGACCAAAGACTTATGAGAGGCCTGAAGCAATCTAGTCTGGATACTCGAACAAGAATTCTTTTTCCTTCTCTACCTGTATCTGGGCCCTGTTTCCAGCTGTGATGTTTGAAATTGTCCAGCAAGCTTCTTTCCGTATTGACTCCTTGGGGCTACTCAGTAAGTGGAGGAGGCAAGGTAGGGCTGCGCAGTTAAGAATCACCTGAAGAAGAAGAATACAGTTAGTGCTAACTTGCATCTGTCACTCTAACAGTCACAGTGCCCCAGGACACAAAGAAATCCCTGGCTCAGGACTGTTCTTATCCATCAGGCCCTACCTTTGTAAAGTCTACTTCCCAGGGGATGGCCTGAGGAAGACGGGGCGTAGGTTTTTACTCCTTACCTGGGTCTGGATGTCATCACCAGTGACAATGTTGCCCACTGCTCGAAGGGCGGGGGAGGCCACTTTGTAATCATTGTGCCTGCAAGAAAGGGCAAGCCCAAAAGAGACTGGGTTAGTCTAGGATAAATACCTGAAGCACAGCTTTGTTGATTTTAAGAGCAGTAGGGGAGGAAAAAAAAAAGACCTTACAAATCACCTAACCACCTTATTTTAGAGATGGGAAACTGAGACCTACAAAGGTTAAATGACTTGATCAACACTGCAGAGGTAAACAGTTGGGATTGGAACCCTGGAACTCCACATCTAAGGAGCTTTCCACTACATCAAGTTAACTTCATAGGTCAGCTAGTTCACCCTGAAGCTGACCCCATTTACAACATTCCCGTACTAGCTCCAGTACCAGGGACCTCACTAGCCTGTCTGGACGGGGCTAACCTCAAACTGAAATGAAATCTGTCTTGTCTGCAATCTTAGCCGTCACTCGACCCATCTAATAATAGGGACTAGGCAGTACTTACACAGTTCTTTAAAGCCGGCTAAGTGCTTTCAAGGGATTATCTCATTTTACTCTTTTTTTTTTTTTTTTTTTTTGCTTTCCTCAGAAACTTAAAGACAGTGATCAAATTCCCCCTAAGTCTTCTTCCACTTTTCCAGGCGGGCAAGCTTGATATCATGTGCAGTTCCACAATCTCACTTACTCCATGGATCTAATGAGTTGTCAAATCTTGCCATTTTTCCTTCCACCGATTTCCTCAGATCTATCCCCTTCTCACTACTTAGCTCAGGCCTTCATCATCTCTCTCCTGGGCTATTTCAAGGTCTCCTAAATGATCACCAAGCCTTGAGTCTCTCCCCTCTCCCATTCATCCTCTATGACACTTCCAAACTGATTTTCCTGAACTTCGGGTCTAACCACATCACTTACTCCAGTCCCAGTGGTTCTAGCTGCCTCTAGAATAAAATACAAATGCCCATTTGGCTTTAAAACCTACCCAACCCTGGCTGCAATTATACAGGGTGTACCAAAAGTTTTAGTGTAGCTATTGAAGCTTAAAACTGCACCGAGCCTTTGGGAACATCCTGCATCTTATCCCCCCCACCCCCAACCTAACAGATCTTCTGGCTATTTCTCACACTCTATCTCTAGGCCTTTTCTTTCCTTTTTTTTTTTTTAAATTAAGTTTTTATTGATATCATCTGTTTCTTATATCATCCTAGTTATCCCAAGTATTCTTCCCCATCTCATACCAAAGAGTATTTTTTAGAGAAAAAAAAATCAGCATAACTAATCCAAACATTGAAAAAGTCTTCAAACCCATGCAAAGTGTGACGTCCTAGGGCCTTGCACCTCCACAAAGGGCAGGTTGGGGGTATCCTCTCATAGCTCTATGCCTTCTTAGGCATTGGCCCTCGTGCCCCATTTCCTTGTAGAATCAGCTCAAGCACAGGCCCTGACATGAAGCCTGGCCTGATGCCTGCAGCAAGTGTCTTCCCTCCTTCACTTCCTAAAATGTGTGGCATTTATTCTGTTACAGTAAACTTGAGGGCAAGGACTGATTCATTTCTGTCTTGGCACCCCCCACACTTTGCACAGGACCTGGCACAGGGCTAGCCTACTAGCACATAGTAGAAACTTAAAAAGTCTCTTCTCAGGCTAAACACTCTGCTCTTCCAGCAATACCATCAACGATAACTACCAGCACCCCATGGAAAGCAGGACAAATGTTATTACTCCCATTTAACACATGGCAAAATTTAAGCTCAGACAGCTTCAGTAATTTGCCCAAGGTCAAAAAATTTGAAAGCATCAGTGCCAGGACTGGGACCAGGCCTGCTGACCCCAAGATCAGCATTCTTTCCACTAAAGAAACTGGTTGTGAGGATTTTCCAGAGCCATGCAGAGAAGAAGCTCCATCCATTCGTAAATAATCTGAAGCTTCAAGTAATTGGACAGAGGTGCCCCTGCAGCCACACCCCGACTCAGGGGAGCCTAACGAATGACTTCTCTTTGCTGAGAGTCAGGGTGGCCGCCCAGCACTCACATTAAGAGCTCCACCAGTCTCCGACAGACCCCAGAGTCTATGACGGCTTGGATCTTCTCATTGGGACCATCCGACAGATAGGAGAGGGCCCAACATGCATCTGCCAGCAAATCTGAGTCACTGCTGAACAACAGGCGGGACAGCACAGGCAAACAGGGAGACACCTGTGGAGGCACAGGGAGAGCAGCTCAGACTGGGCAGTGAAGCAAGGATGGCCCAAGGCCATGAGGCACTTCTGGCAAGCATCTGTTTTGCCTTCTGATGGAGCTCTAGCCCCCAAGCCATCTCTCAAACACAGACCGAAACTGATGGACCCTTCGTGGCTTATCAAATGCTTCCTGTGCAGCCTTGTAACTAACAGGATTCTTCTCTTCTCCCCGTTTTACAGATGAGAAGATGGAGGCTGGTTCAGAGAAGTGAGGTGACTTGCCCAGAGTTACACAGCTAATCGCTCACAGAGCCGGAATTTTCAACAACTCGTTCTGACTAATACTAGTATTCTTTCCACCACTATCTCACCATGCTAAGACTCTTTTCTGAGATTAGGACTTTCTGGGAACCTAATGAACAAGGTTGACTATATGATACGATAGCCAAGGAAAAGCGCCCTTTCTGGATGCATTCTCCACAGAAAACTGACAGCATTCTGGCTCTGCGTAGGGAGTCAGAGGGAGAGCAGATGCAAAACAGGCTCACCTTCTCAAACTCAGGGGGCGGATTCTTTCCTCGGCACAGGTTTGACAGGGCCCAGACAGCGTTCCGAGTCATCGTCACACGTGTGGATTTGGTGAGGAGTCTGAGGGAAACGCAGCATAGGAAGTCAAGCCCGGGTGCAAAGCCTGGAGGAGACTCGTTGGGGATTTTCTCCCACAAACTCAGCATGACTGAGACTCTAAGTGGGTCAGGAAGCTGAGCTGAGTGGCACTGCCACCTCATACCTGATAGTGGAGGCTACAGAAGCCTGATCTTCAGAGATCTTGAGGTAATGGCCCCACATTCTCACTTTAGGAGTTGGTTCAGATGTGGATAGTTTGCCTACTATGCATAAGCAATTGTATTCTGCTGACTTTGGAGAGTCTGATCATAGGACATATTTAGAGCTGAAGGGACCCCAAGAGATCATCTAGTCCAAACCTTTCACTTTACATATGATGAAAATGAGGGAGGTGATGTGGCCTGCCCAGGGTTACTCAGGTAGTAAACCTTACACATGGGATTTGAACCCAGGTCCTCTGACTCCAGAAATCATGTTCTTTCCACTAGATCACATCTTTGTCCAAATCATAGTTCCTTCATGCTTTAACAGAGGGTCTCAGGAATTGGTAAGGCCACAAAATGTTCCCTGGTGGCCAACCTTCTAATGATATGCCTCTATTCTTTGCTAGGCCAGTTTTTAGATGGGAAATATAATTAGTCCCTGGGCCTGTTTTCAAGGTCTTTTTAGCTGAGTGGAACAGTTCATTACGTGGAGCATTTTGGTCCTAGGGCACATGCACAAAGTGACGGTTTCTGAAACCACAAGAAAGAAAGGGCCCCCTGAGACTTGCCAGAGCTTCTTGCCTACCTAGGTTCAGAATCTTATCAGATAAAGAAAAAGCAACACTCATTGGAAAGTGGTGACTTGCATAATGAGCATAAACAGAATCCACCTGTTTAGTCCAAAAGCAGACTAACTCCATAATGACGATTTTCAAGAATTACAGACTGCCCAGGTTGGACCAGAGAAATCATTTGGTTCAATGCCCTCATTTTACATCAAGAAACTGAGACCCAAGAAAGCAAAGTGATCTGCTCTGCATCACCCAGGAAGCGAGCAAGGGAGCTGTGACTTGAGACGAGGTCCTTGTATTTACAATCGTTCTTTTCCCACTGCACCAAGTAGCCTCTTAGAATTCCCCATGTCCAGAAGCCTTTGCCTGCACAGTGTTCTCTTCCATTCTACCACCCATAGGCCACCCAGGTGCCCACTATTCAACAAGTCCAGGGATGCCCTGGGCTGAGGGGCCTATGGTTACTCACATCAACAACGGTGGGAGGATGGCACAGTTCAAGACATAATCTCTGCAGACAGAGCTGTCACCTGCTATGTTTCCCAGGGCCCAGACTGCCTGAAAGGAAAAATGGTATTCTTAACAGCACAGCTTGTCTGGCTACAGACAAGGTTTGGGTCATCTAGTCCAACCTGGATTCATTTTATGGCTGAGGACAAGGACTCATTAACTCAGAAGGATGAACAATTTGCTCTAGGACACACAGGCATTAGAGCTAGGATTCAAACCCAGTGATTTTCTCAGGGCACCACAGTGTCCATGTAAACCGGCATTTAAGCACAGCTCACAGGGTCATAGTAAGTTCCATATGGCTTGGCTCTCAGGCCCAGTCATTTCCCCAACCACTTTCTCTAAACCTCAGTAACTCGAAAAGATAGTCCGACCAGACCTTCCTGGAACGAGGGGGTGGTGGGCCTGGTAGCATCTTTAGAGCCCCTTGAACAAGACCCATACAATTAGGAACAACCAAACATCTGCCCAGAGCCTCAGTCAGAAACCAGGGGAGGGAGACTCAGCCCTCCCACTCAACCCCAACCAGCTCATTACCTGTTCTTGTACATCCTCAAAGTCAGAGTTCAGTAATTCTATGAAGATAGGGACAGCTCCGGCTTCAATGACAATTTTGGTCTGTTGTGAGGTTCCTGAGGCAATGTTGGTCAAGGCCCAGGCAGCTTCAAACTGAAAGAGGTATGGTGGGAAATGGATTATCGGTGTCTGTGTTGGGCACAGTCTGTGACTGCAACTGCAAAGTGTGGTATAGGGTGTGCCCGTTACACGTATCCCATGGCTCCGGAGGATTCCCCCACCCTTATGTGGAACAGAACCCAGAGGCTGGTAATCAAGAACTGACAGAAACCATCTGCTTCCTCCAAAGGAGCCCCAAGCCAGACATGCAGTAGGACCCTCCCTAGAGGTCAGGCTGGGGAATCACAGAATGTTAGCGCTGAAAGGGACCTTAGAGATCATTCAGCCCAACCTCCTCATTTTACAGGACTCGAACCCAGGTCTCCTGCCTCTCAGTCCGGTGCTCTTTCCATTACACCACGCTGCCTCCCACTCGAGGCTGCCTGGTTTCAGGTGGTCTTGAGGGCGAGGGGGCAGATCCCATTTCTTGCCAGCTGCCTGAGGGGTGTGGGGGAGAGCCCTGTCACACCCTCTCGCTCCCCCCGCCCGCCATCCAAAGCATAACACAGCACTTGAGGCAGGCAGCAACCCTGCTGGGTCTCTGTACCCAACACCTCCCCCATAGTCACCTGTAATGTGCAGTTCTCGCTCCTCTTCAGAAATTCCACAAACCTGTCCACTACTCCAGGGGTATTAATCACCTCGTCTATGGGAGGATTTGGCTCTGTGGGGAAAGGCCAAGAATTAAGAGAGGTCTAGGCTACGCCTGCTCCCTTGCTGGCACCTCCATTCCATCTGGTGATAACAGCAACGCTTCAGGTATCCTTTTCTCAAGCAACACACATAAGTGAGCCTGAAAGAAAATTTCAAGTCTCTTCACAGGCAAAATGTCTGGGCTACATAGAGTCAGTCACCACTAAGCAGCTTTATGTAAGCAGGTCACCAAAAAAGTTCTAATGTGTGTAAAATGAGGGGAAGGTGTCTAAACTGAATAAGGAATATCAAGGACTTACAAGGAGGGGTTGTACAATGCATGAACAAACCCCTCTTCCCCTCCCATCTGTGAGTGCCTTAGTTTCCTCATCTGTAACACGGGGAATATTACTTGGCTACCTCTACCTTCACAGAAAATGCCACAGAAATACTGACAGGTATCATTCAGAAAGCAACCGGCCTTGAAAGACGAGCATTCTATTCTTTGTGACTAGTCCACTCTCAAGGTTCAGAAAAACTTCTGGAACCAGCAGAACTTAATGGAATGTAAGAGCCCAGAGAGGAATCCTGGCAGAAGATGGAATTTCACAGCCAGCTAATGCTCAGAGCTGGGAAGGGGCTTCAGAAGACGTCTAGTCCGAATCAGGCCTGTGTGAGGATGCCCTCTAAAACCTTCCTGACTAGTGGGCATGTGGCCTTTGGCTAAAGGTGTGCAGGGAGGACCTCCTGAGGCAGGTGAGGGGAAACTCTAATGAGTACTGAGCTAAATCTACCAGCCGGAGCCATCTGACCAAAAATCAGTCTGACTCCTCTGCCCCTTCCAGTCTAGGGGGTTCACAGATGGCCACCTGGCTTCTCTTTTCCATGCTAATATCTCTAGTTCCTTAAAGAGAGAAATATACTGCCAAGCTGTGTCACTATTTCCTTCCTGAGTTGAAGAGCATCTTACCCTTTGAGAGCAGCTTGCGGAATTTCTGTGTGGTTGCTAACTGCAGGTCGGAGTCTTCAGAAAAGAGCATCTCCACCATCTCTCTTGTGATCACTCTGTCCTAAAGGGAAAGGATAAAGCTGGGACTTGATGAGTAACCAAAAAATCCAGCTTCCAAGTCCCAAGAGCCCCCTTGGGCTCATTCCCAGAGCATCTACTATGGAAAGGCTCTTAGGGGTAGTATGAAAATGCAAGTAAAAATACCATTACAGGATTTAATGTTAGAAGTGATATTTGAAATCATTTAGTCCAACTCTCTCATTATAAAGAATAGAAAATCAGGCCTTTGCCAATGTCAAACCAGCTCTAGGTAGCAGAACAAAGCCCAGTCCCTTCATGCCAAACCTAATACTCTGTCTACTATACTTACTTCCTTCATACTCACTGCATAGAGAAATCCACAGGATATAAAGATCACTCAACAAAGAAAATTCCTCTAAGTTCTATTTCATCTACTGCTGCCACATAGCTTAATGATGAAAAAATCTGGAATGCTCAAAACTCTATTCTTACTCCTGAGGATTCTGGGATGGAGAACAATTATCACTACTTTTCAAATTACTTCCTTGGTGCCTGGTCTATAAAGAATATTAGGATGACAACTGGCCTAATATGGTGCTTTTTTAAAGACAACAGAGACAACAAAAAAGAATCTCTCCCAGTGTAATTATGGGTATTAACAGGTACTGATATGACATGCCCAATCTCAGGTCTGTGAAATTAGGAAACCTCTAATATTGTACATTCAGGCCTTACCCCAGTGGTGGAACTGACATAGGAGTCCATGAGTAGTGTGTCAAACATGGCAGCATCTTCACTGATTAGTTCTACATTTCTTCGTTTAAAAAGCTGAAAGTAAAAGTTAAAAAAGGGTCAATGGTAAGTATATCTGTTTGTTAGCAGACTCATACATAATTTCCAAGGCCAGGTCAGACCAGACCAGCCCTTCCCCTTTTGACATTTGTCTATATCTAGTAAATGATAGTCAGACAGCCTGTCCAGAAGATGAACTGATTTGGATAGAATGGATGAGTGTAGAGACATATAACTTAATCAGCTCCGAACTCATACCAAGAGCCAAGGAGAACCTCATTTGGTAGAGAAAGCCGAAGACGATGAAACCAACTAAAAACAGAATTGCCAGCTCTGCCTACAGCATCAGAAAAGGTGGATCTGGGAGTTCCTAGCAGGCAGCAGGGATGATAAATAAGACTTTAAATGCCATTTTGTTTTCATCTTATGAATATCTGTATGGAAAAAATGGACAACAACAGGAAAGGGGGCCATAAACAGATGTTTTAGAGGGAAACAGGATATGTAAGACAGGGCCACAGCCTTTGAGTTTACAGACTATTTGAGGAGGCAAATACATGAAAATAATGTATGTGCTATGCTTTTGACACAAGTTCTAGATGAGTTCTGAGGGCAAAGAAATTACTTGAAGGCATTTTGGTTATAAGTAAAGTTTCATTAAGAGGTAGGACTAGTGCTGAACTTTAAAGGTCAGGTAACTAGACAACTAGCCAGGACTCAAGGCAGGTGACGTGGTGGTGTAAGTTGGGGGCTGGCATGAATAAAAAAGAAAGGAAGGTGGCTTGTTCAAAGGGGACAAGGAGTAGACTAATCTGGCAGGTTTATTTCTTCCTTCCGTCTACCAACAGGGTGCTTTGCAGGGAGATGGGAATAAGCATGATTAGAGATGGAGCCAACACCAAAGTTCTTGCCTTGCTTCGCAATATCCCATACCAGTCCTCTTTAATATGAGATTACAGCAAATCTTTTCCCACTGTTTTTCCCATTTTTGCAGCAGGGGTGATTGGTTCCATCCTTACCTGTTGCTCTCGTTTCTGCTTACGGAGCTGGATTCCCTCTTCCTCTCGCCGCCTTCTCATTTCTTCTGGGTTAAGTGCTTTGTTCTTATAGCTCTTCATCCGGTAATTGTCCTTCCCTGGGCTCGCCATGGTTTCTAGAGAAATAAAAGAATGGCAGTCACCCTCTATAAGACGAGATTCCCTCACCTGGTTTTCTCCATCCCCCAAAGTGGGCCTAAGTCTAGGATGCCTCCAGCCTGCTCCCAGATGCTCTCACTGGGTATGAGTCTTGCTTTTTGACATCTGAAGAGGAACAATAGTGGTAGTAATCTTATACAAAAACTCACACTTGGTGACTTTGCAAAATCAAGGAGACTGGCAAAATCTTTTTCCTAAATCCAGAAATAATGACAATAGCTGACATTTATAGAGTGCTTTAAGGCTGACACGATACTAGCTCCTCTTCCCTTAATCCTCACAATAACCCTGTGTGGTAGCACACTTAAGTATTTCAATCTGCACGTCTCACATATAATAAATAGCAGGCCCTCAGATCCCAGATTCAGTGTTTCCCCCATTAAATTATGATGTTTTTCTATGGAATGGCATTCTGTATAAAAAAAAAAAAGTTTTCCTTTATGTATCAGATGGCTAACAGAAACAATGTTTTGTTGATAATGGATTCTGTAGAATGAATGATTCTATGAAAGTACTTTCTCTGGTCCTTGGTCCATGTCATGGCCTCTCTATATAACTAAAATATAGAGTTCTTACTTTAAGCTAGAAAAGGTGAGCTGAGCTCTTTATAGTTTTTTTTTCAGTTGTGATATATCAGTAGTTATCCTTCAAATCATAGAATATCAGATCACATATCTGGAGCAAGAAGGTACCTCAGATATCTTTGGCCAATCTGGTCCTAAAAAAAGGTCTGCATTTCAATATACTCAACAGTACATGTCTAACTTCTGTTTGGAGACCTCCAATGAGGGTATTCCCACTCATTCCACTTTTATAATACTAATTTTCCATGTGACCAGCTTATATTTGCCTCTTTGCAAATGCTTTCTAATTTTGCCCTCTGGGACCAAGTGGTATAATTCTGGTTTCTCTTTGACTTTAAACTATTCCTTGTATCGTATGATCAAAGTGATTTGCCATCGCAGTTGATGTCTTTTGGAAGCCCTCTGGTTTATCAATGCCCTTCCTAAAAGGTGGCACTCACCTTTACTAAACACAATACTCTAGATGCATTCTGACCAGATATTTATCCTTCAATTATCACCTTTCTAGTCCTCTACAGCTCAACGGAATCAAGATCTCAATGATGGAACTCCCTCTAAAGATGTAGGTCACAATCCTTCCATAACATCTCAGTGTATACAATCCTTATTCACAACTTCCTGTGATTCTTTCACAGAAAGCCCACCAAATGTGACAAAAGCCTAGGTTACCAATGGAATACATCTATTGGTTATAGACTTTCTTTGCTGGTTATACATTTCACTGATAAACATTTTCTCTTGAGCAATTTTTGGTTGGTAATATGTTGTAGCCTGTTCCCACCCACCACATACCTTAGGCAGACCTTTGGGCAGCCTGTAATTTTTAATCCTAGACTGGTATAATCCTACACTTGTTATAATGCATCACTGGAAAAATACTCTTATCAGACAAGATAAGCCTTTGATTCAGGAACAAGTTTGGGGGCAGAGAAAAGGGTGCCACTGAAAGTGCTGCAATTTTAGGCTGGTTTCCATCCTCTTCAATTCTTGACTGAAATTACTGTCTGTTTGCAACATCTGTCCAAGATACATGTAATGATGAACTAACTCTTTAGTTGGTTGCTTATCCGACTGTATATCATACTCTGAATAAGAATTACTCATCCACTTGGTTTTCCCTGTATGAATAGTTTAGGCTGAACCCGGCTCCAGATCTTTTACAGACAAACTGTCCAGCAACATCTGTCTCACACAGTTCAGTTTCTGAACTCAAGCATAAGACTTCACATCTCTTCCTACTGTATTTCATCTTTAATATATTCAGCTCAAAGTTTGGGCCTGTCAAATCCTCTTTGGCTCCTGATTCTGTCATCTAATAGGTTAACTATCCTTCTCAGTTTTGTATCATTCTTATAATTAAATTCTCTATTTATATAGTTGTCCAATCTGCTGATTAAAATGTTAAATAGTATGTACAAGGCCAAGCATAGATCTACGAGGCATTCCATTGGAGATCTTCTACACTGTCATGAACAATATTAATGACAGTTCTTTAGGTTCAATTGTTCAATTAATTTTGAATTCTCCTAACTGTACTAATATCTAGCCCAGTACCCACAACACTAGCACAAGAGGATGCCAAATGTTTTCTTAAGAGCTAAGTAACTTTGTAAAAAAAAAAAATAATTAATGGGGGGGGGGGGCGGTAGGTGACACAGTGGATAGAGTACCAGCCCTGGAATCTGGCCTCAGACAACTTGACACTAGTCGTGTGACCCTGGGCAAGTCACTTAACCCCCACTGCCTCACCAAAAATAAATAAATAAAAACAAAAAAACGAATAAGGTAAATCTGACATGACCTGTACTTTGAAGGAATACTGGCTCTTTTGTGATGTTTCTTTTTGTAAATGTTCACTAACCATCCCTTTAAGAATATAGTTAAAGAGAATTTTGACAAGACTCAAAGTGGAAGTGATTGCCTTTATTATGCAAACTCCAGTCTCTCCCCGCTTTTGAAAATCAGCATTTGACCATCTCCAGTACTGCAGTAACTTTCCCATTCTCCATTATTGTTCCAAATCACTAAATGTGTGATTCAGTGACCATATCCACCAGTTCTTTCAGCACTAAACAGCTAGGTGGCACAATGGACAAAGTGGTGAAAATCTGAGTTCTAATTCTGTCTCAGATACTTACTAGCTATGTAACTCTGTGCAGCAAGTCACTCAACCTCTGTTTGCCTCAGTTTCCTCACCTATAAAACAGAGATAATAAAAGCACCTACATCCCAGAGTTGTGAGGATCAAATGAGATAAACCTGTAAAGCGCTTACTTAGCACAGTGCCTGGCACACAGTAGGTGCTCAATAAATGCTTGTTCCCTTCTCTTTCCCCCTCCCAAACTGTCTACTAGACATTTTAAAATTGAGGATCTATAAGCACATCAAACTCAACCTGTCCAAAACAGAACTTATTTCCCCCAAAACTCACCCTTCTTCCAGACTCCCCTATTTCCTAGGGAAACCACCATTTTCCCAGTTACAATGACAATTCCAGTCATAATTGACAGTGGGTGTCAAACCTGACTCCTTATTCTCATTTACCCCATAGGTCCAATCAAGTGCCAACCTTGCTGTTCCTTTCTCCACACCTCTCTCACATCCGTTCCCTCTTCTCTACTTAGACCTCCACATCCCTCAGCCCTCTCCTCTCAATGGCTACTCCCTCTGTTTCCCCCTCACTCCAATCTCTCCTCCACACAGCTGCCTAAAGCACATTCTCCCATTCCATAAACTTCAGTGGGTCTGTATTACCGTAGGATCAAATACAAACTCTTCTGTTGAACAGTTAAAGCCCTTCACAGCCTGCCCTCATTCTACCTTCCCAGAACTACACACTCCTTTCCTTTACATATTCCATAGTTCAGTCAAATTTACCTTACCATGTCTTTTATGAGTGAAGAAACTGAGGCCCATAGAGATGGCATGATGTGCCCAAAGTCATCTGTCAGGTATAAGCTGACCCAAATGACCTTTACTATCCCTTGGGAGCATGTGTGGTTCTGTGATTCCTTCAAGTCCCGGTTCATGTTTACGTCCTTCATGAGGCTCCCTTTGCTCACTCTGTTCCTCCTCATCTCTGCATCTTGAAATCTCCAGTTCCCTTCAAAGTTCGCCTCAAAATGCCACTTTCTATACGAAGCTTTACCTGATACTTGCAGCTGCTGGTGTCTCCAAGCATCTCTCCCTCCCCAGCAGCCTTGTTTACACTTCTCTCTCTTTCTCTCTATGTATTTGTTGTCTCCCAGAGAGTCAAATGCTGAGGACTGGGGATATTTCTCTTTTCTCTTTCTATCTTCTGAGTCTAACTGTGCCTACCACATAGAAGGTGCTTAACAAATTCCTACTGACTCACTGATTATAGCTGAGAGGAAGGAAGAAATAAGGAAGGAAGGAAGGAATAAGGAAGGAGGGCTTCCTCAAAATGTGGAAGAAGTATACTTCAGGCATAAACCATCAAAGAAACCACACAACTGGAGAATCAGAAAGGATGGAAAGGGTTATCGAGGTTCATCTGTACCTGATCAATATACCTTGGACAACTCACTTCAATTCCATGGGCTTCAGCTGAGGACCCTGAAGTCAACAAGCATTTATTAAGAGCTTACTACATGCTATACACTGTGCTAAATAAGCATAAAGTATCCCCAACATCTGAAACATAATAAAGTACACCAAATGAAAATAGTCTCTGCCCTCAAAGAGTTCATATTCTAATCAGGAAGATAGAATGCAAACAATTATGCATATAGGAGGTACAGACAGTGAACTGGAGGCAAAGGTCCATTCTGTTCCTAAACCCACAATTCCTCCACAACACTCCAGTGGTTATCCAATCTTTGTCTGAAGACCTCTACTGAAGTGGAAAGGAAACGAACAAGTATTTATTAAGCATCTACTCATATCTGAGGTACTGTGCTAAGCATTTTACAAATGTCACCTCACCTGGGCATCTCAAGTGGAACTCCCTGCTTTCTAAGGCAGCCCATCCTAATTTCAGATAAGATTTCGGGAAGGTTTTCCTTCGATTAAGCCTAAATCTAACTTGCTTTAAACACTCCGCTACCCCATCTACAAGAAGCCCCTTGAAACACTTCCTTCAGTTATCTCCAGGATAAACACAACCCCCCCACTTTCCATCTACAGTCCTCAACATCCAGTCCTCCCACTAAACCCCCAGGTCAGGCCCTCATCACCTCTCACCTGGACTACTGAACAGTGTCCTAACTGGTCTTCCCACATCTATTCCATGTTGCCTCCCATAGAAAGAACAAGAGCTTCTGTCTCCTGTGGCTATTCTCTGGGCTAAAGAGATGAAAGCGGAGGACCCCAAGGGTTTTAAATGCCCATGAGCATTTAGGCCCACCTCCAGAACTGAGCACCTGGGGCTTTTCCAAAATAGGAAGGAGGGGAAAGGGGCTCACCTGAGGAGCCACCTGTCTGAACTGTCCCCACTCCCCAAGCCCAACCCATTTACCCAACTCTCTCTGCTCAATTAAGTTGCACTGACTGGCAAGAAGAGGTTCTGAAACTTCCAGTGGAGGGGCAGCTAGGTGGCACAGTGGATACAGCACCAGTCCTGAAGTCAGGAGGACCTGAGTTCAAATCCGGCCTCAGACCAAACACTTGACACGTACTAGCTGTGTAAGCTTGGGCAAGTCACTTAACCCAGAATGCCTCACCAAAAAAAAAAAAAAAAAAAAAAAAAAAACCTTCCAGTAGACAATAGATGCTATCTACAGTTAGCATTGACTTGCTGTGACCCATTTTACAGAAAGCCCAAGATTTGGGTAACTCTCCCTTTCCTGTTCATGAAATCGAGAGTGTTTCTACCTTCTCTGTCCTTGGACGAGTGGCTAAAAACTGCCTGTTCCTTCCCATTCTCTCCCCAACCCTGGCTATGTGTAAAGGCCACCAGGGAAATAGGTAATGATGGTTTTGATGGACCAGAAGTAGAACTGCACCACCTGCCTCCCCCCCCCCAATTTCCCATATATGGAGTTCATCTAGTCTTTGGAATTAGAAGTAAAGGAGATCTTAGAGCTCATCTAATCCAACCTTTTTGTTTTATAGATCATAGATTGAGAGCTGGAAGGGACCTTAGGGGCCACTGAATCCAACTGTCTAATTTTATAGATGAGGAAATTGAAGACCAAGAGGTTAAGGTGTTCAGGGCCACACAGATGTGAAGTAGTAGCTCTGGGATCTGAACCCAGTTCTCGTAACTGCTCTTTATGCAATACCATGTTGCTTAAGGTTAAGACTAGATATGGCCTATGATGAGATTTTAAAATTTCTTTCCATCAAAAAATTACTATAACCATCCTCAATAAATGGCTTGCATCTAACTTGTTATAACCAACTGAGGCAAAATGTAACCCTGGTTTGTCACAGAGTGGATATGATTCATTTCTTCAGAGCATAACCACTTGGACAGACAACCTACATTTAAAAGGCCTACAGTTACAGGAATATTTGCAGAGGGTCTAAAATGCCTTTAAGCATCCTTTGGGGACCTTCCCCACTATTTTTTTCCTCACTGTCACTGAAGAAAGAGTAGGGATCCTTAATAGAACAAAAGGAACAATTTATTACGTTTAACCCATTTCATGAATTTTGTGGCCACAGCAAGCCTTTGCTTAGGGGCCACCCTTCTGCTGATAATATGCTCTTAGTTTTGCTGAGGACTAGTTCAGGTACACCTGCTGCCTGGACTGTGCTTTGAGCCTTTCCAACTTGGCAGGATCATCCTGAGCCTATGTTTTCTTACACAGCCTAAGCCAGGGTCCCCTCCAAGATAAAAGGCAGCAGCCCCGGTTCTGAAAGCAAAATTAGAAAAAGATGATTTCATCCTCATATTCCAGAGATACTCAGGCTAACAAGTGCCGTCTCCATTTACCTCCAAACAAAGCTTCTTATTTTTAAAAAGATTTCTTCTGCTTCCTCTTCTCATTGTCTCAGGTACCAATACAATGTCCACTTCAAAAAAAAAAAAAAGGAAATATATGGACTCCCAGAAGACAAAAGTTGAAAATATTTGTAAAAGGAGAAAAGTTATAGCAGAATTTCTTTTTTTCTTCTTATTTTATTTTTTCTTAATTACAAGCAAATTTTTTTAACATTCTTATTTTTAAATTTTGAGTTCCAAATTCTCTCCCTCCCCTACTCCCTCCTTGAGAAGGCAAGCAATTTGATACTGATTATTCATATACAGTCATGTAAAACAAATTTCCATATTAGTGATGTTGCAAAAGAAAACACTAACCAAAAAACAAGAAGAAAAATAAAGAAAGTTTAAAAAGCATGCTTCGATCTGCATTCTGACTCCCATCAGTTCTTTCTCTGGAGATGGACAGCAGTTTTGTTTTTGTTTTTTAAATTTTGCTAGGCAATGGGGGTAAGTGACTTGCCCAGGGTCACACAGCCAGCAAGAGTCATATGTCTGAGTCTGGATTTGAACTCAGGTTCTCCTGACTCCAGGGCCAGTGCTCTATCCACTGGGCCACCCAGCTGCCCTTGGTGGATAGCATTTTTCATAAGTCCCTAGAATTTATAGAAGAGTTTCTTAACCTGAGGTCCATGAGTTTGTTTTTAAAATACTGTGATAACTGTGTTTCAATATAACTGATTTCCTTTGCAATCTCATATATTTTACTTAAATGTATTTGCATTTAAAAACATTATTCTGAGACACTACCCATAGGCTTCACCAGACTTCCAAAGGGATATAGTGATGCAAAAAAGTTAAGAATACTCGGTATAGGGTGAGGGGGGCAGAGCCAAGATGGCCGAGTGAAAGCAGTGACTGTCTTGAGCTCTCTCCCAAAGCCCTCCAAATACCTAAAAAAATGGTTCTAAACAAATTCTAAAGCAGCAGAACCCACAAAAAGACAGAGTGAAACAAATTTCCAGCCAAAGACAGCCTGGATGGTTGATTGGAAAGGTGTATCGTTCCTGGCTGGGAGAGGAGCGCAGTTTGGTGTGGGTGCGCAGGCTAGAATGACCCTGGAGCAGGCCTCAGAAGACTGAATCTCGGGCAGCTGTGGCTGTTTCCAGACTTCTCAAACCACCAACGCCAAGGACAACTTAGAAGGTCAGTGGGAAAAGTCTGTGACTGCGGTGAGAGAGGAGCTAGGTCTCAGCCGTAAGTCTCGAGCGCGGCCCGGGACCGCAGCCCGGGACCGCAGCTTTTTCCTGAGGTTCTGGCCCACAGACTGAGGGGAAATAGAGTGGCTGATCAGAGGGGGATTGCAGGGACTTTTTGCCAATGTTGAGGCAGGAATCTCTTTCTTTACCGGTGCTTGGATCTGGGTCACAGTTCTGAGGGGTGGTCCTGGGGCGAGGAGGAACGCTGGTGTGATGGAGCTGCTTGTGACGGTGGAGAGAAAACACTTCACCCCTTATCATACCACCTTGAAAGAACTGAAAATTTACAGGTCCCTAGAAGTACCTCTGAAAACAGCTGTACAAACCCCCAAAGCTTGGGACAGTACACTCTTCACATTGGAAGCAGACTTCTACCTTAAAGAGTTTAAAACTCAAGTAACTGGCCGGGATCATGAGTAAGCAGCGCAAAAAGAGTCAGACCATATAATCTTACTTTGGTGACAAAGAAGATCAAAACATACAACCAGAAGAAGACAACAAAGTCAAAGCTCCTACATCCAAAGCCTCCAAGAAAAATATGAATCAGTCTCAGGCCTTGAAGAGCTCAAAAGGGATTTTGAGAAGCAAGTAAGAGAAGTAGAGGAAAAACTGAGAGTGATGCAAGAAAATCATGAAAAACAAGTCAACAGCTTGCTAAAGGACACCCAAAAAAATACTAAAGAAAATAACACCTTGAAAAATAGCCTAACCCAAATGGTAAAAGAGGTCCAAAAAGCCAATGAGGAGAAGAATGCCCTAAAAAGCAAAATTGGCCAAATGGAAAAGGAAGTCCAAAAGATTACTGAGGAAAACACTTCTTTAAAAATTAGAATAGTGCAATTGAAAGCTAGTGACTTTATGAGAAATCAAGACACTGGAAAACAAATCCAAAAGAATGAAAAACTAGAAAACAATGTGAAATATCTCATTGGAAAAACAACTGACCTGGAAAATAGATCCAGGAGAGAGAATTTAAAAATTATTGGACTATCTGAGAGCCATGATCAAAAAAAGAGCCTAGACATCATCTTTCAAGAAATTATCAAGGAAAACTGTCCTGATATTTTAGAACCAGACAGCAAAATAGAAATTGAAAGAATCCACCAATCTCCTCCTGAAAGAGATCCCCAAAGGAAAACTCCTAGGAATATTGTAGCCAAATTCCAGAGTTCCCAGGTCAAGGATAAAATATTATAAGCAGCCAGAAAGAAACAATTCAAGTATTGTGGAAATACAACCAGAATAACACAAGATTTAGCTGCTTCTACATTAAGGGACCGCAGGACATGGAATATAATATTCCGCAGAGCAAAGGAGATAGGATTACAACCAAGAATCACCTACCCAGTAAAACTGAGTATGATCCTGCAGGGAAAAAATGGTCATTCAGTGAAATAGAGGGCTTTCAAGCATTCTTGATGAAAAGACCAGAGTTGAATAGAAAATTTGATTTTCCAATACAAGACTTGAGTGGAACATGAAGAGGTAAACAGGAAAGAGAAAATCATAAGAGACTTATTAAGGTTAAACTGTTTACATTCCTGCATAGAAAGATGATATTTGTAACTCATGAGACCTTTGTCAGTATTAGGGCAGTTGGAGGGGAAAAAATTATATGTATGTATATATAGATATAGATAGATAGAGGGCACAGGGTGAGTTGAAAATGAAGGGGTCATATCTGGAGAATAAAATTAAGGGATGAGAGAGGAATTTACTAGGAGAAGGAGAAAGGGAGAGGTAGAATGGGGTAAATTATCCCACAAAAAAAAAAAACAGAAAAGAAAAGGCTCTTACAGTGGAGGGGAAATGGGGGAAGGTGAGAGGGAATGAGTGAATCTTATTCTCATAGGATTTGACTTAAGGAGGGAATAACATACACACTCAATTGGGTGTGGAAATCTGTCTTACCCTACAGGAAAACAGGGGGGGAAGGGGACAAGAGAGTAGGGGAATGACAGAGAGGAGGGCAGATTGGGAAAGGGAGTAATCAGAAGCAAATACTTCTGAGGAGGGTCAGGGTCAAAAGAAAGAATAGAATAAATGGGTGGGCGGGATAGGATTAAGGGAAATAGAGTTAGTTTTTCACAGCATGTCTACTATGGAAGTGTTTTGCATAACTGTACATATATAACCTATATTTAGTTGCTTGCCTTATCAATGAGGGTGGGTGGGGAGGGAGGAAGGGATTTGGAACCCAAAGTTTTAAAAACACATGTTTAAAAAAAAATGTTTTCACATGCAACTGGGAAATAAGAAATACAGCAAATGGGGTACAGAAATCCATTCTGCCCTACAGGAAAATTGAAGGGGAAAGGGATAAGAGAAGGGAGGGGAGAGATAGAAGGGAAAGCAGACCAGGGGAAGGGGTATTTAGAATGCATGCCATCGGGGGGGGGGGGGGGGGGGGCGAGATGGGGTGAAAATTTGGAACTTAAAATCTTGTGGAAGTAAATGTTGAAAACAAAAAAATAAAAATTACCATAAAAAAAGAATACTTGGTATAAATTTATGGATGACTAATCAAGAAAGAACGGTTATAACAAAAGCAAAAATATAAGATCAAGATACAGAAGATGCCAAGAAATTATCAAATTCAATTGCTCATTTTAGAGATGAGGAAACCAAGGCCCAAAAGAAAGAAAAGTGACTTGCCCAAGGTCACACAGGCTTGGCATGAGGCCAAGATTCAAACTTGTGTCCTCTGATTCTAAATCCAGTTCTTTACTGCACCAGAACCGTCTCCACAGTAACACGTAAAGAACCATAACCAGGACTTCCCAGAGCATAGCTCCACGAGAGCTTCTGGGGCTGGAAGGGTCATGGCTCTGAGGTTATCACCTCATATATCTAGTTATCTTTCTCTTCAAAAGGGTTTGTTTACCCATTAAAGTGACTAGTCCTTTGGGGAAAAAAAAATACCTTAAGGAAATATGGCTTTATGTAAATGAGAAAACCTCTAGCAATTAAATGGCAGGTGGGGGATGAGGGGCATCTGGCTTTCTGCCCTTACTATTGCCAGGCTGAAATCTTTAAAGGATGGATGCTGTCAGATTGTAAAGCTACACAATGCACCAGAGCTTCATCCAGTCCATATAACATTAATTAGTTAAACAAAAGAGGTAGGATGGCTTAGTGGAAAGAGACAATCCCAAAGCCAGAAAGAACTGGGTTCAAGTCCTGTCTTGGTCATATAGTAGTTGTGTGACTTCGGGCAAGTCAATTAACTTCTCAGGGTTCTAGGTAACTCCAACACTCTAGTTAGGTTACAGAGAAGGGAATTTCCTCACCAAGGCATTTCCTTTACCACAGGCTCAGTCTCCATCATTCACAAAATTTTAAGTGTCTGGGAGTGCAGACCACAATGTAAGATAAAAAAGCTTGGCCTTCTCAAGCATTCCTCAAACTTATTACAATCTAGAAGGATAGATACAAGCACCAATAACCATAAGACAAGACTACAGGATAAATTTCATTAGAAGTACACAATCCTATGAGATCTTAGGAGGGAGGGACAAGAAACAGGGAGGGCTTCATATAGGAAGTAGAATAATTTGGGGTGTCTTTTAAAGGAATTCTATAGGCAAGGAGCCATGCTAGGCATAATTAGCCCAGGTGTGGGAGTGTGAAGGGTGACAGAAAATAGAACAATTCAGCTGGAGGGTAGAGTACCTGGAGAACAGAAACATGGAAAGACAGGCAAAGTAGAACAGTGCCAAGGTGCAGAGGGGTCTTGAATGTGCTCTTTAATGTGAAGGCAAAAGAATCCCCTTAAGAATATTGAGCTGATGTGCCATACCAGATCTATGCAACAGAAAAATGATTCTGGTTAACAGGATGAAGTCTTGATCCAAGATGATACTCAATCTCTAGCCCATAACTTCTAAACTGCCTTCTGGCTTTGCAAACAATGTTTAAACATCTTGGACTCTAGGCTTTTACAGGGTGTTTAAGGTCTCAATAGCTTCGGGTTTTTCCTGGCTGTGATGCCAATCCAAAGGAGGAAAAAGGCTTCTTCTGAAGGGAAGGGACCACTTGTATCAGGTCAGTGGACATGCTTCCCACCAAAACAAGGAAACAATAGCCATACACATGGCTCGCACCTTGGTTTGTCCTGTTGTCATCTACTATGTCATTCCATGTTCACAAATGATCCAACAGAAAACCCCAGATTTCATGGGCATGGAACTGAAATCACAAGACTTCATCCTCAGTCCCAGTTATGTTTGTCCTTGGACAAAGTTATTCTTGTCTCTTTTCACGTTTTTCCTCTTACTCAGAATGCCCTCCCTTCTTCCTTGCCTGTTTATCTTTCAAGTCCAAATCAAATCCTGTCTTCCATGAATTGAGAATGACTGATACCTCTACTAATAGGACCATAGCATTTAGAGCTCAGAGGGAATTTAGAAATCTTCTAGCCCAAGCCCCTCATTTTATAGGTGAGGAAAGAGGCTTAGAGACTTTTATTTACCACAGCGGTAAAATACCATGATGGCAGTAAATAGCTGAACTAGGATTCTATTTCAGGTCCCCAGACTTCAAATCCACCACCACATTCCTTTCCTACACAGATATACAAGAAATATCCTGAAAAGCTCAAGAGAAAGGGCTTCACCGCAACAAGTCTTTGAATTTTACATATGATACAGTGTAATGTTTACAAAGTGTTTTTTGTACAACAGCTTTATGAGAATGTAAGCATAGTGGTTGAGCTCCAGGTCTTCTGACTCAAAAGACTAATATTTCTAAGTATTCCCTAATGTGTGTGAAGGATACAAATCAGTGCTATAAAAGGGGGCTGGGAAGCAGAAGGATGCCCACCATCAGGTTCTATCTTATGGAAACTATCTGGATAGATCAGAAACTTTTGATGAAATTGTGATGACATGAAAAGAAAATTCCAAAAAGGAATAAAAGTTACTTTAAAAAAAAAAAAGACAAATAAGGATAATGCTGGGAATTTATCAACCAATATAACATTTCAAAAATGCATATATACTAGCTAGATGCAAGGGCAGGTAAGAGAGGATGAATACAAATGTTTGGCACAATCTTGTACAAATAGTCATTAATAGGTCAATGTTAATTGGAAAGATCTCCAGCAGAGAAACTCAGGGATCTGTATTTGCACCTATGCCATTTAGTCTTTTTTAATCAATGATTATACACTTAAAAAGAAAAGCAGGCTGTAAATACTAGAGCTCAAGGTTTCATGTATAACCTTCTTTTTTCTGTTTTATTGCGTATATGAAAATCCTTACTTTAGTTGATACTGAGAATGAAAAAAATCCATTATGAATGAATTAGATAAAGGTGTAGCAGACATGATTGTTAAATCTACAGATGACACAAAGCTAGCTGAGAGGGCCAGCTAACTCACTGGAGGAGAGTCAGGATCAAAAGCGAAGTATTCACAGACTGGAACATTGGGCCAAACCTAATTAAGATGAAATTTAATACAGATATATGTAGAGTCTAACACTTAGATTCAAACAATGAACACTGTACATGTAAGATGGAGGAGGTGTGACTAGACAGCAGCAATCTGGGAGTTTTAATGGAGTGAAAAATTCAATGATTCCACAACAGTATGATAAGGTAGTCACTAAAGCCCTAGGGGCACCAGCTGGATTAGTCTACTCACTGTAGTCTACCCTAATCAGACTATATTTGCAATATTACGTTCCATTAAAGCTACTGCTGCTGCTGCTACTGCTGCTGCTGCTGCTGCTACTGCTGCTACTATTGCTGCTGCTGCTGCTATTACTACTATTG
>NW_020954553.1:8121792-8255135 GCF_900497805.2 Vombatus ursinus
TGCTGCTGCTGTTGCTGCTACTATTGCTACTGCTGCTACTATTGCTGTTGCTGCTACTATTGCTGCTGCTGCTACTGCTGCTGCTGCTGCTGCTGCTACTATTGCTGCTGCTGCTACTGCTGCTGCTGCTACTATTGCTGCTGCTGCTGCTATTACTACTATTGCTACTGCTACTGCTGCTGCTGCTGCTGCTACTGCTGCTACTATTGCTGCTGCTGCTGCTACTATTGCTGCTGCTGCTGCTATTACTACTATTGCTGCTGCTGCTGCTATTACTACTATTGCTACTGCTACTGCTGCTGCTGCTGCTGCTACTGCTGCTACTGCTGCTGCTGCTACTATTGCTGCTGCTATTACTATTGCTGCTGCTGCTGCTGCTGCTGCTGCTACTATTGCTGCTATTACTACTATTGCTACTGCTGCTGCTGCTGCTACTGCTGCTGTTACTGTTACTACTTCTGCAGCCACCGCCACCCCCCCCCCCCACTACTACTGCTACAGGTACAACATTTAAGGAACAACGCTGATAAAAGATAGAGACTATCCAGAAGCATGGATCAGGAAGATGAGGCGCCTGGAGTCCACACGAGACAAGAATGAGTATAAGGTCCTGGGGATGTCCAGCCAAGAGAAGAAAAGACCTGATGGGAATATGACAGCTGTCTCCAAGAACGTGAGGGGCTGTTGCATGGGAAGAATTAGTCTTGTTCTGCTTGGCTCCAAAGAGCAAAATAAGGAGCAAGGAAGGGTGGAGGGCAAGGGAAAAGTGCAAAGTGGCAGGTTTAGGCTCGGTCTGCACAGAAAATCTTCCTTCAGTTAGAATGATTCAAATGCAGACTGGATTGCCTGGAGGGAGTGGGTTCTCTCTCATTAGAAGTCTTCAAAGACTGGACCACTACTTCTAGGTGTGCTTTAGAAGAGTCTCTTCTAGTTTTACAGGTTGGACTACAATGCTACTATAGCACCTTCCAACTTTGGAGTCCTGCAATTCTAGGGCTTTCATGACAGTCTCAAGGCTCCAGGGATTTAAAAATGAACTTGTGAGGTTAAAAATAGAAAGTGAAAAGACTGGACAGACAGGAACGAAGGATATTCTGCCAATGGCATACAATAACATGAAGGGCATCCAAACGAGTTGCGGACACCCAATGAGGCTGAGGTGGAGAAGAGGTGAAGCCTGGCTCTCTGGTAAGCTGGGCTGGGACCTCCCTGAGACGACAGAACACTACCGAGTTCTGAGAACGTGTCAAACTCACAGCTACACTGGGTATGGTGCAAGCCAACCTAGTACAAAAGCAAGGGAGCTTGGGGATATTCTCTGGCCACTCCTAGGTAACTAATGGTTATTTAGTACAGATGGGTAACAAAAGGCTGCCATGCTGCCTATTGAGTTTCATTACCTGACAGTTGCTTTTTCATGACTGAGATCCAGATCTACCCAGGGTGGCTGTTCCTCTGCTTGCCTCAGCACAGAGCTGACAAGGGGAGCGAGAAGGGCGATTATATGACCGTTTTCATCACCATGGCAACAGGGGGAATCTCACAAATGCCAACTTATGACTTCACTGGAGGATCCAGGAAGGGGAACCATAATGATTAGAAGGGAGGAATTCACGTTGAAAACATTACCTTAAATGAAAAACAATACCTCAGAACAAGGTCCAAAGAAAGAAACATTATCAGAGAGGCTCCTTTTAGATCCGTGTGCCTATGTCATGAGCCAAGGAGGCTTCCTTGATTCAGGCTGGTGGTAGTGTGGTAGAAATTCACTTTCTTCCACTATTCAGGTACTTGCTATCTAGAAGACTTTAAATGAGTTAAATGATTTCTCTAGGACTCAGTTTCTTTAGCTGTTAAATGGTGGGGGAGAGGGAAATCATGCTCTCCAGCTAGCCTTCGTGGACAGGGAGATGTTGTCTATATGGCAGTGACAGGTGGGCAGATCTGGATTGGGCTGAGTGATCCCCAAAGTAGTTATTAACAGATGGTTATCAATTTGGAAGGAAGTTTCTATCAGAATATTCCAGTCTTATCTTGTGCTGTTTACTACCAATCAACAAGTATTTATTGAGCACTAATTATGTGCCAGGCACTAGACTAAGTGTGCTGGGGATTTAAAAGAGGCACAAAACAATGCCTGCCCTCAAGAAGCCTATATTCTGATATAATTTGGATGAGACAAAGATAGCACACTGAGCAAATCTGCAGACGAAAATGTGGAAAAAAGAGTTAACGTGCTTGATGACAAAGTCAGGATCCAAAAAAAGATCTCGGATGGGTTAGAGCAATAGGCCAAATACTAACACTACTTTTTTTTTTTTTGCTCAGAACGTATCATGGTTAAAGAAAATTATCTTAGAAAAAAACAAACAGCCCATTATCTTCAAGGACCTTACATTTCATCATGTACAGCTGGGCGTAAGAGTCAGCAAGATTCATTTCCTGAGTTCAAATCTGGCCTTGCTGAATGACTCTGGGCATGTCACTTCAACCCTGTTTTGACTCCGTTTCCTCATCTGTAAAATGAGCTGGAGAAGGAAATGGCAAACTACTCCAATATCTTTGCCAAGTAAACCCCAAATGAGGTCATAAAGAGTCGGACACAATTGAAATGAATGAACAACAACAAACAAGGAGGGGAAGGGCATATCCAGATAGTTCATCTGAAAAAGATCTTAGAATTTAGGGAACAGAAAACAATATAAATCATCAATATAAAACAGTAGCTTGATGAAAGCTGATGAGATCCTGGGCTACATCAGTGTCCACAATAAGGGAGCGAAGAGTTTCTCTGTCTTTTCCCCTGGTCATATCACATTCGGAATATTACATTCAATTCTGGGCACTCATTTAAGAAAACGGGTAAGCTAGAGAGTATCCAGAGGATAACAACTAAAATAGGAAAGGGCTTCAAAATCATGCCACAAGAGGGATGGTTGAAGGAATTAGAGATGCTTCTCTAAAAACAAGTTCATGGGGGCACCCAGGTGGCGTAGTGGATAGAGCACCGGCCCTGAAGTCAGGAGGGCCTGAGTTCAAATCTGCCCTCAGACCAAACACTTGACACTAACTGTGTGACCCTGGGCAAGTCACTTAACCCCAATTGCCTAAAAAAATAAAAAAAAAAAATAAAAACAAGTTCATGGACACTAGGTTAAGAACCCCTGCCCTAGACACTGAGTTCTATGAAGACAGGGATTCTAATTACTAAATTTTTTATTTCCTTACTGGTAAGGTCAGTACTCTATCCTAACACTTATATGTTACATTCTACAATGTCAGGCTTGGAATTTTGATTTTATACTTCATGTTGGTCTAGAACCTTTCTTTAGAGGGATGGCAGGAGCCCTCAGCCCCTAATCATTCATAAAAAATGAATCAGTAAGCATTTACTAAGCACCTTCTATTTGCTAGGCACAATGGCAAGAGCTGGAGACCCAAAGACAGAAACAAAGCAGTCCCTGACAACAAGTAGTACACATTCTATCAGGGGAACCAAGCTGTATCTATGTAAGCAGATATGCAATAAACATGCAATAAACATAATAGGAGTTGGGGGTGTGTGGGGTGTTTACACTAACCAAGAAAAACCTTATGGAAGAGGAGGAGGTTAGTTCTTGAACTGAGCTCTGAAGGAAGTTAGGAATTCTAGGCAAAGAGAGGGTACTTTATAGGTCGGGGAAAAGGCTGTGCAAAGGCACAGGTGATGGTAAGGAGTTATAATAGATCTTAAGCATTCAAAGCTTCTGTGAATAGATTGACCAGATCAGCACAGGGTCTCACACTTGAGTCAGGGGCCCAGTCTATACATTAGGCCCATCTTTTATAATTATTAGGCCTGAAAACACCCTTTATCCCAAACTGAATGTCTCTAGGAGGTAAATTCTCTTCTTTTAGTGGGAAAGAGGTTTCTTCATGGACTAACTGTTGAGTTTGATGGGGGATGGCGGGAGAGAGGCTCTCAAGATCCTAACATTTCTGAAAAATGAATGAACATTTATTAGGCTCCTGTGGCAGATGCTAGGACATGTGGAGCAGGCAGGAATCATTGGGATGGGAGCTCCTTGGGCAGAGGTATTACTTCATTCACTGTATTCATGTCCCCAGTCTGCCTCTCACCTAGTGCCAGCATCAAAGAATCATTCAAGTATTAATAAATTCTTGTCGATTGACTTAGGGTGTGGCTTTCGTCTTTGTATCCCTAACAGAGGACATGGCACTTGGTAGAAATAGAATAAATCCTTGTTGCTTGTTCAAGAACATGTGACAGTGAAATAGAATAAGACCAGGGACCCTATCTTCCCTTCTGTCACTGCACATGCAGGTCCAGCTTATTTTCAATCTATGTGAAGCACAATTAGCAAAGAAAATTTCCAGGTTATGGGGTCAGGGTGAGAGAATGGATCCAAAACACATTCAAGTCAAATCAAGTGCAGATCACATATGGGCTGCCTACCAGTTTTTTGTTTTTTTTTTTTTAAGGCAATTGGGGTTAAGTGACTTGCCCAGGGTCACACAGCTACTAAGTGTCAAGTGTTTGGTCTGAGGCCGGATGTGAACTTGGGTCCTTCTGACTGCAGGGCTGGCTGGTGCTCTATCCATTGTGCCACCTAGCTGCCCCATCCCGAGCAGTTTTTGCCTCCATTAGTGGTTCTTTGGCAAGTTAACATGGTCAGCAACTGGGACAGCTCGGTGGCACAGTGGATAGAGCACCAGTCTGCCCTGCAGTCAGAAGGACCCGAGTTCAAATCCAGCCTCAAGATACTTGACACATATTAGTTGTGTGACCCTGGGCAAGTCACTTAACCCTGATTGTTTTGAAAAAGAACAAACCAAAAAACCCATGGTCAGCAACCTAGCCCAGGGTCTGTGATTCAAACTGATTCCTCTAAAGCCAGTTTTGAACTATAGATATTCTCCCCCACCTCAGCCCAGCAGGCCTGTTATAATGAGGCGGCAAGTGGAGGCCCAAAGTGGAACTCTGGCCCATCAGGCTTGGGACTGACAATAGCTCCTCCACTTCACTTGTTGGGGAACCTAGATTCTCTCAGTCAACTGAAAGAATTTCTCATTTTGGGGATTGCTCCTGGTAGGGACTACAAGAGTCCTGTGATGATGAATGCACATTGGTCTCCAAATGAGGGGTGAATGACCTTAACAACCAGGCCTCCTCCTAAAGAGAAGAAACTCAGTGGGATAAGTGAGTACACAGTGGAACTTCTTAAAATTCAGAAGAAACGAAACCTGACACTGTAACGAAATTTAATGCTTGGGTATCAAGAGTCATTTGACAAAGGGAGATGAGGAGAGGGTCAGGAGAAGAGAAACAGAAGTGTCCAAAGGCTTTGCTGTCAAGTTGTAAAACCTTCCTGTATGAGTTTTGAAGTTTCTCTAACATTAAAAAAAAACCAGCTCAATTTTCCCCACTGTGAAACTTGGTATGACTTTCCTTTCCTCTCTACTACTGGCTTGCATAAATTCATCTTGTTTCCAACTTCAACAATGCACAGTTCTTAGGAAGATAAGGTGCAGAGGGAAGATGGATACAAAGCACATTTCCAAGTCCCAATGTTATCCATGGCTCTCACTCCCTGCCATCAGTATACCCCATCCCATCCATGTTCCAAAGATCCTCAATGGTGGAATGTAATATGGACCTCAGTATTCAATAGTCCCCCTTTTCTTTAATGCAACTTCCTGTTTTCATGGGATACAGCAACACTGAGAATTTTAGCCAAAGTGTGTCTAAGAAACAGACTCCTTTTCTTACATTTGTTCCCATAAACATATCATAAAGGTATTTGGGACAGACTTTGTGGAGAATACCCAGCCACCGAAGGGCCAAGATTCTCTGGTGGGGGGGACGGCAATGGGGAGAAAGACTACAGAATTTCAGAATTGAGATGATTTCTGAGGCTGCTTCCAGCTCTAGCTCAACTTTTTCATTTTATGAAAAAGAAACACTTACACCTAAAGAGGACAAAGCAACCTTGCTGAAAGTCAAAAAGTTAGTGGATTATTGATAAATGGTCACAGGATATGAACAGGCAGTTTTCAGATGAAGAAATTAAAGTTATCTATAGTCATATGAAAAAATTCTCTAAACCACCATTGACTAGAGAAATGCAAATCAAAACAACTCTGAGGTACCACCTCACAACTATCAGATTGGCTAATATGACAAAACAGGAAAATTATTGCTGGAGAAGATGTGGGAATATTGGAACACTGATGCATTGTTGGTAGAGTTGTGAACTGATCCAACCATTTTGGAGAGCAATTTGGAACTATGCCCAAAGGGCTATAAAAATATGCATACCCTTTGACCCAGAAATACTACTTCTAGGTAGTATCCCAAAGAAATCATACAAATGGAAAAAGGACCCATGTTAACAAAAATATTGATAGCAACTCTTTTTGTGGTGGCCAAGAATTGAAAATTGAAGAGATGCCCATCAATTGGGGAATGGCTGAACAAGTTGTGGTATGTGAAAGTAATGGAATACTATTGTGCTATAAGAAATGATGAGCAGACAGACTTCAGAAAAACCTAGAAAGACTTGTATGGTCTGATGCTGAGTGAAGTGAGTAGAACCAGAAGAACATTGTACATAGTAACAGCCACACTGTGATGACTAACTTTGAACAGAAGAGACTAACATCTCTTCTTAGCAATGCAAGGATCCAAGACAATTACAAAGGACTCACGAGGGAAAATCCATCCAGAGAATAAGGGGAGGAAGTGAAGGGAATAAGCATTTATACAGCACCTACTATGTGCCAGGCACTGTGCTAAGTGCTTTTTACAAATATCTTATTTGATCTTCCTAACAACCCTGAGTAATAGGTGCTATTATTACCTCCATTTTACAGCTGAGGAAACTGAGGCAAATAGAAGTTAAGTGACTTGTCCAGGGTCACAGAGCTAGTAGGTACTGGAAGCTGGATTTGAACACAAGTCTTCCTGACCCTAGACCAAGTCTCTAATCACCGCACCACTAGCTGCCTTGCAACTAGAAAAAAGAATCAGGCAAAGCTTTTTGAATGAGGTAATACTTAAGCTAAGCCTTGAAGGGAGCTAGGAGTTCCAAGAGCTAGACATGAAGAGAAAGAGGTATGAGGGGAAGAGCCAGGGCAAAGGCATGGAGGTGGGATATGGAATGCTGTGTATAAAGAATACTAAGTAACCCAGCCTGGCTGAAGGGCAAAATTCATGACAGAGATTATTAGCATCACCACAAGAATGCAACAGATGTTACCAAGATAGGTTGTATACAATTCCAGAAGATTCATGGTGAAACATGTTGCCCACCTCCTGACAGCGAGATGATAGACTCAGAGGGCAGATTAACATTTGTGATATGGCCAATGTGGGAATTTGTTTCGTTTGACTATAGCTTTTTGTAACAGATGTATAAATGGGTTTTCTTTTTTTGTCAATGGGGACAGGGAGTGAGAAGGCAGATTTCCCTTAATTGAAAAAAATTTATTTAAAAAATAAAAACAAAAACACAAGAGAAGTTAGCTTTTGTCAAAGAGGAGGCTGGGATAATTGAAAACACTGTACAATTTCCTACACTCAATCTAGGAAATGATGATCTGAAAGGTAGGTGACTACTAAATGAGAAGAGAAGGTAACCTGAGCCAGCATGAGTGCAGCACTAGGACACACCCACACCCACACCCACACCCCACATCCCACAAGGAGAGAGGTGAGAATGAAGAGGCTGCCATCTTTACCACCAAAAGGAGAACCTGTAGGGATGGACAGCATGCATTCTTCCTTCCTATGTTTCTTCTAGTCTGGATGACTAGCTGATCTCTGGAGAGGCTGCAGCACTCAATGAGGTACCGAAGCGTTCTTGGGCTTGTTGGAAGTAGCACATTGCCTACAAACAGGACCTGTTTACCTTGGTGAAGTATCTTACATCCAGAGTATCTTACTACCTTTAGGGGGATAATTCTATTTAGACTTAAACTTGGAGTTGGAAAGAAATTTAGAGATTTTGTCCAAACCATTAATTTTACACATGAGCAAACTGAAGTCTAAAATGACTAAATGATTTGTTCAAGGCCACATAGGTAGTAGAGTTCAGATTCTAACTCGGGTCCTCTGACTCCACATCCATGGCACCACTCAACTTATACACAGGATATGCTTCTGACACAAACACAATTTGGTTAAAAAAAAAAAAGAATAAAAATAAAATTATGCTGGCAGGGCTTGGGGAAACAGTCATTCGTAAACTGCTGGGGACAATGTAAATTACTGCAGTCTTCAACATAGCAATCCGTTGCTACTCAACAAATATCATAAAAGAGATAAATACCCTCTGATTAAGTAACTCTAATATTAGGTATATACTCTAAGGAATTTAAAAAGGAAAGATTTTTTTTTAAAAGATGCTTATAGATACTATGTGACAGCAAAAAACGCTACAATCTAAATTAACGATAGTTGGGAAATTGACAGTTTATGCATGAAGAAATCTCTCCCTTCTTATGAAGCCTCTTCATGGCCCACTAAGCTGCTCCTCCAACAAAAATATGCCATCCTTCAGTGAAAAGTGATTTCTCAGGGGCAGCTAGGTGGCGCAGTGGATAGAGCTCCAGCCTTGGAGTCAGGAGCTTAAATATGGCCTCAGACACTTGACCCTTACTGTGTGACCCTGGGCAAGTCACTTAACCCCATTGCCTAGCACCCCCCCCCAAAAAAAGACAAGTGATTTCTCCTTTATGTGTATAATGGAGAAAGCCCAGAACCTGAAGTGAGAGCCCCTACATAGGTCACTTGGACACTCAGGTCTTCAGTTTCCTCAGCTATAAAAGGAGTAGACTAGACTAGATGACCTCTACAATTCTAGTTCTTTTTTTAAAATTTATTTTGATTTATCAACAATCACTTCCATATGCTTTTGAGTTTAAAATTTCTCTCCCTTCCTCCCCACCACCCTCCCCAAGATGGCGCACAATCTGATATAGGCTGTACATATACATTCTATTAAACATATTTTCACATTAGTGATGTTGTAAGGAAGAATTAGAACCAATAGGAGGAACCACCAGAAGGAGGAAACAAAATTCAACAGAAGAAAAAAATAGCAAATAGTACGCTTCCATACAGTTCTAGTTCTAATGACATCCAATGAAGACCTGATGATCCTGGACAAATCTTGTTCCTGGACAAAGTCTTAGTTTCTGCATCTGAAAAATGGGAATATCTGCACAACCAACACACAAAGTTGTTGTGAGGAGAGTGCTTTATAATCAGAAGGGCTTTAGAAATGTGACCTACTTCCATCAAGGAAGCAATCATCTGAAGCAAGCTTGCCTGGGAGGGTACAAAACAGCTGCACTGAGGAGATAAGGAAACCAGCTTTCATTTCCCAGTTAATGACAGGATGATCTTCCAGAAGGGGAGGCTGGGCCAGGAGACTATAAACAGGAAACCAATCAGTCTCTTTAATTATGATCATCACCAGGCAACAAGCTTAGGAGGTCCTTCTTGAAAAGGGAGGTTTTCTAATGAAATGCTACCACTTGCTGCACTCAACCCAGAAAATGCTAAGGGTTTAAATCAAGGAGACTGATTGCGGAGTATATGTTGTAGATCTCTGAAGAGCAGGGAGGCTGTACGTCTCATAACGATAAGCTAATGGCTATTTAATGGCACAAGGAAGAGAGATGAGAGAAACGAATGAACAACTCCCCTTAATCAACACACAGCTTAACATTTGGACTCTTTTTTCAAGAATGTTATGCATCCTCCCCAAGCTTTAAGCCACCTCTTTTCTGCCTGCCCCTCCTTTCCCTTTGTACTTTCCCAGTAATTTTTAGGACTGTGTAAAGCTCAGTCCTTGGGCAAACAGCTCAGTTATCAATAGAAAGCTGTTTGCTAAGACAGTGTTGTTATAAGTTAGCTAATTAAATAACAGCCTCACGATTACATAACAAAATGACATGGTTTTCAGCTGATTTGGAGACCTTGGCCCTAGTATGCAACCAACTCCAAATATAGAATATTTATTGGGGAAAAGGGAAATCTAAGTTGGTAGAACAGAGAGCAGATTTGGCCCCTGCTAAATGTGAGTGTCCCCCCAAAGCTCTGTTCTTGGCCCACTTTTGCTATACTTTCTCTTAGTGATTCAATCCATTCCCATAGTTTACTTATCACCTCTGTAGATGACTCTCAATCTTCAGTCCTACATCACTTTGACGTCCTACCTTCAACTCAACCTGTCACGAGAGGTGACAAAACCTCTAGCTTTCCGCAATTGCCAAAGAAGATAATGCAAACTCCTTAGCCTAGCATTTGAGCCTCTCACCTACCATTCCAGCCTTATTTCACATTCCTCCCCTTCAAGCATTCCAGTCAGTTGCTCCCTTAATGCAGCATGTCACTTTCTTCCTCCCTTCACAGGAGCAGACCATCCATCCCCTATTTCTAGCACTCCTCCCTCCCTCCTCTCAGTCTGTTGAAAACTTTTTCTTCAGTCAAAACTTAAGCCAAGTGTCACCTCCTTCATGGATCATCAATGGTCCAGGCTGAAGTGTTCTCTCTCTTCCCTCTATCTCACTCTGCCTTGTATTACACTTACATGTGTACATCACACTCCTCTCTCAGTAAGGTATTTATAACCTAAGCTCAGGGATTGTACCATTTTTCAATTCTATGTTCTCACTCAAGGCGTGACCTTAAACAGAAAAGATGACTGGTTGAATGAAATAGGGAAGAACACTAGGTCCAAGGCTTGCTAAGTCACAGATTTTTAAAAGGAGACAAATAAGCCAAACTCTTGAAGTCTGATTTAATGAGACTCTTAACGAACCACTGCCTTACTAGTGGAACTCAAAATTCAGTCCCTGGCATCCCTAGCAATCCACTCTCCATCACCATTTTCACTTGAGCATTGGTGGAACCCAATCCAGAGTTTGTAGACTTTGTATTTGAACAAGTGAAAAAATAAAAGTTGTTACCAAATGTTTTTCCAAAGCTGACAAAGCAAACCAGAGAAGTCTTTCCAACTGCTAATTCCTTTACTAAATAACCTCTATAAAAATATTCATATGCAGATAGCTCATACCAAATACATATTTCATTTTTACTACAAGTTTTCTCAAAGACTGCTATTTAGTCTACCACATAAGTGAACTATTTGAGCCTGTGTGAGTTTATGGCCTGAACACAGGTATTTCAAAGCCCCCTAAAACCATGTTTGGCCTACCCTAGTTTCTGTTTTTCAAAGAAGGGCACTGGACAGCTCTAAATCTAGAGTCCTTCCAAATCTATTGTTCTATTACTTTTTCTTCGGTGACAGAACTGGCTAGAGAAGGTACAACACTAACATAACTGAAGACCACAGATAATGTGGTACCCATATCTCAAAAGGTACCCACCCCTATCATTATAGTTCTCAAGCTACTATCACGGTACTTTAATTAGCTCTTGGTTAAGGCATTTGCTAAAAATTCATGGATGAATTAATGAAGCCAAAGATGTAGTGACTAACAGAATAGCAACCTGAAAAAAAGAACACTCTAATAGCATGCTCCAGAGAGCAGTTTTAGATTTGTACCCAATATTTTAAAAAAAAATTTTTTATTAATTTATTTTGATTTATCAATAATCACTTTCATAAGCTTTTGAGTTTTAAATTTTTCTCCCTCTCCTCCTCCTTCCTCAAAATGGCACGCAATCTGAAATAGGTTATACATATACATTCTATTAAACATATATTCACATTAGTGATGTTGTAAGGAAGAATTAGAACCAAAAGGAGGAACCACCAGAAAGAGGAAACAAAACCCAACAGAAGAAAAAAATAGCAAATAGTATGCTTCGATCTGCATTCAAATGCTATAGTTCTTTCTTTGAATGTGGATACCATTTTCCATTATGAGACTTTTGGAGATGTCTTAGATCCTTGCAATGCTAAAAAGGGCTAAGTCTATCAATGTTAGTCATTGCACACCGTGGCTGTTACTGTGTACAATGGTCTCCTGGCTCTGCTCACGTCACTCTGCATCAGACCATACAAGTCTTTCCAGGTTTTTCTGAAGTCAGTCTGCTCATCATTTCTTACAGCACAATAGTATTACACTACATTCATATACCACAACTTGTTCAGCCATTTCCCAATTGATGGGCATCCCCTCAATTTCCAAGTCTTTGCCAACACAGAAAGAGCTGCTATAAATATTTTTGTACATGTAGGTCCTTTTCCCATTTGTATGATCTCTTTGGGATACAGCCCTTAGAAGTGCTATTGCTGGGTCAAAGGGTATTGTGCCCAATATTTTTAATCAATGACTTGGACAAAAGCATAGGTGGAAGACTTATCTAGCCTTTAAGGTAAGTCAGTCAACAAACATTTATTAAGCTCCTACTCAGGCCAGACCCTGTGCTAAGTGCTGAAGATGCAAAGATAAACAATCTCTGCCCTTTAAGGAGCTTCCCATCACTAGTCATCTAGACTTTCTTCCTGCCACTGGACCCTGCTGACTCTGGAAAAGAGAGTGAAGCTGACCACTTTGTGCAGCTCTGCCTCACTTAAATCCAATTCATCTGCAAGTCAAGACATCTCCTTGTGATGTCATTGGTCCTCTTTGAAAACGAAGGACTAACAACAACGTTTTAAATGATTTGCCTGGGGTCACACAGCCAGTCGGTGTCAGAGACAGAATTTGAACCCAGGTCTTTACTCTAGGTCAACTGTCTTCACTATGTCAGAAGTGTACTACAAGTCAAAAAACACACTCCTTGGAACTGAGCTGCGTTATCTTTGTGTTTTCCTAAGTGCCTATTCTGAGGCTTCCCCCATCACAGGAAGATTTCTTTAGATAAACTTTTTTTTTCTTTCTTTTTTTTTTGGCTAAGCAATGGGGTTAAGTGACTTGCCCAGGGTCACACAGCTAGTAAGTGTTATCTGTCTGTGGTCACATTTGAACTCAGGTCCTCCTGAATCCAGGGCCGGTGCTCTATCCACTGTGCCACCTAGTTGCCCCAGGGGGATTTCTTTAGAGCAGCAAGGGACCTTATAGATAATTTAGTCTAATCCTTTCATTAAAAAAGAACAAGAATGGAAGGTGACTTACCTAAAGTCACATAGCTTGTAATAAGCAGAGCCAGCACCAATTTAATGCAAGCATGCTCCTTAAAAACCAGAACAGAAAATGACTGGTGGAACCACTGGAATGAACAGATTTCAGGAAGTACAACAATTGATAGCGCAATAAAACTGTATTGGTATCAATATTGGCTGAATCTTTAGAATGGCATCTTTCAAAAGGATTTTAAAAAGCGATAACATTGAAAAGTTACACAATTATGTAAAAAATCCACTATGAAATTTTATATTTTTTCTCATCCACATAAAGGTGTTTTATTCATTTTAAATGATTATTGCTGTTTTCAACAAACATCTGCACTGTACTGGGCACTAGTCATCATCAGTTTGGCTGGGGAAAGATCCAGAAGATAATCACAACAGAGCATTTTTCTACTATCCCATACATTGGAAAGGCAGTATTTTTTGAAATTTCAGATAACAGGTTTGAAAATTGTTCTCCTTCCATGAAGTTAAAATCTAATTGCATAGCAGAGTAACTAGTGGCTTAATTCTTGGTATGCAGCTAAACTCTCTAAAAGGAATCAGAAAATTATGTGCGTAAGTACAGACCATCTTCTGGTTTTATGTTAGTCAAATTTGGGGAGACAGGGGAGGGGTAGAGTGTAGTCTATATTTAGACAAATTTGCACTTGGTTTGGAGTTTAGAGCAAACAGATGCTTCAACAGAAACAATGGCTTGGAAATTCTTTCAAAGGCTAGATTTAATGAAGATTTTGTATAGCAGTAGCTATTGACAGGAGCCGCAATACCTTCTTTCCAATCTCTCCTTATCTTAGTTCCTTCCCTAACGCCTACAAACAATGCCTTAAGAAAAAAAAAACAAACTTTTTTTTCTCTAAACTCCTTGAAAAAGTCATTTTTACACTTAGTATGTCTCTACGTCCTTTTCTCTTCCTCTCTTCTAAATCTTCTGGCTTCTGATCTCATAATTCAACTAAAACTGCATTTTCCAAAGTTATTAATGATCTAATTGACTAATCAAATGTTCTTTTTTTCAGTTCCCATCCCATAACACTTGACACTGTTGACCATGGTTTTTGTGATATTGCACTCTCTTGGTTCTCCTCTTACAGGTCTGACAGCTCTTTTTCAGACTCCCTTGCTAGATCTTTGAACTCAGGAAGATGAGATTTCTGGACTCCAGGCCTGCCACTCTATCCACTGTGCCACCTAGCTGCCCCCAAGATAATTCCTAGGATCTATAGATCCAGTCCTAGACTTTCTGTTGAGTTCCAGTTCTGCAATATAAATTGTCTATTGGATATTTCAAACTGGGTGTCCCAAAGATACCTGAAACTTGGGGCAGCTCGGTGATGCAGTGGATAGAGCACTGGGCCTGAAGTCAGGAGGATCTGAGTTCAAATCTTGCCTCAGACCAAACACTTGACACTTACTAGTTGTGTGACCCTGGGCAAGTCACTTAACCTCAAGTGCCTAAAAAAAAGAAAAAAGAAAAAAAAAAGATATCTGAAACTCAACATACCCAAAACAGAATTCATCATCATCCCCTGCCATCTCTGAAATTTGCCCTTCTTTGAACATTCCAATTATTGTGGTGGGCACCAGCATCTTTCTACTCACCCAGTTTCACAATCTCAATGTAATCTTCAACTCTTCCTTCAATCTCATTCACCCTACATAATTCAACCAGTTGCCAAATCTTTTCATTTTTTTCCTCCACATCTCTAATCTACTTCTCTCTCCTCAATTCAGTCACTCATCATCTGTCATCTAGGCTACTGCAACAGCCTCCTAACTGTACTCCCTGCCTCTCTCTCCCCATTCCTATCTCAACTTCAATGAGGTGCCAAAATAATTTTCCTAAATAGCAAGTCTGACCATGCCTCCCTGTACCCTCATATTCGATAAACTGCAGTGTTTTCCTATTCTCTTCTTTTTCATATTTAAAACTCTTCACAACCTGGCTCCATCCTACCTTCTTACATACTAAATCCTTCCATGTAGTCCACTAGGCCAGCCACATTGGCCTAATTGTTGGTACTTACAAATGGCTTCCACCTTCTGTCTCCCTGATATTTGTACTAGCTGTCCCCCATGCCTGGAAGGTACTACCTCCTCACCTTTGTCTCTTAGAATCCCTGGCTTCCTTCTCAGCTCAAATGCCAGACTCCTCAACTGCTAGTGCCTTTTCCTTCAAGTCTACCTTCCATATATCAATTCTGTATGGATCCTGTATATGTCTATTCATGTACATTTCTAAATAACAATGAATAGCTAGCATTTATACAGCACCTTCTACAACTGAGGCACTGTGCTAAGCTCTTTACAAATATTATCTCACTTAATCCTCACAACAATCCTGGAAGATAGGTGCTATTATTATTGCTATTTTACAGTTGAGGAAACTGAGACAAACAGAAGTTAAGTGACTTGCCCAAGGTCACACAGCTAGTATGTGTTTGATGCTGGATTTGAACTCAGGTCTTTCTAATTCCAGGCTCGGCCTCTTTGAGGGTAGGGACTGCTCTCACCATCCATCTTTGCATTTAAAGCCAGGTGCATAGTAAGTGCTTATGTAAATAATAAATGTCTGCTGATTTTCTTTTAGGAATTGCCTTCTGAAAGACCTCTTGAAAAAATTTATTAACTCCTCAGTGGGGGAAGCTTTCATAGACCTCATTTAAAAATAATAAATCGATTTCCTGGTAACTTAGTTGGAGAGAGGTGAGACTCTGTATTTAAGGAAATTACTTTTGCTTATAATATGAGGATTTATTCAGTCTATCCCTCAAGGTGGACCAGTACAAATTCAATCCTTATTACTGCCTCCTCATGGAGGACAAATGGTTTCTAACCATGAAGCAAGACACCAGTCATATCAAAATCACACACCAGGTCAATTTTTAAGAAATTCATTCTAGTTGCTGAATTTCCTTTGGCATGGGATATTCTTTTAGGAGTCATTATGGTGCTAACGCAATGACAGAATCATGTTTCATTAATGTTAGAAAGGACCTTAGAGACCATCTAGTTAAACTTTATTTTATAGTACTTTTGAAACATGGCTACCTAGATTGGTTTCCAACAGGGATGGCTTTGACTGTGTCAATTTGCTGGTTTTAGGGTCCTATTATATCTGAATCTCAAATCCTTTTATGATCAAAGGATGTGGTTCTGAAATACATAAGGATCTCTGGGGATGGGAGAAATCTTAGGGCTCTGTCTCTTCTCTGTCCAAACATAATCATTTCAAACAGAATGGATTCATTTCAACTGGACTGGGAAAGTTCGGTTTTCAAGCAGTCTTAACTGTAAAACTTAGCATTTTTGTATTTTAACAATCTAATCTCAGAGCTTGCAAAGTTCCTTAGATGCCATGTAATCCAACCTTCCCTAATACAGGAATTCGTCATCCAGACTCTGCTTAAACACTTCAAGTGATGGGGAATGATTTTGAAGTGCAGTCAGTCTTTTTGGATAGCTCAAAATCTGCTTTCCTCTAAAATTCTACATTTTGGGCCCGATTCTTTTCTCTGAAACAAAGAATAAGTTTACTACCCTGACCATATGACAATACTACAACTATCTGAAGGACCCTACTGTATACCCCAAGTGTCATCTCCTTCAGGACAAATATCTCCAGCTCCTTCAATATGACATGGCTGCCAGATCCTTTAGCATCCTAGTCACCCTGCTTTGGATACATTCCAGTTTATCTAAGGCCTTCTTAAAACGTGGCAGGGGCAAAGCTCTAGATATGACTTGCTTAACACACTGGTATGATTAATACAGTAGACCCATTACTCCCCTTGACCTGAGCACTGTAAATTCTACTATTTGATGCTCTTTTAAAAAGCAGCTGAGATCTTGTTCTTTGTCTCAAATATATGATAGCTGGTGTCATACTCTGGCAAAAGCATTGAACACAATGGTAAAGACCTCAGTCATCTTACTTTACCCTTGCCCCCATACTTTCAACATGGTCCTCAAGCTTTATGTCTCAAACACAGATTCTTCATTCCTCATGACACCACCCTTATTCAGAGGTTCTAGTCTCTAACCTAGACTATTTGAGCAGCCTAACTGGTATCTATCTTTGCCTCCAGTCTCCTTCACTTCTAATTCATTCTATTCTACTTTAAGTAATACTCTAACTGTGATTGTGTCATTTTCCTAATGAGAAAAATTCACAGCCTCTCCATTACTTACCAAATAAAGTATAGGGTTATTCAGGTTGGCATTCAAGACTCTCCAAAATTTGGCCTCAGCCTATATTTTTGGCCTTATCTGTCAATACTTCCCTTCAGGCCTCCTATGCCCTGATCTGGACTACTGAGGGCTCCTTTCTCACCTTCTTGTTTAAAATATGTGATATTCTCTTCCTATCCCTAAATTTCTACCTGGAGAAATAGCATCCACCCTTCAAGATTCAACGAAAATGCCACCTCTGTCTTTCCAGTCAGAAGTCCTTTCCCTCTCTTCTCTGTTTCACTCTTACCTCTCCTATGGCAGGGGACATCACCTTCTACCTCCCGTTATAGCAGCATGCATTGCCCCTACTTGACTGAAAACTCCTAGAGGGCAGGAATCGTGCTTTTCATTCATTGTTGTACTCCCACTGCACCTGGCACAGGGCCTCTTTCCCACAAGTTAGTATGGGATTAATGTGTTCAACTGAGCTCCTACCCCAGTGCGTCTGTCAATCCACTGAAGCTTTAGCATCACTGCTGGCTGTCACCTTCCTGATGTCATGATCCTCTTTGAAAAGGAAAGACAAACAACAAACAACTGTCTTCTAATCTCTTTTTGGGAAATGAGGAGAGAAGAGATGAATAAAGCCAACACTACAACCACAGTGCTGTTCGATAGACTTGGTTTGAAGTGGGATATTCCAGATGCCTAAGGTAAGTCTGACACTGAAATCCAAATGCTCTCATATTTGAGAAGCCACCCAGCCTGGCCCCTCAGTTAAGCTCCAACTATTCTATTATGGAGTGGCAGCAGTAGTGGTAACAACAACTCACATTTCTATAGCTCTTACCTTTTAAACTTGGAAGTGCTTTTCATATATAATTTTATTTGACTCTCCCGGTAACCCTGGGAGACAGGCGCTAATATGACCTCCATTTTATAGATGGGGAAGCTGAGGCAGGGAAGTGACCAGGATCACTGACATTCAGCCCCTGCTGTTTTTCAGGAGGAGAACAAAGACTAACCTGGAGCCAAGAACCCTGCCTGAATTTTGGCTCTGACGCTTTCTTACTAGCTTTGTGACATAAGGCAAGTCACTCTCTGAGCTTCAGTTTCCTTACATGCAAAATGGGGAAAATCTAGATAGCTGGGCTTCTTCCCTCAAAAAGAGTATGAAGAGAATGTGTAGAAGTTGTTCTGTGAATTAAGTACCACGTCAATGTTAGTATCATTCCTACCCTTCTGAAGCAGGCTCAAATTCAGGTCAAGATTTTTCCACGGCCCTCATGATAAGACCTTTTCCAGTAAATGCCAATAAATTAACCTGGGCTTTTCCTTACACAGTACCTTAAGAGTGAAAGTGATTTTTCTGAGTGACCTCTAATCTAGACTGCTCCTAAACAGGAACGCCTCCTACAACTTCTTAGCAAGATTCTACTTTGAAGAGCTCCAGCGGTGAACAATGCATCGGCTATGGAGGTGTTTCTGAACAATGATAATAATTTGGATTTTTTTTCTTTATTCCAAGCTGAAATTGGTTTCCCTGCCACTTCCATCTCATTGCTCCTAGCTTTGCCCTGTGAGGTCAAGAAGAGTAAGTCTTATCGCTTGCCCACAAAAGTCTTCAGATCCTTGAAGAGTGATCAAGTTGCCCTTAAATGTTCTCTTTTCCAAGCTGTCTAATCCAGAGTACTTTACTTCTCAGCAGAACCTTCCCATATATTTTCCAAAATCCTCATTACTTCAGAAGGGGAGGTGGGAAGGAAATGACATACCAAAAGTCTCGACCACCTACAATGGTCCCCAAGTTCTACTTCTCCACACATTTAGTTGTTGACAATTTGTGCCAAGCATAATACACATGGGTAGTGTCATTTCATGTTCACCTTAGTTCCCGCTAAAATCTCTCAAAGTTCAGGACCCACTATAACGTTGAACTGAACCCAGCTCTGAGCGCTATGTTTTAAAAAAGGAGACTGACAAGCTGGCACATGCCCAGTAAATGGAAAGCATTATACTGAGGGGACCACGTGGAACTATGGTTGAAGAGGAAACTCTGAAGGAACTAAATACAGGAATACCAGATCAGAATCAGAGAGCCTGGGTTCAAAACCTGACTGACATTATCTGTGTGACCTTGGGGAAGTGACTTTACTTTTTTTGCCTCAGTTTCCTCATAGGAGGAAGTTAGATCATCAAATTTCTTAAGATTCATTACTAGGTTTAGCCTGAAGAAGATAAGACATGGTAGAGATATGACTGCTGTGTTCAAATAATTGAGGGGCAGTTATAAAGGAGGAGGATTTGACTTGCTTTGCTCGGTAGCAGAGATGATAATGAGAACCAAAGAGCAAAAACTATAGGGAGGTAGAGTTTGGTTCAACATGAAAAATTTCCCAACAACCAGAATTGTCCAAAAGTGGAAAAAACTGCTTTAGGGGTGAGGCTCCTCATCCCTAGAAGTCTTGGAGTGGTGGCTTGGAAAGATGAAAATGGGATTCATGATTTGTGTAGGGACTGGGCTAGACTGACCTATGAATCCCCTTCCCCTCCTAAGTTCAGGATTACTGTGGTGGCTTGGAAAGATGAAAATGGGATTCATGATTTGTGTAGGGACTGGGCTAGAGTGACCTATGAATCCCCTTCCCCTCCTAAGTTCAGGATTACTGATTCAATGACAACCGAGTTGGCTGACACTCTCCCCACTGGAGGGAATACTGTTTTTGAAAAGCAGGGTCAGTAAGAGGACTGAAGGGCCCTTAAAGACAGACTCTAAACAAACCAACAATAATCCTGCTTCCAGGAGAGAAAAAAGATGAGATGAATCAGGCTAGTGGAGGCAAGCAGGCCACATTAATATAGTTCAGGGAAAGACTTTCCCTAAGGAATTTTGAGAGAACACAGTGATCTTGAACAAGTGACCTCCCTCTGTGGGCCTCAATTTCCTCTTTTATGAAATGAGGGAGGTGGATTACATGATCTTTAAGGTCTCTCCCAGCTCTAAATCTTATGAATGAGAGAGTTAAATAAAATCTAATTTTGGGGGAGGGGAGCACTAGGGGGCACAGTTTAGAGCACCGGCGCTGGTGTCAGAAGAACTCGAGTTCAAATCCAGCCTCAGACACATGACACTCACCAGCTGTGTGACTCTGGGCAATTCACTTAACCCCAACTGTCTCATCAAAAAAAAAATACCTAATTTTGGGAGAGGAAGGGAGGAAGTAAACATGTTGACTAATTTAGAGCGATCTAAACCATGTCAGAATATTTGCTCCTACAGGTTTCTGAAAATGTCCTTTTGAGCTTCTAGAATCCTGATCCAGTCGGTCTAGAACTATTATAAAGGAGAAAGCAGTGAGAGACAGGTCTGACAGCATGAAGCGCCCAGAATGTTATCTGTAAACCAGTCAACACTGCCAATCCCTAAAGACAATGGGGGTCACTACTCTGCCCAGATAACTGGGTCAGTCCACAATAGAGGCTACTACACATTCTGGCTTTGTCATCACCGGGCTTACTGCAATGGTTAGGAAATGATGATTTGATAGATACTGTTTAAAACTGAGAGGTTACTTGTCAACAATATTTATAGATAACTTTTCTCTTGTTCACCTGATGTGAGAATTATAGATAGAAACAGATAATCACTTCCCCCTAATTTTATCCCTTATTGAATTAGCAGAAGATATTTTAGCTTCCTGGTCATATTGGCTGGCATCCTACAAAGATCAAGTCAACAAGTATTTATTGAGCACCTATTATGTGGAACCCAGAGGTCCCCAAGGCTCTTATGGGGGTCGGATAGGTCAAAACTATTTTTGTAATAATAATGAGACATTTATATTTCTAATATGGCAAGAAGAGATAGATATAACCAACATAAACAAAAACTCTTTGGGAGATCCTCAGACTAAAAGGTTTGAAAACTACTATACTTGTTCAGTTGTGTTTGACTTTTTGTAAACCCATGGATATACTGTCCATTGAGTTTTCTTGGCAAGGATACTGGAGTGGTTTGCCATTTTCTTCTTCAGTGGATTAAGGCAAACGGATTAAGTGAGCTGCCCAGGGTCACACAGCTACTATGTGTCTGAGACCAAATTTGAACTCAGGTTCAAACTCCTGACTCCAGGCCCAGCGTTCGAGCTCTTGCAGCCACCGAGCTGCCTAAAGCAGCTATATACTAGATAATTTCTGAGGTCTCTTCTAGCTCTAAGTTCTGATTACACAGCTACAGGGAGCCCTATGGAATAAGTCCTGAAGCCTGCCTTAGCAAAGATTACCACAGGCCCCAGAAGTCCTTTAACAGGCTAACCTGGAACTCTAGCTGTTCAATAAGTCCTTACTGAATTCATAGAACCAACTTAGGATCTTTTTCTTAGATGCTACCAAAGCTAACACTAATTCCCACCTAAATTAACATCAAATGAACATCAAGGCCTCCAATGACTTGCTACAATGAGGAGGTGATCCTATGAAGGCTATTCACCTGGAGTGTATTGTCTTATTAAAGACTTGCTTAGCTAAGTAGAGAGAGGCTCATCCTCAAATGATCTTTTTCCTATGGTAATATACATTCTTTAAAAGTTCCTGAGACATAGGTGATGGTGGTGGTGGGAGGGGGTTTACAAAGTATCTATAACAACAATATCATGGAGCTAAAGTGTGTGCGAGCACATATATACACATATATGAAAACGGCATTTTCACTATTTTTGGTATCTAATCTGGCATCTCTAATTTCAAATCCACAAAAACATGATTCAAGTGAAGCAATTTAACAGGATCGTAGGATTTAAAGCTTGGAGAATTTATAGAAATCATCTAATTCAACCACCTTTCTTTTACACGAGGAATCTATGGCCTAAAGACATTAAATGACTTTTCTAAAGTCACACAGCTAGTAAGCAGCAGAACTAAAGATCAGAACTATGCAAATTCCTCACGGTGCATTTGTTTCTGGACATTGAGCAGCAGGGCATCTAAGTGAGTCGACCATCAAACTCTGTAGCAGCTAGAGCTCAGTCAGCTGTTATTCTCCACAGATACTAGGTTGGGTTACAAAGGAGCTGTGGCCAGGGGTACGGCCTGAATGGCCTTCAATAATCCCAGAATCATAGATCTTTGGTTCAACAAACCCAGACAGCACTTTCTCTGCCCACAACAGTCCACAAAAACAGAGCTCAGGTGCTAGGGCTGATGAGGGCAATTCGATCACTGCATAAAGCACATTCAAGTTTGGTAAAGCTTGACTTTAGAAGGCAGTACAGAGTTTGGAATGAAGACAAGGCTTAAATGAAAAAAAAAAATTTACAGCTGACAAAGAGAAGAAAAACTTCCTTTTTCCTAAGAGCTTGGTGCTCAATACAACCAAAGCAGAGAACACACCAATGAAAATCAAGTTTGAGTGCCTGGGTTGTGAGCCTAAAAAGAAAATGTTACCTGTAAAGGAAGATACCTAAAGAGATAATGAAGGTGGACTCTGTTCATTCCTAATCACTGATGCTGTCTTGTCTCTAAAGGAAAAACTGCCGAAAAAAGGAAGGAGGGAGGATGAGTTACAATTTGATTCAGCTTGCCACACTAAACTAGAACCTGCCTCTAGGAGACTGGTATGAATCTGCTTCCCTATAAAGTAAATTCTCAACAAGTGTGTCCACAATGCTATTCTCTAGATCTGGATAACTGTTGAGACAGAGATTTGGAAAAGTTAGAAAAATAGACCAAATATGCCACAATGAAATTTGAGGGATAATTTAATGTGTTTTACTTAGGATAAAAAATAACAGCTGCACAAGTACAGATAGAGGAGAGTGGCTGAAACGAAAACATGGGGAGTGGTGTCTTAGTGGCTGAAAGCTCAGTAAACAGCATGACATGGCACCCAAAAGTGAATTTACTCCTACACTACATTAAAGGATGTAGAATGTCCTTAACAGAGTCCCACTGTCTTCTGTTAGGACAGACAAGATCTGGGGCACTATATTCTATTTTGGGGGCACATTTTAAGAAGGAGATTGTCAAGCTAGAGGACATCAACAAGTCCAAAGGAAGAGCCCAAGACAGGAAGGGGCCATATAAAGACTAGTTTAAGTAACTGAAAATGTTTAGCTTCAGAAGAAAAACTGGGGAGGGGGTGTAGGACAGGGAAAAACGATAGCTGTTTACAAATGTGGAAGAAGGATTATATTGTTCCCTTTCTGATCCCAAGAGGAAAGCAGTAGGAGTAACTGGTAGAAATACAAAAAGGCAATTTCAGAACAACAGAAGTAAAAGTAAAATTTTCCTAACTAGAAGTGACTAAAAGTGGAATAGGCTACATAGGGAGGTAGTAAAGTACTTTCCACCAGAGGTATTTAAGGAGAGGATAATAGTCTACTTATTGGGAGTGTTATAGAAGGAATTCTTATTCAAGTAGGGGTTGACTAAATAGTCTCTAAGGTCTCTTTCAAGTGAGAGTTTTTGATTCTAATACTTTCTTCTGAGCCGCACCTCTAATGACAACATACCTCTAAGAAGTCTGCATAACACCAGCTCTATGTACTTAACTGATAATACATATAGCTGTAATTTTTTCTGTACTACACAACTGTTGTCTCACCCTAGAACCTCTTTTAGAGTGTGGAGCCTACTTGCAAAGAACATCTTTCAGCCGTGCAGCCCTCCTACTCCGATTGGTAAGGGCCCCTCAGGACCTCCATTTTGAGAAGAGGTCCAGGCTGACCAACTTTCATTGTCTTCTGGACTCTCTCTGCTTCTGACTTTCTGGACTTATTTCCACATCCCTCCTCTCTTTTTGTAAGTATTTTCCTCCCAAATGTAAGCCCAACATGTCCAAAACTGAACTCATTATCTTTTCTCCCAAATTTCCCTATTACTGTTGAGGGGAATCTTCTCAGTCCCCCAGGCTCAAAACCTAGGTGTTGTCCTTGACCCTCGACATTTCTCGCCCCTGACCCTCGACATTTCTCGCCCCTCCTATCCAATCTCTTGCAAAGGCCTGTAGATTTCACTTTCATGCCCCCTTCTCTGTGATGCCGCCACCCTAGCGCAGATCCTCACTAACTGATGCTTTCACTACTGTAATATGCTGCTGGCTAGTCGGCCTGCCTCTTCTCCCTGTCACTCCAGGCCATTCTCTATTCAGCTAAGTGCAGGCCCAAGCGTGTCACTCTCCTACTCAATAAAGTCCAGTGACTCCCTAACACCTCCAAAATTTTGTTTGCTGTTAAAAGCCCTTCATAACCTAGCCCCCAGCCCTGGCCTTTCCAGTCTTCTTTCATCTTACATGCCTCTACATAATCTTTGATCCAATGACAGTGGCTTTCTTGTGGCTCCTCAATAAGACACTTCATCTTTCAGCTCCAAGTATTTTTTCTGTTTCTGCTACCTGGCATGGTCTCCCTCCTCATCTCCACCTCCTGGTTGCCCTGACTTTCTTTAAGTCCCAAGTTAAATCCCATCTTCTACAGGAAACCTTTCCCAGTTTCTCTTACTCTACTGCCTTCTCTCTGTTGATTATTTCCCATTTATCCTGTCTATAGCTTGTTTGTACATAGTTGTCTGCATGTTGTCTCCCCCCTAGACTGTGAACTCTTCGAGGGCAGGGACCATCTTCTGACTTTTTTTTGCATCCCGAGCCCCTGAGCATAGTGCCTGACACATATGCAGGTGCTTAATAAATGCTTCCTGATTGACTGATTGATATCCAATCAATTGTCAAGTCTATCTATTCCACCTTCTTAAAAACATCTCATACACGCCTCCTTCTTTCCCTCTGACACTGCCAACGCTCTGGTGCAAGCGATCATCTCTCATCTGGGCCTCTCACCAATAGCCTGCTGGCTGGTCTCCCTGAAAGTCTCAAGATTCTCCCCCTCCAGTCTATCCTTTAGCCAGCTGTCAAAGTAATATTTCTAAAGATCAAGTATGACCATTTTTGTTATTCTTCAGTCATTTCAGTTGTGTCCAACTCTTTGTGACCCCATCTGAGGTTTTCGTGGCAAAGATACTGGAATGGTTTGTCATTTCCTTCTCCAGTTTATTTTACAGCTGAAGAAACAGAGGCAAACAAGATTAAGTGACTTGCCCAGGGTCACATAGCTAGTAAGTGTCTGAGGCTGGTCTGAAACTCTGGTAGATGAGTCTTCCTGACCACATTACCCCCCTATTCAATCAATTCTAAATGGCTCCCTATTGCCTCTAGTATCAAATATGAAACCTTCTGTTTGGCTTTAAAAGCCCTTCATAAACTGGCCTGTACCTTTTCAGTCTTCTTATACCTTACTACCTCTTTATGTACTCTGCAATCCATTGACACCAGCTTCTTTGCTGTTCCTTGCTCCCTGCTGCTCTCCATCTCCCTACTCTGAGCATCCTCACTGGCTATCCCCCATATTTGGAATGCTTTCCTTCAAGTCCACCTCCTAGCTTACCTGGCTTCCTTACTTAGTCCTCCTTAATTTTAATGCCTCTCTTCTAGTATCACTCTCAATTTATCTTGTTGTCTATATCTAACTGTACATAGTTGCCCGCATGTTGTCTCCCCCACAGACTGAGTTTCTTGCAGGCAGGCTATCTTTTGCCTTCCTTTGTATCCCTAGCACTTAGCAGTTACTGGCACACACTAGGAGCCTAGTTAAATGCTAGCTGATTTACTGACTGAAATGATAACTACTTAATCAATACACCTGTTCACACAATACAGCAGTAACATACCTGTCCTGCAGACGGCTGGGAAGCCAGCTTTTTTGTCTTTGAAAGCCCTTTACAACTTGGTCCCTCTCTACTTTTTCTGTCTTCTGATACTTTAATGCACCCCCTCCCCATCAATCCTATGCTCCAGCTATCCTGGCCTACTTGCTGAACATGTTTTTGCCCTTCTCTGGATATGGGGTTTAGTGCAGTGCTTGACACACAGTAAATGCCTAACAAATGCTTGCTGACTGACTAGATGGGCAAGAGGAGCCCAAGAGCACTTGCCAGTTAAGAGAACCAAGATATCCTCTCTGCTCTCAAGGAAAAGTAAATACTTTCTGACCCAGTTTAATCTCTTCTTCACTTTGTAAGATTTCAATCCAAAACGACCGTACCAACAAAGGGCAGGGGTGGAACTTTCAATTCTATTAGTGAAGTATTTTTACAACCTGTTGCACCTGCATTGGACTAGTTCTTCCCCGGTTCAGTTCCACATTTCCAAAAGCTCCATCTGATTACTCAGAGAATACTGGCACAAGAGGATAGACACAAAGTGGAATCACAGACTCAGTCATCTACCTGGACCCATTCACAAAAGTAAGGCCACTCCCCCAAATAGCAATTGTCCAGCCGATGTGTGAAAGTCTCCAAAGAGGGGGAGTCCATCATGTCTTCCAGGCACTTCTCTTGGTTCTGCTGAGAGGCCAAACAGCAAATTTTAACCCGTTCCCCACATGCTTGAAAAAGAGACATCATGTCCCCCAAATCTTCTTTCCCTATTTCTTAACCTTTCCTAAACATGCCCTATTTCTTAACCTTTCTTTATAGGCAACAAGGTAGGTGATGGTACAGTATGCAGAATACTGACCCTGGTCAGGAAGACCTGAAGCCAAATCCAGCCTCAGACACTTACTAGCTGTGGGACCTTGGGAAAGTCACTTAACTCTGCCTCAGTTTTCTCAACTGTAAAATGAGTGCTAATAATATCATCTACCTCACAAGGCTGTGCTACACTTAATAAATGTATTTTTTCCTTATTTTCCTAGCTGACTTATCTACTTCTGGACATTCTTCAATTGATCAATATCCTGCTTACACCGTAGTGTCCAAAACTAAATACACTACTGCACACATAAGGTCTGATAAGGGCAGAGTGTGGTATATGTATAGCCTCCCTATTTTCAAAGGTTATTCCACTCTTAATAAAGCCGGGGTAAGGGATTAACTTTTCTAGCTGACACATGACACTACTGACTTGTATTGAATTTGCAGGCCACTCAAACCCTCAGATCTTTTTCAGAATGACTTCTATCTGTCTATCCATGCTTCCTCACCTTATATTTGAACTAAGAACACTAGCAAGTTTTTTCCTCAGGTTCTGAAACATAAAGTCTGAGTCAAGAGGTCTGCTTTAAAGTCTCAGCCATCACTCATGCTGTGTGACCCCGAGCTGGTTTTTTCACCTGACTAGATTCTCCTTACCTGTAAGGTTCAAACTCAAACAAGCACTCAGAACTGACGTGATGTACAAGGTACTACGGTTTGGCTCCAGAAGATGAGTTCACCTAAGTGGTAAGGGGAATATCAAAGCTGGGATCAATTTCTTAGTTGAATTACTCAGGAAGCCCCAGCTACAACTAATTTATCTCCCCTAGTCCAACAAAAGCATCACACTGAACACACGTAATGGGCTAGGTGTCCAGGGAATGACATGTTAGCCTCTCTGTGCCTCAGTTTCCTCACCTATATAATGTGGATTAAAAAACCCAAACAGCATATATGTGTGTATGTATGTATACACACACACACACATACATATTTGTGTATACACATATACACCCACATATATAAACACGTTTACATATATATCTCTTTTTTTCCTCACAACAACCCTGGGGGTGGGGTGCCATCATTCTCTCCATTTTACAGATGAGACTGATAGAGACTAAGCGCCTCTCAAGTGTCTGAGGCTGGATTTGAACTCCGATCTTCCTGACTCCAGGTCGAGCTCTGCATCCACTGTGGTGCCACCCATTGAGAGCACCAACCCTACAGGGTTTGGGGTTGATGGGGGGGAATGTGTCAAACGAGTTAATCTATGCAAAAGTGCTTGGCATCCTTACAGCGGTCTATCAATGCGTAGTAGTAGTAGCAGCAACAGCAGCAGTAGCAGTAGTACAAGCGGGGAGGGGGAGGGGGAGGGGGGAGCTACAGGTCTCCCAGAGGACGGCCAGGCGAGGGGAATAAGCATTTATTAAGCGCCGACCACGTGCCAGGCACGGAGCGAGGCGCTTGACCAGTCTTCGCCCAGGAGGGTCTAGGCCGAGCATCAACGCTGCCTCCCCCGGAGGGTCCCGGGCGGCGAGCAGCGGGGAGGCTCGTCCCTTCCCACCGGGAGGCTGAAGGGGGAATAGCCGGGGAAGGGCACCCACTCCCCCGAGCAGGGACGGCCGAGGCACGGCCCGGAGGCTGCGAGCCCCCTCTGTCAGCGCTCAGGGAGGCGTCCCCGGCCCCCTCGGGGGAAGCAAGGAGACGACGGCAGGGAGGAAGGGGCGTCCGCCCCGGCCCCAGCCCCAGCTCCGGCTCAGCCCCGCCTCGGCGCGGCCCGAGGGGCCCCCGGCCTCTCCTCACACGGCGTCCGGCCCGGGTCGCCGGAGTCGCGCCTCCAGCCCGTGTGGGGAGAGGCCTCTCGGCCCCCGCGCGCACTCACCCATCCCGGCGCAGCTCCGCTCCCTCAGGACACCTCGGCGGCTCTGGCGGCGGCTCTGGCGGCGGCTCCGACGGCGGCTCCAGCAGACAATATGGCGGCGCGGCGCGACGGCGGCCCCAAGTGGACAAACTTCCTCAGCCTCGGTCGGGCGCTGGAACGCGCTCCGAACTCAGCGGCTTAAGTTACGTAGCCAGGGCGTGCTTAAAGGGGCCGCGTCCTGCAGGGAGGGAGCGGGAGCGGGAGCGGAGCAAGATTGGAAAAAAAAGACCAGGATGGTTTCTTTCTGATCCACACTAAGCGCTACTTCTTAGGACCATAGTGTTTAGAGCTACAAGTCCAGCCCCCCGGGAATGAGAGGGGCCCCCCCGAATCATCCTTTACCAAGTTGGGATTTGAACTCCTTTCTTTTACTCCAGGTCTTTAGGGATCATCTAGTCACTCAGTGTTTATTAAGCTACTGCCTAGCTGTGTGACCCCGGGCTAGTCATTTCACCCTCTTTGCCTCAGTTCCCTCATCTATCAAATGATCTGGAGAAGGAAATGGCAAACCACTCCAGTATCTTTGCCAAGAAAACCCCAAATGGGGTCACAAAGAGTCAGACACAACTGGAACACCGAACAAAGTAAATCAGGAGGATTTGAACTCCTGATCTAAATAGTCAGTCAACAATCAGTCCACAGGTATTTACTGTTTACTGTGTGCCAGCACTTACCACTGGCTTATATTAAGCTTGTTGTAGTTTTTCACAACATGACTACTATGGAAGTGTTTTGTATGAGTACACATCTATAACCTGTATGGAGATGCTTGCCTTTTCAATGAGGGTGGGTGGGGAGGGAGGAAGGGAGAAAATTTGTAATCCAAAGTTTTAAAAACACATGTTAAAAAAATAAAATAAAAAAACTGCCAAAAAAATAAAAATAAACGCTAGTTGTTTGGGTGCTCGATTGATGGGTGCTCTCAATACAATTACACCATCCTGTATTTCTCCCACCACATTACTTGCTCTACAAGAAGCCTTCCACAGCCCCTCTTAATTCCAGTGCTTTCCCTCTGTTAATTATCTGCTGTTTATCCTCTATAGGAGTCAGCAGGTGGCTCGGTGGATAGACTGAACCCAGAGTCAGGAAGGCCTGAGTTAAAATTCAGCCTCAGACACTTGCTAGCTGTGTGACCCTGGACAAGTCACTTAACCTCTGATAGCCAAACAAAAAGGATCCACTGGATAAGGAAATGGCAAACCACTCAATATCTTTGCCAAGAAAACCCCATGGAGTTTGTCCACAGAGTCATGTATATATCCTGTATATATCTTGCTTTGTATTTGTTTGCATGCTGTCTCCTCCATTAGATTGTAAGCTCCTTTAGGGCAAGGGCTGTCTTTTGCCTCTTTGAATCCCTAGCTGGGGGGGAGGGGCATCTCCAGTAGTCCTGATTTATATCTGGTCATGGACCCAGATGGCTGTGGGGGAGAAAGTGAGGCTGGTGACTGCACAGCCCTCCCTCACTTAAATCCAATTCACTTACAAAGTCATGGCATCACCTTCCTGATGTCTCGGTCCTCTTTGAGAATGAAGGACAAACAATAACCCCCAGCTCTTAGCCAGGCAATGTAGGTGCTTAAAAAATATTTATTGATGCTTGCTACCATGTTCCTATCTTTCACTCTAATTTTCCCCCCTTCCACTTCCCCAACTCCTAATCTCACCCCCTCCTTCCCCTTGCCTCAACCTCCTTTCTCCGGTCAAAAATAATTTACTGAGTTAATGGACTCAGTAACTCGGCCTCAAACACTCAGTTTCTGCTCGAGCCCTTTCAATACTTGCCTGAGATTAGTGGTGGTTTGAGGAGGTGGGGGATGGTTTGAGAAGTGGAGGGATAAGGTGGTAAGGGATCTTTTCCCCCTCCCTTTTCCCACGTAATGCAAAATGGTCAGGTTTTAACATCTTGAACACAGTTGAGAAAAATAACTGTTAACTCTCTAGGACACAGGAATTGAAAAGTCTCTATCACGGAGACAATTTGTAACACTCACTGACTTTGGCACTTTGCTTTTCTTGCTGGGGCCTCAAAAGTTGCCTGCAAGCTGAGCTGAACAGGAGGGTGACCGAGAGGTACCAGGGTGAACCGGAGAGATTAATAAATAACAAACGTTGACTCAGACTAAAAGACGGTGTTCAACTCTAGTCCTTTTTTATTCTTTTTCCAGCTTATATTGAAGATTATTTTCACTCAGGTCATAATTTTTCTTTCAAATGTGGTGCTGAAAACATTTTTAAATTTTTATGGAAAACTAATTTTATTTCATGAAGATGCTTATTAGCCTCCCCAACCCCCTACCCCCAACACTCCCCTATTTCATAAGTAAAATGAATGGAAGAAATATGGTTTCATATGAAGAAAAGAGTAAATCCTAGGATTTTGGACTTGGAAGGGACGTTAGAGATCATTAGGTCATTAGAGATGGACTTTATGATTTTCCAAATAAAGAAATGGAGGCCCAGAAAATGGAAGAGAGGTTTCAGGTCACACAGGGAATTCTGTGGAAGTTAATGGGGACAGTGTATAAACATAACATATTATGTTTTTACACTTTAACTTTTAATTTGCAGTATGTTCTCCTTTTGCTGCAGTTCCTTGTTTTACATTATTTGGCACCGAGCTCACAAGATTTTGACATGTTAATTCATCATGAAACTCAATTTTTATCTCATTAGATAAGAACCATATCTTTGACAAATAGTTCATTTTTCCAAGTCTCTCCTTGATTATAGCCCATTCCTTTCCAATTAGGTGTAAGGCAGGTGAGTTCACAGGCAACTGAAGTAGGTTTATTTCCATCTCTTGGATCGATATCTCAAATTTTTCATTATGTGACATGATATAAAATTGTATTGTAGTATTTTCTCTCCATTTTGAAATTCCCTGCACTTCCAGAGTAATCCTGCTTTTCATTATGTCAGTATATTTATTAGAGTTCATGATTCCCTAAATCAGGACAAGTCTTTCAAGTCCTACTGGAAGTAAAAAACAAACAAAAAAAACCCCTTATTTTTCAAAAGAATGTTTTAAGACTTCTGATAAAAATGCCCAGACCTAACAGGCTCTTCTGGATTTCTGACAATGGTTTTGCTATAACCCTGAAGGAAAAAGTATGCTTCATAAACAAAAATTATCTTTTTTCAATATTGAATACTCTAATCTTTATATTGTCTATACCACCATTTTTTCCCTTTATAGCTACAGTGAGTCCTTTTTAAAAAATGTGTTTTCCCTTTTGCCTGTTTTCTGAATATTAATTAGGCGATTTTGCAGCAATTTGTCACTTCTTGGTCATTTTTTTCCCCCCAGCAACACTTTGTTCTGTGTTTTGGTGTAATTGATCCTGCATTTCCCTGTGGGACTTGAATAATCCTTGAATGACACCAGTAACTGCTGGGATATGGCTAACAGTCATTGATGTGTGCTCTTTGAGACCTTTGCACATTTCCTTGGAGTGACAGCCATTCTTTAAAACCAGAATGCGAAACAAATGAAACACATGTGTATGGCACAGAACTCAAGCACTCAATTGACAGAGAACTAAGGTGGAATACATCAGCTGTATCCAGTTTTATCTGGACAAGTCCAGAGGTTCCAATTTAGCCTAATGTCCATAGAGGCACACTCAGATAATTATTGTTGTCACAAGAAAAAAACCGTATGAAAATTACTTGTCCAATGAAATAACCACACCATTGTAATTGGTAGATTCTTACCCAAGCTACACCATCATGACCATAACCAAATCAATCACTGCTACTGCAGGATATTCCAATCAACTGCCCTATGGCTCCACTCATCATCCATTTAATTTTTCGAACTACTCCTCCTTGGCTACCACTCCACTCTATTTATCTCTCCCCACTAGAAAGTAAGATCCTTACACTAATGCTTTGTTGGTGGAGCTGTGAACTAATCCAGCCATTCTGGGGAGCAATTTGGAACTATACCCAAAGGGCTATAAAACTATGCATACCCTTTGATCCAGCAATACCACTTCTAGGTCTGTATCCCAAAGAGATCATACAAATGGGAAAAGGACCCATGTTTACAAAAATATTGTTAGCAGCTCTTTTGGTAGTGGCCAAGAATTGGAAATTGAGGAGACACCCATCAATCAGAGTATGGCTGAACAAGTTGTGGTATATGAACGTAATGGAATACTATTGTGCTATAAGAAATGATGAGCAGGCGGACTTCAGAAAAACCTGGAGAGACTTACGTGAACTGATGCAAAGTGAAGTGAGCAGAACCAGGAGAACACTGTACACAGTAACAGCATCACTGTGTGCTAACTTTGATAGACTTGGCTCTTCTCAGCAATGCAAAGATCTAAGCCAACTCCGAAAGACTGACAATGGAAAATGCTATCCACATCCAGAGAAAGAACTTTGGAGTCTGAATGCAGACGGAAGCAGGCTATTTGATCCTTTTCTTTTGTTGTTTTGTTTCTTCTTTCTCATGATTCCCCTCCATTGGTTCTAATACTTCTTTACAACATGCCTGACTAATGTTAAATATGAATGTATTTGTTGAGCCTATATCAGATTCCATGCTGTCTTGGGGAGTAGGGAGGAGAGGGAGGGGGAGAAAATTGAAAACTCAAAAGCTTATGGAAGCAAATGTTGAAAACTGTAAAAAAAAATTTTTTTTTTTTTGTGAGGCAACTGGGGTTAAGTGACTTGCCCAGAGTCACACAGCTGGGTAGTATTATGTATCTGAGGCCAGATTTGAACTCAGGTCCTCCTGACTCCAGGCCCAGTGCTCTATCCACTGCGCCACCTAGCTGCCCCCTCATTTTTTTTTTAAAAGTAAGGTCCTTGAAGACAGAGATTGTCACTTTTTTTAATCACTAGTATATGTATGTATACATACACACACACATTCCTAAAAAAGGAAACCAATTAAACTGAAACAAGTACTGTAATAAAAATATTTTAAAGCAAATTCACAAATCCCAGGTTAAGAACACCTGTTAGTCTAACTTTGTCATTTTATAAAGTTGAGCCCAGAGATCTGTGACTTGCCCAAAATCTCACAGGAAGTGAGCTGGCTCCAACTCAAAATGTGGTATTCTTGTCATATTGCTATTTAAAAACAGTATTTGCAGCAAATTCTGTAATGCTGTGATTTCAACTGCTTTTCCAACACCTGTGTGTATAGCCTCATCCTAAGGAATGTCAGGAAGTTATCAAAACAAAATTAATTCACATTAAACATAAACACATTTAATCTAATATCAACATATGCCCCATGTGCACTCTTAGGACAGGAGCTCAGCATTCAGAGACTGATGTTAGTTAGAAGGACCCACCCTTAGAGATCTTCTAGTCCAATCTGTTCATTTTACAGATGAGAAAACTGAGCCCCAGAGATGAAAAGTGACTTGCCTAAGGTCACACAGGGAATTAACGATGGCTGATTACAATCAGAATCTCAAGAGTTGGAAGGCTTGTTAGTTATTATCTAGTCAAAGATATTGGTACCTAAATAGAAACCCTCCTTTATACCCTCCCCCAAACACCCAGCCAGCCAGTTTCTGTTTGGAGACCTCTGGTGATACAGAACTCATTACCTACCAAAGCAGCCCACTCTAATCCAAGTGTTTTGAATTCTGGTTTAACTTCCTAACAACTGAACCACAGGGATATCTGAAACAACTGTCCTCAATGGAAGAATGCGAAGTCAGACGTTAGGGAGCCCTGGGACCCAGGTGTCTTCCTTCCCAACCCAGAGTCCTAAGAGGTCCCTCTCCTGACTCCACCTTATAATAACCACAAGACACGGGTCATTGGGAGTACAAAAATATGTCATTTCTTTTCTCCTTTTAATTACATCAGTTATCAAAGAAAGAACAGTCGTAACAAAAATACAGAGCTCTGATTTTTTTTTTGTGGGTTTTTTGGTTGTTTTTTTCTTCCCTCCCCCCCAGTCCCACCCCATCCTCCTGAAATGGCCCAGCTAGCCTCGATTCAACTGAACTTGTGCTCGGGCTGGCGATGGCTGGCTGAATAGGAGTATGCCTTGCCCAGTACCAGCCGGTCCCGCAGCAGCTTGAAGAAGGCGTAATAGTTGCTGAAAAGGATGAGTGCCAGAGAAATGGTCTGGTGCCATTTCTCTGAGGAGACCAGTGAATACAGCTGGTAGAAGATGACAGCTCCCTCAAGCAGAAGAAGGATATTGAGGATCCTCAGTGGTTTGCTAAAAAAAAACTAGCAGAGGGGAGGGGTTATTGTTCCACAAGGGTTTTCTTTGGACAGACCCAGCTAGGATGCTTCCTCCTCCAGAAAGGCCTCCTGGGATACCCCAGTGGCAATGACCTTTCCCTCTGCTCTCTCCACACAGCACACTGTTCATATCTCTTCTATGCATTCACAAGATATTCATTTGCATTATATTTATTTGTGCAGGTGTATCCTCATCTACTACAATAGATTACAACGCCGCAAAGGTCTGATCTAGTTTTGTATCCCAAATACTTAGATACTCAGCACCGGAACACACACAGCACTGTATTTATGGAATTGAACACTGGGTGATGTGACAAGTGAGTCACCTGAATCCTCAGGTGGGGCTCCCCGTCTCAGGCAGCAGGATCTGCCCCACCCACACCCATCCCACCCTTCATGCCCCATTTTCTGGTAGAGAAAACACTCACATGGAAGCGGAAATGGGAGACGTCTGAAGGCACCGCCACATTGTAGTGGCCAATGGCTTTGTAGACATTTTTGCTGTGTTTCACCAGTACACCCTGTGGCCACGTGCACTCCTCTGTCCACCTGTGGGGAAAGTCCAGCAATGTCCTATCACACCAGGCCCATGCCTCTGTCCAGCGGCTTGGGACCTATCTATGGGGATGAGAGCTCAAGAGCACTGAGGCTGGGATGAAGAAGGAGGAAGGGGACGGAGAAATAATGCTGGACTAAGAGAGAGAAGGCCTGGCTTATGGCCCCGCCTCTGCCAGTGAGCTGATAGGTGACCTCAGTCACATCCCTTCTTCCTCACCTGCATGGCAGAGTGGTCAGACTAAACGCTGTCCAAGGTCTCTGTCAACTCTCAGTTGGCAGTGTGATATGGCAGGGAAAGAAGCCAGAATGAACAAGAGCTGTTACCTACACTGCCCAGTACTTGGAACTTAGCATAAGCCCTCATTTGCACCCAATAGGGGCTTTAAAGAGCCCACTCTATACATGCTAATACACCAGTCATGTGCAGCCAGAACAAGCCTGGTTATGTCACTCCTTGGCTCAAAACCTTTCAAAGGCTCCCTAGTGACTACAGACCAAAGGTGAAAGTCCTCTGCCCGGCATTCAAAGCCCTTTATAATCTGAACTTTCCTTAACTTTTCATCCTTTTTTACACAATTCCATATACTCTACACTAATGGAAGACTGGCTTTCTTGTACACCCTTCCTGCTTTCTTGTCTGCACCCTCCCCATCTCCTGGCTACTGAATTTCTACCCATCCTACTTTCCAGGCAGTCGTCCCTGATCCCCTCGGCTAGTAGTCATCTATTCCCACGGCACCCTCACACCATTCTGTGTATTGGTCATGATGGACTGGGCATCCCCGGGGCACAAGGACTTACCCTGCATTCCCTAGCTCTGAATCTTGCCTGACATCTAACACAATTCTTTGCACACAGCAGGCACTTAATAACTACCTATGGAATGGGAGTGATACGGTGACCCTGTTGCGGCTTTCAGGAGAAAGCCGGATAACCACTTTCATGGGCATCATAGAAGGAGCAGGAATGAGTTGGTCTGAATGTCCTCTGAAGACCGTTCCAGTTCTGAGATCCCATACTACCTTTTCTAAAAACCCCAGACTTGTCCTTTCAGGGAACCTCCTTCTGCCAATGGATCGGTGTCTCCCTGTCACTTGCCTTCTTGAGAGTTGAGGGGAGCACCTGAGCCTAGGTTTTTCTGACTAGGCAAGGCCCCGCTGCTTTTACTCCACGTAGAAGGAAATGGGGCTATAACGGGGGTTGAGGGCATAGACTCAGGCTATTCAGTGGGTTGGTCGGAAGTTTGAGACTCTATTTGACTGTGAGGTCCTTGAGAGCAGGGACTGTTTTGGCCTGTCTTTGTCATCCTAGTTCTTAGCACAGTGCCTAGAAGATAGCAGGCACTTAATACATGCTTGGTAACTCAAGGCTGAGGCAAAATACCCCATTCAAACCTTCTGCCTCAGGAAAACCTCACTTAAGTCCTACCCCCCTACCCCTGCTGAAGGCACTACCACCTTTCCAATCTCCCAGGCTGGCAACACTGGCATTCTCCCTGCTCTTCACCCTGTCTCGCTCCACAAAGACAATCAGTTGCCAAGTTTTGCTGTTTCTACCTCCACAACATCTCGTACTCAGCCCCTTCTCTCTACTCACAAACATACCACCTTGGTGCAGGCCTTCGGAACCTCTTGCCTGGATTGTTTCCATAGTCTCCTAACTGGTCTCCTGCCTCAAGTCTCCCCCTACTCCAGTGCATTTTCCCCAACGCTGCCAAAGTGATTTTTCCTTAAATGCAGATCTTACTCCTCCACTCAATAAGCCCCAATGGTTCTTTTATTGCCTTTAGGATCAAATACAATCTCTCTTTGTTTTTAAAACCTTCACTCCTGGCCCCAGCCTCTATTTCTAGATTTCTACACATACTCGTCCTCTGCCCTGGTAGAATAGGAACCCCTTATGATCAGAGGTTGCTTTGTTCTCTGTCGGACTGGCACCCAGTAGGTGCTTAATTAATGATGGTGGAAGGAGACTCTCTCCCATCACCAGCAGTGCTAAAAAGGGTGTCAGATCTAGATCAGGGAGCCTGGGGTGAGGGCAGCACTGCGTTCAGAAGAAGATGTTAAATCATTTTCCTTTTTGAGAATCGGAGATCTGGATTAAACTTTTTCTTCTAAAATAAATAAGTTCATGACTGGAATCCAGATGTGCTAAGGGTAAGAAGAAACTTTTTACGTCCTCAACTGAACCAGAGAAGCTTCGGTCTGACCGTACATACATATCAGTTATCCCGACATGACTCGGCTTTGTCTGATAAGAAACGGACAAGATCACGGTGGCATTTACGTGACAGCGAATGAGATCTGGAAGTGATCCTCTTTAAAACAAGCTTCTTTAAAGAAACTGAGAATCTGGACTGGGGGTCACAAGACCAAGATTCAAACCCCACCTCAGACACATGCTTGACGCATGCATACGGACAAATCACTTAACCCTTAGCGCCTTCTTCCTCACTGGTAAAACGAGACTCATGAGAATCATCCGGGCTGCCCTCCAAGGGGGCTGCCGGGAGGAAAGTGTTCTTTAGACCTTAATGGATTAGAGAAGGGGAAATGATGACGATGGTGATGTTTCTCCATTTGTAAAACAGGCACATGACCAGAGTGCAGAATCACAGCCTCTCAGAGGGCACGGCGTCCCACTGTTCCTGAGCAGCAATCTCCTTCACACCACTGCTGACAGGCAGCCCCTCAGCCTCCGCTCAACACCTGGGATGTCCTCTCTCCTGGGACATCTAGCTCACTTTTGGAAGGGCGTACAAAATTTTCCCTCAATCTGCCTCAACAACTTTTTAGCGTTATAGATTTAGATCTGGAAGGATCTTTAAAGGCCGCCAAGTCTAACCCTCTCATTTTTACCTGTGTAGAAACTGAGGCACAGAGCAGTTGAGTGACTTGTCCAGGTTCACACAGCTAGTATGAGTCTGGGGAGGGATCTGAACCCAGACATTGGTGACTCCAAGTCCAGAGCTTAATCCACGACCCCTAGTTAAGCCTGGAGCCAAGCAGAGAAAGTCTCCTTCTGTTTCCACAGATTAGAGAGGGCTAGGTGGCACAGTAGCTAGAGCTGGGCCTCAGAGACTTACTAGCTGTGTGACTCAGTTTCCTCATCTATAAAATGGAGATCATAATAGCACCTACCTCCCTAGGCTGTTGTGAGGAACAAATGAGATGATAATCTTAAAGTGCTTAGCACAGTGCCTGGCACGTAGTAGGTGCTATAGCAATGTTAGCTATCATCATTCTAGAGCCAGAAAGGACCTTAGGGCTCATGTAATCAATCAATCTAACCCTGAAGCCTGGAGTGACATGTCCAGGGTCACACACCAGCAGAACTGAGTTTAAAATCCAGGAACTCAGAATGGAAATCCAGCCATCTTTCTGCCACACTGCCCATTGAGAATCCTCGAGTTAGGTGAAACGGAAATTATTAGGCGTCTCTGGCAGAAGCCTCAGCCTGGCAGAGGGGGTGCTTTTTTGGTCCTGTCTCCTACTACAACTCTGGAGATCACAGGCACAAGCCCTCCATGAGCCCCTCGCCCCCTTCCCCGTCTGCTGGAGGTGGCTGAGCTCCCTTCAGCTGGGGTGGGAGATCCTGCTCGCCCCTCCCCTTGGCCTCCCTGCATCCCCCACTTACTGATGCTGAAGCACGTTCGAGCAGAGGGCAGGATCCACCTTTTGCCAGCAGCCTAAGTGGGCAGCAGCTTTGTGGAGCAGGTCACAATAGTGTGCAGGCAGGAGGTGCTGGGTGAGGATCACCGAGGTGCTGATGGACACCAGCAAGAAGAGCTCACAGGACCAGCGCTTGTCATAATAATGGGTGTTCTGGGCAAGGAGACAAAGAGGAAAGTGTGGTGGCATCAGGAAATAGGAGAGGACCCATCCTCTCGGGGCCCGCCTCTTCACCAGCTCCCAGGCCTCCCCTTAAGGAGAAAGCCAGCTTCCCACAGGATTTGGGCTAGAAGGATCCTCAGAGATCACCTGCTATGATCTTTTTATTTTCCAGGTAAAGAAACTGAAGACGTAAGGGGAGGAAGGTCAGAAAGGTGGTAAACCAGGTCCCAGAATCACAAAATCTCAGAACTGGAAGGGACCTCAGAGGCAGCCAATCCAGTTCAATCTTGAACAAGAATCCTTTCTAAAATTAAGTGGACGAGCACGGTTATCCAGTTTCTGCACAAACATCTCTAGGGAGTCTGCACCCCTTTGAAGCAATTCTGTTAGGAATTCTGTCCTTACATCCTGTCTGCCTCTTCCCCCCATTACCTCTGGGATCAAACAAAATGGATATAATCCCTCAGGCAAGGGGTGGTCCCTCAAATGCCAGAAAGCAGCTAACTTGACTGCGACAAGCCGTCTCTTGTCTAGGCTAACCACGAGTTCCTTCAAAATCATTCTTCCTATGATCTTGGGTTTTTCCCCATCATCCTAGGTGCCTTTCCCCAGAGAGCTCGTCAGTGTATTTCTTAGAACTGAAAACAATACTCCAGACATGACCCAGCCCAAGCACAGTCCAGCAGAACTACCACTGCCCTAGTCCTGAACACTGGGGCCCTCTTAATTCAGCCCAATATTATCTTTGCTTTTTTTGGCTGCCTCAACACAACTAATATACCTCTCAAAATAAAATTTTGTTGACATCTTCTGTTTTTGTATCTCATCTTATCTCTTACCTTCCCTTCTCCTCAGAAAGTCATCCCTTATAATAATGAATATTCAAAAAGAAGAAGAGGTTCTGTGGAATTGACCCACGTATTTAACAAGCTGTTTTTGATATCCATGATCCTCCACCTCTGCAAAGAAGCCTTCTCATATCTCTTCTCTGGCATCTAGGCAGCACAGTGGATAAAGCCCAAGGCCTGGAAGTCAGGAAGACCTGAGTTCAACTCCAGCCTCAGACACTAGCTGTGTGACCCGAACAAGCCGCTTAAGTTTGCCTCATTTTCCCCATCCGTAAAATGAGGATAATAACAGCATCGACCTCATCGGGTTGTTGTAACGATCAAATGAGCTTGCTCTGCAAACCTTCCAGCACTGTAGGTCTTAGTGCTAGTTGTTATTATTATTACTATTATTATTCTTTGGGGCCATGCTTGGTCATTCTAATTTTGCAGCACTTAGTTTTGATTGATATTGTTGTTCTGTCCATGTACAATGCCATAGTCATTATGTGTATTGTTTTACTGGTTCTGTTTATTTCTCTTTGCATCGGTTCATAGAAGTCTTCTAAGCTTCTCTGTATTCATCAGAGTCACTGTTTGTTTTACAGCACAACAGTAATTCCGTTACGCTCAGGTACCACAATTTACTTAACTGTGCCCCATTTGATGGGCAGAGGCGGCTTGGTGAAAACATGCAGACAACTACGTACAAAGAAGATAGACAGGATAAATTGGAGATAATCAACAGAGAGAAGGCATAAGAATTCGGGGGACTGGGAAAGGCTTTGTGTAGACAATGGGATTTTAGCTGGGACTTGGAGGAAGCTGGGAAATCAGAAAGTGAAGATGAAGAAGAGCGTTCCAGGCATGGGGGACAGCCAGTAAAAATGCCCAGAGTCACAAAATGAAGTGTTGTGTTTGAATTTTTTTTTTTTGCTTTTTGGTGAGGCAATCAGGGTTAAGTGACTTGCCCAGGGTCACACAGCTAGTAAATGTTATGCATCTGAGAAGCGTCGTGTTTGAGGAACAGCAAGAAGACCAGTGTAACTTACCACAGAGTAAATTGGGGGAGGGCGTCAGGTATAAGAAGCCTGAAAAGGGGGTGCATGTGTGTGTGAGGGGGCACAGACGGGTTATGAAAGGTTTGAATGCCAAAATGAAGATTTTATATCAGATCCTGGAGGCGATAAGATACCACTCAACATGGGTCCAGTGAGTGATATGGCCAGACCTGTGCTTTAGGAAGATGACTTTAACAAATGAGTGAAGGATGGACTGAAGTAGGGGGAAACTCGAGGCAGGCAGACCCACCAACCAGGCTACTGCAATAGTCCAAGCATAAGGTGATAATAGACTGTATCAGGGTGGTGGCAGTGTCAGAGGAGAGATGGGGGCACATTCTGAGAGATAGTGCAAGATAAAATCAATAACCCTTGGAAACAGACCAGAGATGGGAAATGAGAGAATATTCTCCTCAGTTCAGGAGGATACCTCAGTTTTGAGTCTGGATGACAGAAGAGAATAGTGGTACCTTCAACAGTAACAGGGAAGTTAGCAAGAAAAGGGTTTGGGGTGAGAAGAATGTGGAATTTAAGATGTTGATGAGACATCCAATCTGAGACATCCAAAAGGCAGTTGGAGATTTAAATCTGGAGGTAAGGAGAGAGGATAGGGCTGGATAAGCAGATTTGAGAATCATCAGCACAGAGACGATAACTAAACCCAAGGAAGCTGATAAGATCACTAAGTGAAATGGCCCCTTGTCTTCTATATAGCTATTAGCTGTGTACATATTTTGGCTATCAGACCCTGATTAGATATTTGATACAAAGATTTTTTTTCCCCTTCTTACATGGCTTTCACCCTTTCACCCGACCCACTCAACTCCTGGCTCAGATTTTCATCAGAGGAAATGATGACTACATCTTCCCAATGACTTTTTTTTTTTTGGTTCTGCCTCTTCTCACAGCATCTTGTGACACTGACTTTGTTGAGCCCAAGGATATGATTTATATTGATCTCTACTAAATTTCATCTTATTCAATTTAGAAGAAAGTTCTGGCCTGTCCAGACCTACTTGGATCCTGATTATTGGACAAAGAACTGGATAAATTCTCTTGGCTTTGAGTCACCTGCAAATCTAATGCAGCATTCATCATATATCCTTTTTCCAAGTTACTGACTGAAATGTTATATAGCCCAGGATCAAGTACAAGATCTCTAAGGCACTCCACCAAAAGACCATTCTTTTAAGATTACACTGAACTGCTAATAACTCATCTATATGTTCGGTCATTCAACCAATTCTGAAAACACCTGTTACCACTTTGTCTCTCAAGAAGAGCTTGAGATACCATAATAACATGACAATAAATAAATGTCTTTTGCAGAAAAGGCCACACTATAAATAAATGAGAGAAGAGAAGGAAGCACCTTTCAACATCTATGGATGGGGGGATATTCATAAGCAAACAAGGGACAGGAGACATCACAAAAGACAAAATAGACAATTTTGACTTTATAAAATTTAAAAAGCTTTTGCATGAACAGAACTAATGAAACCAATGAAACTAGAAGAAGAGAAATATGTTGGGAAAGAATATTTTTTCAAATATCTCTAATAAAAATCTGACATCTAAAGCATATCAGCTATGCCCAAAGGGCTATAAAAATATGCATACCCTTTGACCCAGCAATAGCACTTCTAGGACTGTATCCCAAAGAAATCATACAAATGGGAAAAGGACCCACATGTACAAAACTATTTATAGCAGCTCTTTCTGTGGTAGCAAAAAATTGGAAATTGAGAGGATGGCCATCAACTGGGGAATGGCTGAACAAGTTGTGGTATACAAATGTAATGGAATACTATTGTGCTATAAGAAATGATGAGCAGGCAGACTTCGGAAAAACCTGGAAAGACTTATATGAACTGATGCTGAGTCAAGTGAGCAGAACCAAGAGAACATAGTACACCGTAACAGCCAAATTGTGAGATGACTGACTTTGATCGACTTAGCTCTTCTCAGCAATGCAAGCATCTAAGACAACTCCAAAAGACTCATGATGGAAAATGCTATCCACATCCAGAGAAAGAACTATGGAGTCAGAATGCAGATGGAAGCATACCATTTGCTTTTTTTTCTTGTTGTTTCTTCTTTCTTGTGGTTCCTCTTATTAGTTCTAATTCTTCTTTATAACATGACTAATATGGAAATATGTTTATTAGGAATGTACATGTAGAGCCTATATCAGATTGCACCCCGTCTTGGGGAGGAAGGGGGAGAAAATTTAAAACTCAAAAGCTTATGGAAGTGACTGTTAAAAACCAAAAATAAATAAATAAAACTTAAAAAAATAAAGCACATCAGGAATTGACAGATTGATGACTAAAAGCTAATCTGTATGCTAAGTAGGCAAAGAATATGACCAGTTTTCAAAAAGATAATATGAAAGAAATACAAATATCGAAAGCCATATGAAAAATGCTCTAAATCACTAATAATCAGATAAATGCAAATTAAAACAGTTTTGATATTTGACTTCATGTCCTGAAAACTGGTAAAGATGAAAAGCAGTCAGTATTGGAAGAGCCATCTGGAGACAAACACACTACTGCACTGTCGGTGGAGCTTTGAACTAGGTCCCACTGTTTTGGAATCCAGGAATTATGCAAGAAAGATCACTAAGTTGGGACCCAGTGATTCCAACTGGGCCCAGGAGGTCAATGACAAAAAGTAAGAGCCCGTATAGCACAAAATATTCACAGCAGCACTCTGTTGTATCAAAAAACTTGAAACAAATCGGGTGCCCATTTATAGGAATTCAGAGAAATGTGGGAAAATTTGTATGAACTGATTTAGAGTAGAGAAAGTACAATCTAGAGAACAATATAAGATGGATTAAAAAATAACATAAGTGATAATAACTCATAAATGTTTCAGAAGTCAGATGAATTGAAATGACCAATCTTGATCCAAGAGAGCAGATCATGAAACACACTTATCTCTTGAAAGAAAGACCAGAATTGTGCAATGCCACATGCACTGTCAGGCGAAGTTGCTTTGTTGGGTGGATTTTGCTCAGATTTACCCTGATTACAAGGAAGTATTTGGGTAGTGGGGAGAGGATAGGGAGAAAGGAAGGAGAGGAAGGGAATACTAGAAAATGATGTAGTGAGCACTGCATTTAGAATGCTAAACTTGGAGTCCTTGGACCCAAGTTCAAATCCCCAGGCTCTGCCACTTACTACCTGTGTTACACCTTGGGCAAATCACTTAACCTCTTTGGGCCTCAGTTACCTCATTTGCAAAATTAAGAGTTTAGATGAAATGATCTCTAAGGTCCCTTCGAGCTCGAGCCCTATGGTTCTGATTGCAGGGTCTATTTTAAAAAGAGAGAGCATGAGACACCTTGGCAAAGGCTTTACTGAAATCCAGGTAAACTGCTTTCCTGCTCAGGTTAATCTAGTAAAATAAGGACTAGATGCCGACTAGAGCTGTTTGATACCACCTTGTCTTGGCAGAGGGGAGAGAGCTGGTTTTCGAGGCAGCAGATTCCCAGGTTCACTGATAGCTGTGTGACCCTGCCTGGCTGAGTCAATAATTCCCTTCCATGAGCCTCAGTTTCCTCATCTGTCAGACTGGGCTAACATTCCTTATCTTACCTACGCCTCACAGGCTGGTTGTGAGTGCAGGGCTTTGGGAATCCAGAAGTGCTACAGATCTCTGACTCAAAGTAGAGACCAGACCCAGCTGAGAGTGAGCCCGCAGGCAGCGCACCTGCCACAGGGGCTGGGAGGGAAGCTTCCTACACATAATACTGGGGTCTTTTCATGCATTCTCCCGAGGGGGAAGTGCCCGCTGCCCACGGCTGCACCTACCTTCACAAACCACACTGGCACAAAGGCCACGTAGTAGGCGCTGAGCATGGAGCTAACCAGTACCTCCTTCATGCGCCAGTTGAAGTCCATCTTGAGGAATTCCACCTCGTTGCGGATGAGATCAGGGGAGAGGCAGCAGGCGTGAGTGGGCATTGCTTCAGCACCGTACAGCTGCTGAGTGTGCTGCTTCCATGTCTCCTTCAGAACCGTCAGGTAGTCCCGGCCCCGTGAAGGAGGGCCGCCTCCACTGCCTCCGGCCTCCCGAGGACCAATGTTGGCCACCTGGCTGAAGAGGCTTGTTTTTCGAAAGTCATAGTTCAGCTGCAGGAACGGGATGTACATTCCAAACCTGGGGCAGGAGGGAGGAGAAGAGACTGTGGGGATAATCACGGTTATACAGGAGGGAGGGACCTTAGACACCACCTAATCCTAAACATTAATTTTGCAAATTAGGAAACTAAAGACCAAAGGTGAAGGCACTGGCCCAAGGCCATTCATCTGACTCTGGATAACAAGAGCTGGCATTTATAAAGGTCCCTGATGTCTATGACCTCATCTCATCCTCAGGAAGCCCTGTGCATCCAAGGTCCTTCCCACTACACCACGCTGCTTCTTCCAAGGGATTCCCCTTCCCCGGAGTCTCCTTATCCCACCTTATCCCACCCCCACTTCCCTCCCGACCTCCATCACGGCCAGGGCCCGTGACAGATCCCGCCCCCGACCTTGACTTGCTAAGGGTCTTATAGTACTTTTTAATTCTTCATGTTCATATCTATTCCAGGGAGAAAACACTATAAATGAGCCCCTGCAGGGAGAATGAGAGCTGGGAAAGGGAAAAGGGTCACTCACGGGTAACAGAGGAAAAGGAGGTTAAGGAAGGAGTAGGTCCTGAAGAGATGGATGATGGAACGGCACAGGCTCCAGCCTGTCCCGGTGAGGACGGCAAAGCGAGTGATGACCAAGAAGACTGAGCGTGGGAGGGAGACCTTGCTGCTCTGAGAAGCCTGGCAGATGGGAGGACAGAAGGCATGCTCATCACTTAGGATGCCTCTCCCAGGGGTGCCCAGTCCTTTCTGTGTCACAGTTTCCCATCTTCCCTGCTTCCTAAATAGCCCATGACCCCACACCAAAGGAATCAGGAAAAAAGGGATCTCCATCCTCTTTACCTTGATCATAGGATTTGGAGCAAGGACAAGCCTCAGAGAGATCGAGTCCAGGTTGGACTCTTTCAAAGATGGGGAAATAGGAGACCCAGAGTGACTGAGTAACTTCGTCAAGTGCTAACAAGTAGAAGAGTCAGGATTTGAACCCAGATCCTCTGACTCCAAACCCAAGGCTCTTCCTCCTACACCAACAAGCTTGTCCAACACAGTGCTAAGCTCTCCTCTGAGAAGCCCATGGAGCTGACCTTAGTAAGGGAGATCACTTGTTCAGCTCTTCTCCAAGCAAGCCCAGCAGGGGAGAGTAAGATCCCAGCTGGGACCACATGAGGAAGTGGGCAAAACCAGGCCACGGAGGGAACTGTGGCAGCTACCTTGGGGGACCGGAGTAGATGAGAACATAGACATGGATAAGAAGAGCAACCCTTTATAGAGCAAATTACCTCCTTCACGATGGCCCCGATGAGCCGTCGACCCAGCACCAAGGTGGTGACGGTCAACACGTTGAAGTCAATCAGGTGGAAGTTCTGTTAGGGAAACAAGTCCAAGGGTGATGCAGGGCAGTGCTGGAGCCCTCCTCCCCACAAACAAGACCAATAACTCCCAGTTACAGACCTGTTGAGGGCTTGTAAAATTTCCTCCCAACCACCCAGGTACTATGCACCTTGCTTCAGGGGTAGAATCACAGAAGAAAAGTTAGAAAGCCAGAAGGGACCTAAGAGATTACCTGAGTTACTTCCCTCATTTTATAAAAGGTGAAACTGATACTCAAAGAGAGAAACTCACTCTGCCCACGATTACTTTACAAATCAGCGGCACAGAATGGGTTGAGAATACAGTGGCATCAGGTGGAGGACATAAAATGTACTCTACGGGGATCTGGCCCTCACACAACTCCCTACACAGGCTTCATGTCAGTAGATCACATGGAACGTCAGAGCTGAAGCGGCTCTTAGGGGCCCATCTTGTCTAAGTCCCTCATTTTTCACAGGAGGAAACTGAGGTAGGCCAACTTAAGTATTAGCCTTCAGCTCTGAGGGAGGGGAGTAGAGCCAGACAAGTGGGGGAGTGTTTTGGTCCTCAAGTAGTAATCGGAGTTGGGAGGGAATGCTGAGACTCCAGGCAAACATCCAGATGGGAAACCCAAGCAGAGCAGGAACCTACCAGGGAGGTATGTGAAGGCGGGTGAGAAGGCGGGTACCACCAGACGGTCTTGTAGATGTTGATATAGTGGACAAAGAGAGCCACAAGGTGGCAGAAGAAGAGCTGCAGTTCAAACAGGATGCTCGGCTGGACGGGCAGCTCTGGGATCTTGCAGTGCCGAAGGGGGATCACTGTCTGAGTAGCCAGAGGGGGACTGGAGAGGCCTGTGCCTGAGCTGCTCCTGAGGGGGTCAACATTAGGAAGGGGTGACCAGGGAGCCACAGTCTCTTGAGGTAGAGGTCCATAATCTAACTGCCATCTCCACTTACATCTCCCACCAGCACCTGAAACTCAGTATGTCTAAAATAAAAGTCTTTATCCTGAAACTTGCTCCTTCTTCTGACTTCCCTATTTCTGTCTGGGGAATAAGCGTTCATTCATCCAGTCTGCCACGTTAAAAACCTTGGTAGTACATCTTACTTCTCTCCCTGCTCACATCAAATCTGGTACCAAATCTTTTTGGATTCACTTCCACATCTCTCATATCATCCCATTCATTCTTCTACCACCCTACTTGTAGGTTCTTTATCAGAGTGCTTGGCACATAGTAAGTGCTAGTTGATTAACTATCATCCCCCCAGGAGGATGCAATATTGTCCTTATAGTCCTTCCCATTCCGCAGCAAGCTTTCTTACTTGCAGATCTGACCAAGTCATCCCTGCTCAAAACTCTGTACTGGCCCCCTTACCTTCTACTCAGTAAAGCCCAAATTCCAGCCCTTTCTGGTTTTATCTCATATTACTCCATCCTCCAGGGGTGAAGAATGAAGGGTATGCACACTAACTAAAACATTATCTGCACCCTCAAAAATGCCCTGTGCACCCACCCTCCTGTGCCTTCCCTCTTTGCTTAACCTAACACAATCCCTCTTTCTCTTAAATGTACAGAATTCCTACCTATGCTTAAAAGTCCAATTCAAACTTTGCCTCCTCAAGGATTCTCCCACTCTCTAATGCACTTAATCCCCAATGCCCTAATGCACTTAACTTGTTATCCTTTGGATTGTGAGCTCTCTGAAAGCAGTGAATGCCATCTTGAGCTTTCTGCTTCTCCCACTGTCCTTCGTGGGCCACACAGTGGGTACCTTTGCTAAAGCAGCCACCTAGAGCGATCACCTCCCCCCTGAAGACACAGGAGGACTGGCCCAAGGTCCTAGGTATGCAAGTGAGGGGAAGGGGAGGCTGGCAAAAATGGGCCGCGCTATAGATAAAGTATATCAAATGAGATAATTATAAAGGATTTAGCACACTGTGCCAGGCAAACAGCAAGTGCTATATAAAGGTTAGTTATTATTATAATTGTTAATACCTTAAGGATAAGAATAGTTCCTTCCTAGTGTCGACCCTGAGGAGCAGGGGGAGCCCCTTCACTCCTCGGCTCCCCCCTAACATCTCGCAGCCCTGGGGTGACCCCCGGGGGGCGCGTGGCTCACCTAGCCCTGGACCGCACGCCCGTGACCGAAGAGCTGGAGGCGTGCCCGGGCCCACCGCTCGGACCCGTCTCACAGAGTGGGTTTCGGCAGTAGGACGTCCTGTTGGGGCCTCTCCGACCTCCTGCGTCCCCAAACACAGAGCAGAACCATGAGAATGAGAGGAGCCTGGAAGGCACGGTCCGCAACCGGGAGGGAGGGGTAGCCCCGCCCCTCCTGAGGCCCCGCCCCGCGGCCAGCAAGCCCCACCCTTGCCGCCCGGACTCTAGAGGCCCCGGCCCCACCGCAACGCTCCCGGTCCAGGCCCCGCCCACCCCATCTAAGCCCCGCCCCCGAACTGGAGGAGCACGCCCCCCTCCCTTCTTTCCCCTCCCTTCCCCTTTTCTTCCTTCTCCCGACACCCGGCGCGCGACTCCGGTCTGAAGAGAGCTGTGGTTCGATGTTCCAATTACCCAACGTCCTCATCTCCGCCCCAGCCAGCCCCAATCTAACCTCACCTAGCCCGGTCCATTGCTCCCTGGTTCAGCACCACTCACCCATCTCCTCCCCCGGCGCTCCCCTCGCCGCCGCCGCCGCCGCCGCCGCCGCCGCTCTTGCGGACAATATGTCGGCGGCGACGGCGGCCGGGAGGGGACAAACCACCCCAACCCCGCGCCGGGGCCTGAGGCGCGCGCTCTCGCTCCGCGCTGCTGCTTTATTTGCATAGGAGGAAGGGAGAGGAGAGGCGGGGGCACGCTTTAAAGGGGCAGCCGCGGGGCAGCCTGGTGAAAGGTCCTCTCCTCCTCTTCTTTTCCTACCCTCTCCACAAGCCCCAGAGGCATGGTTTGAATAAACTGGAAGTCTTTAGAGACCATCTAGTCCTACCCTCTTTTACAAAGAGTGTCCTGGGGGACTCAGTACCTGATTCCTGTCTCACACCCCGTGTGACCTAGACAAAATCCTTTTCCCTCTCTGGGCCTCAGTTTCTCCCCTCTGTAAAACTAAGGCGCTGGTCTCCAGATGATGACAATCTAAGGATCCTCCTCAGCTCTAAATCTAGGATTCTGAGGGATTATGCCCAAGGTCACATGGCAAGTTACTGGCAGAATGGAGAACTAGAACCCAGTCCTCCTGCTTCCCAAGCTTCAGTTCTGGCCAGTTCATACCCACTAGGATTCTATATTGGCACTCTGCAAAGGAGACCCCCAGCCCTTCCCTCATCAGTAGGGAAGGCAGTCTGAGCTTTTGTGCAGGGTGGGGTTTAACCGGGGATCCCAAGAACTTTTTTCATTTGGATAACTATTTCAATGTAATTGGTTTCCTTTGTAATCTTAAATATTTTATTTTATGAATTTAAAATCATTGTTCTGAGAAGGGGTCTGTAGGCTTTTCACCGAAGTGCCTAAGGGGTCCGAGATACATAAAATGTTAAGAATCCCACTCTGTTTTAGGGGTATTAGAAGTCTGGAGCACCCTTAACAGACCCAGCCTTTGGATACCTCCAGTGAAAGTGAGGTATTCCCAGGTTGCCCAACTCACCTATGAAGTTCTGCCACATATGGAGCTGAGATGTCCCCTCCCCCTTTCACACCTTGGTCCTTCTTTTCTCCTTTCTCAGCCCTTTCGAGTCCCCTTTCTGTCTTCTCTGCTCCAACGTGAAACATGCCCTGTTCCTTAAACCAATTCCTCATATGGCAGTGGTGGAAGGCTCCCCCCCTCATCATCACCTTTCTCTGGATACACCAGACTTTCCCCAATGTTCTTCTTTAAACACGGCACTCAGAATGGGGCACATTGCCATAGATGCTCTAGACCATCATGACACGAAAAAAAAAAAAAGCAGCCTGTTTTAAACGATATATTGGGTGCTAACAGAACACCCATTGCTAGTATCTGAGTTTTTCTTTCCAGCTTTCTTGTCCCTCAGCTGGAGGCCAGTTTCCCCTCCCCTTCTCAATATTATCTGGGGCAGTAAAACTTACCTCTCCCTTCCTCTGAAATCACATCCTTAGATGCTCTGGGAAGGGGAGAGGGGGAGGGAAGTGACCAGTCACCTGACCACCCAGCCACCAGGGTCATAGGAAGAGGACTATGACCTCAACTTTGCTTCCCCTCAGGATTTCCTTTAGGGGTGAAGAACCCCAGAGAGGCAGAGTCATGGGCTTCAGGTCCCACAGAACCGAAACTAGCGTTCATTCAAGCTTCCTCCTCCAGGAACTGCCCTTCAAAGTATGATAAACCAGCCAATCAACCTCATATGCGTCACTTGAAGCTCAAGCTCACATACTGGACAGTTAGGGCTGGGGCCACTTAGAAGATGGAGAATGTCTGGGTTTTAGAAGTCTTCTCTGAACCTCCCCACTAGAAGTGATCCTTCCCTTCCAAGATGTTTCTGACCTCCAACATACTGAACAACAATCTAATGTACTTGGACACAATGAAAAATAAATGTCTGAACTGGACTGGATGGATCATAGAGATAATCTAGGCCGACAACCACATTTTGCAAAGGAGGAAAGTTAAGTGGCTTGTCTTACTTTAGGGGAGCAAGAGTTAGGGTCTGAAGCCAGGTCCCCTGACTCAATACAATACTCTTTCTACTATGCAGTCTTGTCTTGCCCCATAGACTGAAAACTACTGGAGGTCAGTAAGCATTTCTTAATCACTTACTGTGTGGCAAAGCAGGGTGCTAGGCCCTGGTGACATACAAAGATAAAAATGGCAGTTGTGGTCTTCAAGGAACTTATGTCTGCTAGTCGATATAAGACATATGCTGATATGCAAATATTATATTTGATGTTAACACCAAGTAATTTTAGGAAGGAATAAACACAATAGGTACTTAATATTTGTTGAATTGAACAGAGGGGATGTTAGGAGGTTATATAGCCTAAGAATAGGACTAAGAAAGGGGTGATGGGGACAAGCCATAGGAATAGGAGGGTATGAAACTTTGAGATCTATGTATAATTTTTTGTTGTTCAGTCGTGTCTGACTCTGTGACCCCATTTGCGGTTTTCTTGGCCAAGATACTGGAACGGTTTGCTGTGTCCTTTTCAATCTCATTTTGCAGATGAGGAAACTGAGGCAGACTGGTTTAAGTGACTTGCCCAGGGTCACAAAGCCAGTATGTGTCTGAGGCTTCACAGGACCTCTTAAGTCTGCTGGTTTGTAGAGGGCAAACTAGATCTTGTGCAGTGCACATATTAGCCACCAGAGGGTAGTGGGTAGCCAGGAATTGTCCCTCTTGGCCCCACCCCTTCATCCTTATCATGTAGTCTTACTCTCATAGCTTCCCTAGCACTACTAGGATGCTAGACAAAAGGCACAGCTTCTGAGGTGGGAGACTCACCACCTCTGTCTTCTAATAGACCAGATGTTCCAGGTCTATGGAAGCATGAAAGATACCCTCAGCGGCTTGTAGTCATTCATTATTTTTCCCTGAGGGGACTGAAGCATTGAAAATCCTAGCACACCAAGGTCCCTGAAGAACTTGGCCTTGAGTAATGAGAACTCTGGAGAAGGCCGGAGGCCCAGCTTGGGGATGTTATGTATACTAGCACGAGGAGGTGGGGCTAAATGCTCAGCTTGAGTATCCTTGAGACAAGATGAATTCCAGCCTGGACACCTGAGGGTGAGTGTGGTGCTTGGGAAAGCACAACGGAATTGGAAGTCGAGGTCCTGGGCTCAAACCCCAACTCCACCCTTAACGACCTCTGTGACGATAAGTCACTTCTCTCATTTCCTCAACAGCAGCGTAAAGATAATGAATGCTCACCTCCTCTGACCCTTCATAAGGAATGCAGTTTACAAAATGCTGAAGAGGGAGTTCCCGACTGCCTCAGTGTGGGGAAGTCCCACTACCAATGCAGGTAAATACAAACCACCAACTCATCTGTAATTTAACTGCCTGGGGCACTTGAGAGCTTGAGTGATTGGCTCACGTGAGTCAGAGACAAGACTTGAACCCAGGTCTTCCCAAATCCTAGGCCAGCTGGCCCACTCTTCTTGTTTTATCAAAATGGCGTCTTCAGAAGTTGCTGGCCCAGGTGCACTGTAGGTGCTGGGGGCTTGGGGCAAAGCCTCTCAGGCTTTGGGGGAAAGTGATGGGTGAGACCTGCCCATTTCCTCACTTCCTAGTACTGAGGAAGCCCCTGCTCTTGGTGTAGCCTTCGTCCTTCCTCACCAACACAGCCGGGCCCAGCTCTGGCAATCTGAGATGCTCTGGGGCCCTTGAGGGGGGCCGAGGCAACAGTGGCAGGAAGCAGGCGGATTGGGGCCAGAGTTATTCCGAGTCACGGCCCATCCCCCACGCCTGGGGTTGACCCACCGGCGAAAACAAGCCTAAAGCAAGGGCTCCCTAATGGGAGGGAGCTGCCATCCTTCCAGTCCCAGGGGCAGCTGGGAAGGAGCACCCCCACCCCCCCAGCTCATCCCCCTGGCAACGCCCTGAGAAAGCCTGAGCTGAAATATTTATGGCTCAGTAACATCCCCAGACTCACTCATGCGGCAAAGGAAAGGGGAGGGGGACAGGGAAGACTGTGGCCGGCTCCTCTCTCTTATCCCTAATGATTAAGGGGGTTTATTAAGGAATAGGGAGGGGGGCTTCCAAGCTGTGGTTTCCAAATTAGTTTAGTCGCCTCACGTTCCAGGGGATCCGGGAACAGGACTTCTCGATCTTGGGGGATGCCCAGAACAGGAAGCCCAAATTGAGATTGGGACTAGAAAGGGTTATTTACTGTCACTAGTAATTTTCTTCATCTATAACACAGAGCTCCTAAGACTTTCAATGCCTCTCTTACAGGGCTGTAGTGTAAAGTACTTTGTAAATCTTGAAGCTATAGAAGTGGGAGTTCTCACAGGATTTAAGATGAGAATGTCAAATGTAAATTGCCTGAAGGGAAAGGCTGTTATGTTTTTGTCTGCATTTCCAAGGCTGGCACACAATGGGCGCTTTATAAATGCTAGGTGACCAAATGAATGAAAAGGAAACCTTTTCTAAGTCTCAATTTCTTCATTTGTAAAACATAGTTACTATTTGAACTATTCAACTGGTAGGGTCCTCTCTAGGAAAACTCTGTATAAACCCTTTTGTAAGACTGCTATGATTTGTGAATGATCTGTGACCAACACTTATCTCCATGGAGCACTAACATGCCACCCCAGAATGAAGTAGTAACAGGTAGGTAGGCCCCTGGCCCTCAGGGCTACATTCAGGTGAAGGGCAACCATCTTCCCAACCTATCATGAAAATATTGAGCCTACCCACATCAACCACCTCCCCTCCACTCCCAGAGACCAAGCTGTAACCAGATCCCTCTGAAACTCAATTCGCTCCTGCTAAGGGAGCTGGCACAGGCCCTAGGGCCTCTTCTGGTAAAGGAGCTTTGCCCAGCAGATAATGAAGGGGGGGCGGGGCTAGGAATAAATGGCTCGGCCAGTCTCCACAACTGGCCCCAGGAGCAGGGATGAGAGGAGCCAAGTGGATGTTAACAGGGACTTCATTCTAGAATGTCCAGAGGCACACAGGAATGAGTCACTGAACAAAACTAGTAAGTCCATGGCCAGGGAAAAAAGCAGTTGTACAAGCCCCCATAGGTTCTTCAGCTGAAGGGTCCCTTAGAGATCACGACACTCTCTCATTTTACCTAGGAGGCCCAGAAGTCAAGTGATTTGCCCAAGGTCATACACTTTCAGAACTTGGATTCAAACCCAAGTCTTCTAACTTCCCAAATCTAATGTTACCAAACCCTAATCATCTCATTGGGCACTTCTTCCACAGCTGCAAGGGGCTCCCTTACTCAGGTACAAGGATGCCTCCTCCACAAATTCAGTCTGCCTTGATTCCTTCAGTGAAGTTGATCACTGTCTCTGATTTCTAAAATTGTCTTATTTTAAGTTATACCTTTTCTTTTTTGGCCAGGCAGTGGGGTTAAGTGACTTGCCCAGGGTCACACAGCCAGTATCAAGTGTCTGAGACTGGATTTGAACTCAGATCCTCCTGACTCCAGGGCTGGTGCTCTATCCACTGAGCCACCTAGCTGCCCCTAAAATTTACCTTTTCTGTGGCATTTATTCCTATTTATCATATTAGAAACTTCTGAGGACAGGGACTGTGTCTTTGAATCCCTCTCCCCAATAGAGGGCAAAGGGTCTTGCCCCTAGTGGTTAACTTCCATTTTTATAGTTTATAGTGCTAGTACCACAACATCATGCTGCTTCCTATTACAATGAACTTTCCAAGTGCAGTGGAAAGAGGGTTGAATTGGGGGTCTGGGGCCTAGACTTCTAAGCCCTGGAGGGTTACTCACTAGGGCAGGTCCTGAACCTCTCTGGGATTATAGGATCACAGATTTGCCTCAGGGCATCTAGTCCTACCCTCTCCATTTATGAGGAAACCAGAGCCCAGGAGTTACGATGTCACTTACCTAAGGTCATACAAAGAGAAGGTAACAAAATGGGGTTATTTTTTAATCACCTGACAAATGAGGATAAACGTGAGGGATAGAGTAGGTCATCCTCCCTCCTCCCGGGCACCATCCAGATGACTGGGCTCCCCTGCAGCTTACCCTACACAGAGAGCCTTCTTCCCAACCCCACTCAACAAACGAAGCTACTCTGGCTGTCCTATGTCTCTCCTGTCCTTTGGCAGGTTCCTGCTAACACAATTATACGCCACTGCCAAAAGGATCAGCCCTCTTGGGACAAGGAAAGTGGATGGGAAAACCCAAAAGCTCACGGCAGAATGGTAGCGTGGAAAAAGCGTGAGATTTGGAAACGTAAGACCTAGATTCAAATCGATCCTCTTGTACTTATTTGTGGGACACTGGGCAAGTCACTGGGTTTCGGTTTCCCTATTTGTAAAATGAGAGGATTGAACTAGTTCTCTGAAGTCAAAGGGTTATGGATCTGGACCTTGAAAAGGACCTGGAGGCCACCTAGTACAAACCCTCATTTTACAGATTAGAAGTTGAGGCTCAAGGGAACTGACTCGCCCAAGGTTACAAGGTTAGTAGTTTCAAAGTCCCTCCCAACTCTAAATCTTATCATTTAAGCCAAGCAAACCTGGCTTAAAGCTTCCTCCTCTGAAGCCCAAAGGAAAGCCCCAGAGGAGGCTGGTCACCCCCTTGACAGTGGCTAGAGGCTGGATGAGCATGGAGAAGAGACGCATGGCAGGACCAGCATGGTTTATTCACAAACTGCAAGCCTCAGAGGCAGCACTGATTACACTGGGTTGGCATGGACCCCACCCCCACTGGGATAGCTCATTAACTCTACCCCTGGCAGCTCTCTGGGGGGAAATGCTCCCATGTAACGGGTCCTCAACATTGTCTGAACCAGGCCCTAACAACTCCAGGGGTGATCTGACCCGACGTCTAGAAGGGGATGCAGGATGGGACCCCGGGGATCCATGATCAGGCATCTCAGGTAGCACCTCCTGCAGGTTTGCTCCCCTCTCCTCAGTCCAACAACTCAGCTGGGCCTGGCAGGTGAGAGGGAGGAATGCTGTCCATCTGGCCACGCAGGAGCACCTGGAGTTCTTCCACTCCCCAAGACCTGACTCTGCTCTCTGCCAACACACAAGACAAGAAATCAATAAGAACATCTGTTTCCCCCATGTCAGCTCAGAAGGAAACAAGTCCAGAGCAGGACTTCACAAATCCCAGGGTCTGGAAGACCATAGGGTAATTGGCTCTCTTGCTTAAATTATATTCGATGCCAACAAACGGTCCCATTTCTGTGTACCTCTTACACCGTGTATCATCACCCCCAATTTACAGAGGAGGAAACTGAGCTGAATCAAAAGGACTTAACACAGGTGGTGTCAAAGGGTCTCCTAGCTCCAAGCCCAGCATTCTTTTCTCTCTCTTCCATGTCCTCTCTGATCCAGGGACGCTGGTCTCTTACTAACTGTTTTGCCATGCCCAAAATTCACTTCAGCCCTTCCCAGTCCTCAATGTAGGGCCTTCTGAGATGATCTCCCACTGATCCTGTATACACCTGCATACATCTTGTTTGTACATGGCTGTTGACATGAGGTCTCCCCCATTAATTAGACTGAACTTTTTGAGGACAGGGACTCCTTTTGCCTTTCTTTTCTAACTCCAGTATTTTGTTTGGCACATAGTAGGCACTTAATAAATTATTGTTTACTTGAGCACCCAATGCCAACTACTGATTAAAAAGAAGACCTTGTATCTCGATGTGTCTCAATCTATTTGAGGAGCTTTGGAGACCCAGTTGGGGGAAGGGGTGGGGGAGAGAGTCTTCTGACTTCATAGACTAGATAGCTACTTTAACCACCCTTCAGAGTGGGGGTGGCAACATAGGCAGGAGAAAGGAGAGCTCGAGGGTTGGTAGGGAGAGATTTCCCACAGAGCTTCCTGACATCTGCCCCTTTTATCACCCCATATAGCCCAATGGGCCATTCCCCCGCCCTTGCATTTTACAGATAAGTGGCCTCAAGCTCAGGAAACGCATGAGCACTAGATCTGGAGATGTGAGATTTGGCTCTGCTACTTACTACCTGTGACTTTAGGTATAGATTTTTCCATCTGTAAAATGCAGGACTAGCTGATTTTGGTCTAAGGACCAAGGAAAGAAGCCCTGAGCCTGAGGAATAATGTTTTGTCCTGAGTCACCTACATAGTACATTTTCCAGCTAGGACTCTAATCTAGGTTGTTTTTCCATTCCACCATACTGCCTGTATCAGTCTTGAAACTCAAGTAAAAACTCTAAAGGACGTATCCTGGAAAATGCTACCCATGCCAAGAGAGAGAAAACTGATGGTGTCTGAATACAGACTGAAGCATACTTTTCAACTTTATTTTTGAGGGTTTTTTTTTTTGGGGGGGTTATATTTTCTTTTACAACATGGCCATTATGGAAATGTTTTGCATGACTACACATGTATAACCTATACTGAATTGCTTGTCTTCTTGATGTGGGGTGGGGGGCTGGAGAGGGAGGAAGGGAGAGAATTTGGAATTCAAACTTATAAGAAGAAATGTTAAAAATTGTTTTTGTGTGTAACTGGGGGGATATAAAAAATACTAAATTAAAAAGACAAAAAAATTTAAAAAAAAAGAAAGAAACTCAAGTCAACATCGGAGCCCTAACTTCCACTAGAAGGGGAAGCAGCTTAGGTGACAGTGGATAGAGAGCTGAACCCAGAGTCAGGAAGACCCAAGTTCAAATCCTGCCTCAGTTCCCTCAACTGTAAAATGGAGGATGGTAACAGCACTTGCCTCCCAGTATTGTAGTGAGGATCAAATGAGATAACTTTCCAGGACCTTCAGACCTCACCTTGTATCATCTGAGGACCATGGGAAGGTGAGACAACAGCTGCCACAGACCTGATTTGATAGCTAATGTGCAGGGGACAAGACTTGCTTCCCATCGCCTGCCTTTTTGTCATCTGCCAGAAATTCTTGTGTAGGTTTGTGATGTTTCCTGGGCCCCGGCAGGCTACCTCTAGCTCTTCCAGGCTCACCCTCCACAAGGAGCTTTGCCTGATTCACCCAGTTTTTAAGAGTTGTCTTCCTCAACCGTCCTTGCACTTCTGAGAATGTTTTTATCTCCCAGAGAATGAAAGCCCCTAAGGAGAGGATTTCAGTCTGTCTTTGCACCCCTAGTATCTTGTACCTTATCTTGTATTGTTTAATAAATGATTAGTGAATTGAATACTCGTTGAGAGCTGAAGTACTGTCCAAATCTGAGAACATTTTAATTCAAGATAATGACAAGCAGGTGCACATCCTAGAGTGTGATAAAACCACACCATACATAGATGGGTAGTAGAAATTGGACAGGGTGGGAAGGAGGGGGTACTTGGCTGGAAGAATACATAGGTACAGCCACGACTGTCTCCTGTATCTGAAGGGATATTACACAGAAGAAAACAAGACTTGTTCTCTTTGACCCCTGTGTATACAATTAGGAGTAACAGTTGTAAACATTTTAGCTTAATGAGACAATTAGCACTGACCAACCATGAAATAGGCTACCCTGCTAGGTAGTGAGTGCCTTGACACGGGACATGCTTAACCAGGGACCATCTGTTAAGAATGTAATAGAGGGGGAATTGATTTCTGACTGGAGAATGAGACTGGGCTACTTCAAAGGAGAACTCTAAATCCCTTTCGATTTTTGACACTGCAAGGTTTTCTGGGCCAGCAGACTGTCAGTACGAGTCAGGTGCGGGGGAAGCTGGTGGCCTAGTCAGTCACTATCCACAACCAGCAAGAACAAAACAAACAAAAACAAGTGTTAAAAATCAAAGGCCAGAAATTTCTTTCTGCAAACAGGAAGATGGAGGATTACATGTTCTGCTAGCCCTGACCTTTCTGCCAATAGATCATCAGTGAGTGCTTGAAACTACAGTCTACCACAGGCAGGTGAAATGCCTGGATGGTGGTGCAGAGCCGACATGGACATTTTGATTATCTATCAAGCCTTGAAAGGAGGCTCACTTAGCGGAACTTTCATAAGACCCAGTAGGGCCCAATTAACCTGAACTTTGCAGCCAGCCTCTTCCCTTTCTCTGTCTGCATGATGCCAACACACCCAGAACAATGTGAAATGCTTCAAGCCCAGGGTCACTATTTCTGGATTTATCTTCTCCTCAGGCTTCACACACCCCTTCCCCCCATTACTCTTTCACAAGCAAGAGATCCCTAGTGTCCACAAAGTTATAACAGCTGAGGATGGCCTGAGACAGCTGAAAGCCTATAGCTGCTTAACAGAAGCAAAACTGAAGTAACTTTTCTAAATCTGAGAAAAAGAAAATTCCCCAGTGACAAGTTGGACACTCCAGAGAAGAACAGGGCAAAAGTATGCATTAAGTCCAGCTCAAGTCAACTTAGAATCCGATTTTGAGGAGAAACCAGGCACTGGGGCAAAGAAAACAAGCTTCTAGGGGAGTCTCCCTCCCTGGAAGGATCTGCCTTTGGTGTTTTACACTAATACACACATTTAATGTTTTAGGGACACTAACCAAATGAATGACACCCTCAAACTGCAGATCTGAGCCTGGGAAGCTGCCTCCTGATAAAGAAGAGTGGATATTCATTCCAGCCTAACATTCAAACATAACTACTCGAGAGGAAAAAAAGGATTGTGTTCAATTAACCACTGCCCTGACTGGATAGCCAGGAGAAGGAAAAAAAATGGCCTTTTTAATGAAAATGGTATCTGGCATCAGCATATTTACCTAATTCATTCTCTTCTGGGATGCCTGTGCTTTACTGAAGCCACTGGGCTTGGAAAGCCTTGAGCCCTTTCAGCTTGGCTCTGGAAGAACCGGCCTCTACACAGGTAACAGAGAGCATGGGGAACAGTAATAAAAACCCCAATCTGACCCACTTGTCAGCTGCTGAAGACAAGCTGCTCGGTGTGAGTGCAGGGCCTTTAAATATTCATTACCTTCCCGGTAGCCTGACACACAGGCTGTTAATTTGGCAAGGAGCTGGGGGAAGAAGGGGTAGCAACACAGGCGAGAGAAAGGAGGGGTCAAGAGTTTGTAGGCAGACATTTCCCACTGAGCGTCTGAGATTGCCTTTGGAGAGAAGGCCAGGCTTGTCATCATTCCGTGGAAAACAAGAGGCAAGGCCTTTTACTGGGGCAGACGACTGTATGTGGACCACAGATGGGAGTTTGCCTAAATTCTAAGGATACCTGAGACAGTGACCCCTGATAACAGCTGCCCTCAGCAGCCTGGAAAAAGAAGGGCGTCTTAGGTTGAGAGCAGGCAGGACTGGAGAGATGTTGCAGTCATAAATGACAAGAGCTGGTACCTGCCTGGATATGTGAGGCAAGGGAGAATGAGGAGCAAGAGATAATGTTAAGATTACTAACCAGGGACACTGAAAGGACAGTGGTGCTTGTGACAGAAACCGGCAAATAGAGAAGAGGGGTAGTCTGAGAAAAAGACAAGATGTTCCGTTTTAGGGATGATGATCCATTGAAGGAAAGCAAGTAGCAATCAGACAAGTAGGGCAAATAGAAGAAAGGAATGTCACACACCTGGAGACAGACAGAGCACCTAGAAGGCAGTGGTGGGGTCAGCAATGCCAAATGCAGGTGAAAATGGACTGAGGGAAGACTGTTGGTCACTTTGGGGAGAGTAGTTTCAGCTGTGTGATGAGATGAATGAATTAAAAGGGCAAAAACAAAGTCATGGCAAAGGAGCCCAAGAATCGAAGAGGGCGTCAGCATTCCTGCTGTCCTCTGACCACCTGAAGTGCCAAGTTCTGGCCATTGCATTTATGAAGGACAAACAAGCAAATCCATCAGGGCAACCATGAGAGGGAACCAGAAAAGACACTCCAAGAGAAGTGGCCGAAAGCAGGTGCTTTGTTTAGCCTGGAGGAAGAGAACATTGGGGAAGGCCATGACACATTCCTCAGGTATCTGGTTGTGTGGACAAGGGCTGTTCTCTGTGGGATCTAAAGGACAGGCAGAAGCAATGAATTAACATTAGAGAGAGGGACAAGAAGAAAAACTTCCTAACAACCATAAAGGATCCAAAGACTAGTGAGGGCTACCTGGAGACAGGTAAGGGCCTTATCTTCCAACAGAGATGAGGTGACCAACTGTCAGAGCCGTCATAAGAAGGTCCAGGAGTGTCAAGACCAAGTCAGGGCAGAAGCCAAAGAAGAGAACCTGTTGTATCACCAACACAAATATTACACGTAACCATCCAAGGATCATCCTCAAGTCCCTGTTTCAAGGTATGGATGATTTTGTAGATAAATTTAATCTCCTCCCGTACCTAGCCTAGTAATCTGAAACTTCAAGTTTATTGATTTGGTTGTGAATGATGAGAATTCCTACTCAAGGTTGGAACTGGCCTAGGTTCAGAGTTTCTTAAACTTTTGCCACTCACAACCCCCTTCAGTGCTTCTTAAACGTGACCCATTTGGGGTCACAACTCCCAGTTTAAGAAGCACTAAACTAGATGATCTCAGAGGTTTTCTTCCAACTAGAAGATTCTGAGGCTGGAAGGAGAAGACAGTTCTGAATTAACAATTCTCTGGTAATGCTATCTCTAGCTGAGGAAACCCCAGCCCCAGCCCCCAATGTCTGCAGGAGTGCCTCATGCCACCCCACAGCCAGGGTTCTTTTGGGCTGGGGTCCCTTTAACTTGGTGTTAAAGGCTCTAAATAGAACATTACATATACAAGTGAGATAGTGATTGAGTCAACCAGAAAACAAGTATTTATGAAACTCAGGTGAGAGACACCCCATTCCAATAGTAAACGCCATGCTAGAGTCTGGGGGCTACCAGGTACCAGATCCGGCCCTCCTGGTTGTTTCTCTGTTTTCTGTTAGGTACTTCCAAGTGTAAGATGTTGGGGAAATTGATAAGTGTAGGGAATAACAAGGAAATGGGGGCCCAGAGGGGAAGAACACAGGGAGGACATTTTAACTACATGGTAGACACCATAATTTAAGGGAAAGATGACAGGATCTGGGGTTGCATCCTGGACCCTATTAGTTAATGGGTGAACTTAGGAAGTCCCTGCCCTTTTCTCAGCCTTAGATCCTGAACTACAAAAATTAGAAGGTTGGACTAGATTCCTTCCAGCTCTTACCAACTAACAAGACCAGTGATCAACTATGCTCCCCACCTCCTAACAGAGAGGTGATGGACTCAAAATGCAGAAAAAGGTACTTATTTTTGGACACAGCTAACATGGAAATTTGTTTTGTCTGACTAAGAGTTTTTTCTTTTTCAAGGTGGGGAAAGAAAATAAATGCATGTGAATTAAAAACAAAACTAAAACCATCTGAGCAAAATCTTTAGTCTATATAAAATGAGGTGGAAATGTTTATGTGGCTTCCTGTTTCCTACAAGGTATTGGGATTTGGAAATGCCAATTTCCAATTGGAAATACAGAGTTCCAGAGCAGGCAGGGAGATAATAGTTCAGAACTCTTGAGCTGATGGAATTGTGAACCTCAATAACAATAGCTAGTATTTACACAGCACTTCAAGGTCTGCAAAGCACTTTACATGTTACATTTGATACTCACAAAACCCTGTTAGGGAGATGCTATTATTATTCACATTTTACAGATGAATAAATGATGGCAGAAGGAGGTTAGGTGACTTGTCCAGGGTCACACAGCTCATGTCTGAGGCTAGATTTAAACTCTGATCTTCCTTCCTCGAAGTCTCACTATCTATGATGCCACCAGCTAGCTGACTTGCTTTGTACAGAGCAGAAATAACACACACATACCCTCTCTTTTTACCATAGTGTATGAAGCCCTCTCACACTGGGAGTTGGGGTGGGGGAGCTGGATGTTATGAACATGGAAGTACTTGGAAGACTGCACTCGGTGTAGAGAAAGCTTGAATGCTTGTGGGCCACACCAGAGTACTCTAGCCATGACCGAAACTAGTACTGAGATCAGGAAGAACACAATCTCTCTCCCATATTAGAGGCTGTAGATCCCCATAGCAGCCAAAAGAGCAGTCCTGATCTTGTGGAAAGAACACTAGATATGAAATCAAAACCTGAATTTTGTCTCAACTCTACTCCTTAGCTTCTATAAGTGAAGAACCCTAACACTAGCAGGACCTACCCTGCCTCCTGATTTTAAAAAGAGGTACACGTTAGCTGTACCACCTGTAATCCCAGGGGTCTAAAGCCCAGATGTGTGTTGGCTTCAGGCAGGAAAATGTGAAGGACAGCACTCCTTCCTCCCTTCCTCCCACAAGTGTTCAATATTTCAGCTGTGCTGCTAGAGGGCTGCAGTGTACCACAGTGTATCCCTTCCAAAGTCACCCTGAAATCAGGGAAAACAAATAGGTCTGTGACCCTTCCCCCACCCAGGCTGTTTACAATCTCATCTCTAAGACCTTCTGCTCATAGGCCACAGGCAGTCTGGCCAGTCGGTAAGGGTTTTACTCCCCAAGCCCCAGTTCCTGGTGACATCAAAGTAACCCAGCCAATGAGGAACTCCCAGGTAACAGCTGTCTGGGTATACATGGGCTGAGATATGAAAGCTGGCATTCAGATTTCCTGAGTGACAGCTGGTTCACATACAGCCAGAGAGAGGCACAAGGTTATTCAGGGCAGGCTTATGGCTCTGAGTATTTGAACATAAAGCCATCATGCTGTGGTGGAATGAAGCACTGGGCCTGAAGGCAAAGCCCTGTGAGGCAGGAGACACAACTTAGTAATTCTCAGAGTCAAAAGTGGAACCAGGATAGGAACTGGAAGGGCCAGAGGCTAAAACTGGAGCAGGGAAGGGCCCTGTTCACTGCTTTTTTACGTAGTAAAAATCAGTTCCCAGGGGTTCATTTATCTCTGTGGAGAGGCCTCTCTCAAATATACATAAACCCAGTCCTGATCTGTTTTTTTTTCTTCTTTCTTTTTGGTCAGTCAATCGGGGTAAAGTGACTTGCCCAAGGTCACACAGCTAGTGTCAAGTGTCTGAAGCCGAATTTGAACTCAGATCCTCCTGACTTCCAAGGCCGCAGCTCTAATCACTCCACCACCTAGCTGCCCCCCTGATCTCTTCTGAACCCCAATCCTAAATGACCATGGGCACACTGGATATCTCCACTTGGGTATCCTGTGGGCATTTCCAGTATTTCCTAAACAGAATTTATTACCTTTTCTCCTGAAACCCTGAGTTTCTTCAAAACTCTGAAGGCATCACTGTCCTCAAAAGTCACACAAGCTCAGAACTTAGCGGTCATCATATCATTTACTGTCTCTCTCTCCTTTTATCCAAGGATTTATTGCCCAGTCCTGCCAATTCTACGTTCACAACGTCCCTTGGCTGGTCCCATTCCCTTCAAGCCCTGCCCATGATCCTCCTGTCATGCCACTGCTGGTACCAGCCCTACCCTACGGCCACATCGTCCCAATTCCCAACCAGGCTTCCCCTGGCCCTCTTCTGGCCCCAAGCCAGTCATCACATCACTCCCCCAGAGGATTGCCTTAGGTGTCCCTTCCTCCCTGTGGAGCATGGCTGATTCACCTGGCTATCAGCACTCTCCCTCAATTTATCTTTGCCTTATTGACCTGTCTACCTGGTGTTGCCCTGAACAGACTGAGTGACTTGAGTACAGGGACTGTCTCTCATTTGTGACTAGCAGCAGTGGATTAAGGGAAGGAGAAAGATCCTATCCAAAACAGGCAGTATTCTAGAGGTCATCCAACTCCAGAATTGACCCTGGGAGCCTCCAAGTGCAGCAGCCACCTCCCCCACCTGGTCCAGGGGTGGGGTGTCTGTCCTTAGGAGGGATGAGTGACTTGAGCCTCACAGCCCTTGAGGATCCTGGGGATACACCTGGATTTAGCGTTAAGACCAATTCTGCAATATGTTAAGTCGTAAAACATTCTACGAGGCAATTCCCTTCCATAAGCCTATTTCCTTACCTATAAAATGGAAAGTAGACCAGATAATCTTAATCTTCTAAGGTTTTTCATCATTCTGCAGCTTCCTGGACTCAAAATGTCTAACTCATCTCCAGGCTGGATCTTACTCCTAAACATTGCCCCATAAACAAAGATGGACTTCAAGTGAAATTCAGCCTTGAATCTTGAAAGAAACCAAAACTGGAGTTTCCCAGAATTCTGAGGCCATTCATCGAGTACACAGTAGATATGGAGATAGCACTGAACCAGGCCTTTCTCCAAAGAACTTCCCCAACGCTTTGCAGAAGATGGCACGCCTTAGTTTACCCAACTCTGGCTCTGAGGCAAGCCAGATAATACCTCTAAGGTACAAGAAAGGGAGCCTAAAATGTTTATTCAAGTGCCAAAGGCTAGTTGGCAAAACCCAAGGAAGAGCCCTGCTGTAGCCTTCAAGGCAGAGGGGAACCATCTGGTTTCTTCCCAATGTCCTAAAGATAACAGCATGAGCCTGGCTCCTGGCAAAGCGGCTTGGTGGTTTTTGCCGCCTGGACTTCCTCCAGGGAATTCCACCACCTCTCTGGCTAACTCATCTCAAGACTGATATTCTTGAAAATAAAATAATGCCTAGCACCTAGCAGGTGCTTAACAATGCTTGTTGCTTTGAGGCCTTTGTTTTACAAGACGCTTTCTGAACAAGCCTGTGAAGTAGACGTTGTAACCAATGCATACACCCTTAATACAGGAGGAAACTGAGGTAACTTGCCCAGGGTCATATTGCCCCTATGCCTATGTCTGCTATCTCCATGACATCAGGGAATGGGGGCTCTAATCTCAGTTCAACTCAACAAGCACTAAAACCAAGGTATCAACAATTTTAGGCATCAGAGATACCAAAGACAGACAGAAGCAGTCCCTGGTCCTTGCATCTTACGGGTGGTATGGTAGGCGTGTGGGTGTTTACAATATCTAATATGTAAGCAGATAAAAAAGTGTAATTTGAAAACTATGAGAGGCTATGTGGCACAGTGGAAAGGGCACTGTGTTCAAATCTAGGCTCTGCTCACTACCTGTGTTGAGTCTAGACAAGACAAGGCTTCCAGTTTCCTGACCTCTGAGAGTCACTCCAGATCTAGAATGGACACAACTAGAAGGATCAGCAGAGAATTCCCGCAGGAAGCAAACCTTGAAAAAAGCTGGGGATTGAGTCTAAGAGGCAGATCTGAGGAAGGAAGGCAACCTAGGCATGGAGTACATTCTTTGCAAAGGCACAAAACGCCCGAAAAGGGGAGTCAAGCCAGCAAGTCTGGAAAGGTTAACTGAGTCAGGCTCTAAAGGGCTTTAAATGTCAAAGCGGGAGAGAATGTGCTTTAACCTAGAGGCACTAGGGAGCCACTAAAGATTCTTGGGGAGGGTAGTGACACACTGTCCTTTAGGAAAATTATCTCAGCAGCTGCATGGAGCACTCTGCCACAGTTTATCATTCAGCCCATGGGCTACCTTTCTTCCCTGACACCCTAAGTACTTCCCACAGAAGACTCTATATCCGGACAAACAGACCATTCCTATTTTGGGTTTTTCTTATATTCTTTTCCTCAGTGGAGCTAAAACTTTTTCTTGTCATCCTTCTAGATTAAGAAACCATCTCTATCTATTCCTACTCACCAATTATAAGGGCATTCACCAGAACAAAGGCGAATCAAATGGATCTTGATAGGCATGCCCACTCACATCAAAAGTAAATTTAGGCAGAAGCTGACATACCGATCCCACTGTAAAAGGCTGGTCCACAGACACATGTTCCGTCCGGTCCTGTCCCCCCGCCCCCATCCCCTTTTTTACATTTTGGACACAGGACCCCTTTCCCCAAAAGAAATTTAAGGGGACCTACCCCACTTGGGCATCCAAATAGCCATTTATTCTACTCCAGGAAATTCCACAACAGTTTTCAAGCACCTGAAAATGGATAAGACAGAGATTAGTCCTTTTTACAGGGAGACTGACAGACTCAAAAACAAGAGAGAAAGATCCTGCATGCAGTTTACACATTACAGGAGAGAAACATGCAATTTAAGACTGAATTTTTTAACATTTCACTGTAAATATAAATACTGGGATCTATAGGGGAGATTGGGGGGTTGGGGGGGGCGTCATCCTTTTACATTTTAAAGTAACTAAGCAGAAATCTTCACTTTGGGGGCAGTAGCATAGTCGGCCTAATCTATAATCATTGTCATTTTTACACTGTCATTTAATGTGTCAGACTCTGTGCCCAGATGATGTTACAGTTCATTTGTAATGGGCAGGATTATTAAGAGTTATGGCTAATTTATACGGCAGCATAGGGTCTTTTACAGCTACTTTTAAACAGGTTTTGCAAATTTTTTAACATTGAAATTAACAGCTAAAGAATTGTTTATGCAAGTTGTCGTCACAGGTTATGTAAAAAAGAGAAATATGTGCTATTAAAATCAGACATTTAGGTTACCTTTGTTTTTTTGCGATGCATGTTAGCTTTACACATCCTGATTCTCTTGCGATAATTTTCCTTTAAAAAGGGGGGTATAGAGTGATCTCTTTTCATCAAAACAAGACATAATGCCCTGAAAGCTGACTCCAAACCATGGTTGAAAATTCAGTTATTTACACTTTATCACAATCTATAAATACAAATTTTTTTTTTTGTTGGTGTTTTAAAAAAAAACAAAAATACCCCATCATGCACTGCTGCAAGCAGGTTGCCACTTAATACCAGAACGGGTTTTTCACCCCCGAGCAGTTTGGGTGGCTCCCTGGGGTGGTAGAGAGGGGAACATATTAAAAACCTTGAAGGTTGTGAGGAAAGAAGAATACAACTTGGGCACCAAGTCAGTTGTAACAGGCAAGATACTCTTCAGAAGGGCTTCAGAGATAGCTTGTAATGCCAGATCAAAAATAAAGACATTATCTTAGGTCCCCAGGGGCTTGGGAGGAAGCCCCTTAGATTTCTCTTACTACCAGGGTTTTCTATGGACATCTCTAAAGGCAGCTTCAAGACAATTTCCAGTTTAGAGAATCATATTTTATTTAGAGCCAGAAGGGAGTTCAGAAATTCATCTAGTCCACTCCTTCAGAGGTAGAAACTGAGGCCCCAAATGGAGAGTGACTTGCCCAAGGTCACACAGACAGTGAGTGGTAGACCTGGGTCTCCAACTCAGGTCTCTTCTGACTCCAAATCCAGAGTGCTTTCCACTGTCGCATACTGTCTCCTCAGTTCTCAGCTAAGTATATGAAACTTGTATTCAGAGCCAGAGCCCTCTGGGGAAAACTAGCCTCATGGCACCTGGCTGGACTTAAAGTCCTGAGACCTGTCCATAGAAACAACTCCAAGATTCCCTCTTATTTGGCTGTTCCTCCCCAAAAATCAGTTCTCTCTAGCAAAACTGAATCAAACTGCTGTTGGTAACTTCCAGGGGGTGAAAAAGCTTTGGTTATCTTTTAAACTAAAACTTAACATCTTGAGATAGACTTTTTTTTGGTTAAAAAAAAAAAACCCAAAAAACAAAAAAACAAAAACAAAAAAACAGCCCACCCAACCATTTTAAAGAATGCTTTCAAATTTTAACAAGACCATTAACTTTAGAGTTAATTTAAGTTTATTTGAGAGAGAAAACTATTTTATTGTCCACAAAAAAATGACAATTCATCACATTTACTTTGATTAAAAAAGGACTAAACTTTATTGACAAACTGCTGCAGACATTTTGACATAAGTCTTAGCTACCTATTTAGGCAGACTTACACATGTAGCATTTATAATCTTCAAGAACAAAATGGGAGGACAGTACAACTCCAATTAGGACTTTAGCTTATGTACAGAGTGGATTTTTTTTTCCTTTTTTTTTTTTTTTTCAGCTGCAGTGTCCCTTTTTATATAACGTTAGTGTTGAGACATACTTGAATGAATGCTTCCTTTGGGTTGGCTCAGTGTTGTTTTTTAAAACATGTACTTTTTCAGCCCCCAGCATCCCAAGGAGTATTGGTGGTTTTGCAGAAAGCAAACCTCAACCATATGCAATACTTTGCTTTCTGATTTGGAACACTGGATTTATTAGATGCAGTGATTTAAAATTTTTTTCTTAGCTAAAAAAAGCTTTGCATCAAATGAAATTCAGTCTGTCAGTCTCCCTCCCACCCACCCCATTTCAAAACCTACTCCTTAAGTATCTCTCAACACTGTATGTTTGGGGCTAGATTTCAAAACCCACATATGAAAAAGTCAATTTTACAAACCTAATTTTTTTTTGTTGGTTTTTTTTAAATCAATTAACTTAAAAAAAATACACCGACTATTTAATTCATGAGGATCTTTCATATTAAAAATTTAAACTTAGATTCAACCGCCATATGCTTTTAAGGAAATGTATTTGACATCTGAGCTTACTTTTAAACGGTGGCACCTACTACCGTTAATATTATGATTTTAAGTCTTAAAAACAGCCCTGAATTTTGAAATGTAGCCTAGTTTGGGAATCTGCAACTACAACTTTACGGGTTGCCTCAAACCAAACCTAAGAGTACGTTAACAAAGCTTTAACTTCAGAACCCTTAAGCAAGCAATGCCACTTTGGAAACTAACAGTTTTTTTTTTAACTCAACTTCTGTTTTTATTATAAAAGGTACAGTTGTGTTTATATTTAAACAACAAAGAAAGAAAAAGCATCTACACACTTTAAAAAAATTAATTCGATATTCCTAAATCTATTTTAACTAATTTTAAAATACTACATACAGAAGCCAGAATGCAGGGTGAGGATGGAGGAAGGGGGGAGAAAAAGGGAATCACGAAGAAAAACATTTAGACAATTACTTGTCTGTTGTGGGTAAAGCAACAGGAATCCTGGGAGATACAAGAAATCAGTAACAACTTTGCTCATAACTGATAATTTTCACTCATGTTTGTTTTAATAACGTCCATATGGGTGCTCTCTATATGACCCCTTCACTGGCCTAGCTGGAGGGGCCTTCAGGGAGGGCCTTGTCCCATTCCAGTCGTCTTGACCTGTTGGAAGGAAAGCAAGAACAACTGTAAGCCAACCTGGAGGGCAGCCTGCCAATGCTTGGGTGGCGAGAAGCTTACCTCATCCTGGGAACTCTGTACTACTGTCAATATTTTAGCTTCTCCCACTTTTTTCCCCAATGCCTCCAAAACACTTCCCTAAGGAACTGAGGCAAGTTCTCATGTTGGGACAGTTTCCAGGGAGTGTGTGCGCCAGAGCCCCATTCTTTACTCTCCTGGCTAGAAAAGCACAGGATACTTATAAGGCCACCACATAATCACTCACCTGTTTCCAGCACAATCCTTATCTTGCAAACAGCTATAGATATAAACAAATTCCGACAGCTACTGAATTGGGCATGGGTGGTGGGGGGATGGGAGAGGAGATGCTAGGGAGCTAGGGGCATATCCTAAAAGGGGAACAATATCTCTACTCCAGACAAGCCTGGAACTAACAAATAGCCATTAATCTGGGGAGGCATGCTCTCAGTGGACGTTGGCAGGCAGCATCACTAAGGTGACTGATCTTCTCTCTCTTCCAAGGTTAGAAGGCGATAGCCTCTCTTTCCCACAAGCTGGGCTGGATAGCAGGAATCAGCCCGTCTTCGTTTCTAGCCCCTGACAATATATTTTTTAAAGTTATCTTTAAATTTATTTAGTTTTTTATTTCCCAATTACATGTTAAAACAATTTTTTAACACTCGTTTTTAAAAATCTGAGTTTCAAATTCTCTCCCTCCCTCCTTGTCTCCCTCATTGAGAGGGCAAGCAACTTGATACAGGTTATACACATGTAGCCATGCAAAACCTATTTCCATATTAGCCTTTGACAGCAAGGATAGCACTGACTGCTGGAACTGGAGCAGAACTGCTGATCAGGCAGACAGCGTTTAAGCTAAATGCTCTGGTTGGTTATCAGCACCTTCCCTCAGGCAGGAGCCAAAAGATGTTGCTGCACCAGAAACGAAGGCCAAATTGTTTTCATTCATGATAAAGGAAACTATGATGGGCAACCATAGGCACCTAAGGAGATCCCGGCTCATGTGCACATAACTCAGCTAGCCAATGTTCAAACACATCTCACTCTCACCACAGACAAGGAGAGCTCTACAGTCCCTTTGAATAGCAACCACCCAGACCAGCACAACACGCACTCCAAACACGCTGAATGTGGCCTGCAAGGACCACAGCAAGACAATTTCTATTTCTACTTCTGTCTTTGTGAAAGCAGAGACCAAAGGAAATGAGAGTGGATAAACAGCTTAGCTGTGGTAGTATTACACAGGGAGTACAATGGAGCTGCCTGGCCTTCTCCAGCCTGGCATAACGTCTTATTGTCCCATCCAGCAGAAAAAACAATTTGATTAAATAGAAATCCCTCTCTGTGCTGTTTCACCAATGAAGGAAAACACATGAGTGCACAGACATTGCCCTCCTAACTGCTGGGCCATCCCAGACACCCAACATTGCTGATGGCAGCTGTCCAGCTTCACTTAGCTCTCAAACTAGTAAACGTGGCTTCCCACAAGCAGGCAGATGTTCAGCTTTGCACATCACATCATGCTGCCAGTCAGGGCAAGTGACCCAAGAGTTAGAAAGGGAAGACACTGTGAATCCCCTTTTAATGTTTCAGGAAGAGGAGCTGATGATCTCTGAGCTCCATGCTGAGGACTCCCTGAAATTCCCTCAGGTAGACCAAGAATACTTTCTTATATCTACCCCAGGAGGTTCCTTTGCAATACTATCACAGCAGAAGTCACTACACAGCACTCCCTCTAAAGCACATTAATTCTGAAACTTAATTGGGCAGTGAGGCCAATCTGGAAAAATGCCCATTTAGCCTAGGGTGGGATGTGGTGGGGGACGAAGGTGGGAGAAGGCAATGCTTCTGTTGGCTCAGAGATTTAAAAAAAAAAAAAAAAAAAAAAAGGATCAATCTTTCACAGGGCTAGCAGCTTGCTACCATTACAGGGGAAAGAATGGCTCCCTAGGACCTCTGGTAGCCTTCAAATACCACAGCCTCCTGGAATGCTAGCTAGAAGGGACTGCAAACCAGGCTAGTCCAATAGCCCTCACTTACTGGGGCCCAGTGGCAGAAAGTAATTTGCTCTAGGTCACACTTAGTAAAACAAATAGGACTAGGATCCCAGGCTGGAGAGTTCCCACTGAGTTTTTCTACTTTTTTTTTTTAAGCTGTAAAAAAGTAGAAACTTTCTCCTTTCACAGCACCAAGCTGTCCTCTTCTGTTCCAAAGTTCTACAAAATCCATACCCATTCATTTAGTAGGCTGCTTCTTGGCAGGCTTTCCCCATTACAGCTGGGCTCCCTGAATTAGGGTCCTATTTTTTTCCTTGTCTGTCCATTGATATAAAACAGATGAAAGGTCTTGCTACTTGAAACAATGGTAACCCCATCTAGCTACGACAGCAAGGTTTTGGAAATCTAACCAATTGAGACCCTTAAACCCTCTGAACCATCCTGTTAGCAGCTGCCCTGTATGCCCTGCTGCAAGAGGAAGCCAGCAGACAGCTAAGGAGCCTTTCAGTTTATCCACCACAAATATTCTGGCCACACCAGGGTAACACAGAAAGGACTTCTACAAAAAAGTATCAGGTGCACTTGCCATCTTCTTTATAAAACTCTATGTCCTTTCCTTCCCCTCCCTCTCCTTCAAATCCCAAGACCCGAATCTTAACAGACTACCTCTACTATCGTCTGGATGGATAACCTAGTAATCATGTTCTATCTGGCTTCCAGGTTAAGCCCTCAAGACAGTCTGATGGGCTCTCAATGTGTCCCCATGTCGAGTTAACCACCTGGCCTTCAGTCCCTGAGGCCCAGCCAGCAACAGCCAACACAGAGCAGACACCATTCAGCCCCCACTACATCTAGGACATACCATAAGCTTCATAAGAATCTTGTGCCTCTCCATGTCCATAGTCGTAATACTCAGAGTCCCTGTAAGATGAAGTCAAGCAATAAGTAAGGTAGCAAGGGAACACTGGCATTTCAGATCCATTTTCCACAGGTGGATAGTCAAGGTCCTAGGCAGAAACAACTCTGAAGTTCTATGGAAATAATGATTTTACGACCATAATAAAAAAATGAAACTTCTGATCCCTAAACCTAATGATTACTGTCACCTCCTACATATAAGATAAGAAACACTGGCAACAATCAGAAGATACCACATGCAACTCTGCAGTGAGCAATAAGGAAGGCAGGGTGGCTTTTAGTTTCAGCACTCAACAATGTTCCCAGTGGTTCAATTTCCTTTCCCTCTGAGCCTGAGAAGCATTTGGAGAATTACTCACTTACCCTTGGCCCTGGCTATAATAGCCTTCGTATCCTTCATAACTTTGCTCAGCATAGGTATCATCATATCCCTACAAGAGACACAGAAATCTCAAGTCAGATTGGAGTTAAGTATGGCAAGGTGTTTATCCTAAGGGGAACAGATGAGCGTCATCCTATCCAGGATGGGAAAAAGCCCAAAGAGGAGAAATATCAGCAATGAAGACAAAGTGCAGACACCTGCTACTAGAGCTGGGCCAACTGTCCGCATCCCAAGGCTAACTGTCACCGAATGGTTCCAGGTCTGCCTGTATGATCTCTGCTCCCCAGCCAGAGCTCCTCTAGCACTCCAGCATCTATGCCAACACTTAACCGGCCCTCCATTTATCTGGGAGGGACACATTATTTAAGTTTCTTACATAGTCTTCGTAAGTCTCTGGTGCTGGGGGTGGAGGAAGAGGTATTCTCTGGATGCCTGTGGCTCGGGCTCTTGGAGTAGGGGCTCCCCTTACTGCTGGAGGGGGAGGCACCCCACGGGCCACACTGGCACCTCTAGTGATGGCCCCTCTCACCGGAGCACCACGGACCAGGGCTCCTCGCGGAGGCCCAACACCACGGCCCCTGCAGAGAAGAAAGGAGAGTCAGTATCCCAGGGAGGAGGCTATACACAAGCATCCAAAATACATTACTTGGCTAGACGACGGCCCAGTTAGAATAGGCTCTGTTTCATAAAGTGTGGCTTTTAATGGGGCCTTTTACAAAAGAGGCCACCCTAGCACTCAAGCTTGTGTTTGCCAGTCCCGTATTTGGCCTTCTGCCATTGCCCTGAAATCTGACAGCTTCATTGGACTGAAAGCCCATTATGATGAACGGCTTTTTATTTGAAGGAACATAGTGTAGACATTTGCACTCGAGGAAGGACCTGCATCCAAAACCCCACAGACTGTTAGGCAAGTGTCCTAACCTGAGCACATCTGGACCAAGTCTGAGGGCAGACAAAAAGGCCTGCCACAAAGGCTGGGGCCTGTCAGAATTGCAGGGGCAACAGAGAACTTCAGATTCTTCCCACGAAGGTTCCTGCAGGATTAATGCCTGATCACCTCAATTCACCCCACCGACCAGGTCCCCAATACTGCTCTACAGAAACAGAACCTCAGCATGGGAAGGATCTTAGAGATCACCTTGCCTATCTCCCACCCAGGACATTCAGGAGTCCTTCTACAGCACCCCTGACAAGTGGTTGATTTGCCTCAACTGAAACACTCCCAATAACAGGAAACTCATTTCCTTCTGAGGCAGTCCACTTCAGGATTGCAGAATCCTATTAAAAAAGTTCTTCCTCACAATGAACTGAAGCCTGCCTCCCTGTGACATTGGCAAGCTGGCCTTACGTCTGCCCTCTGGAGCCACAAATGACAAGTCTGCTCCCTCTGACAATGCTCACGTCCCCTCTAAAGCTTCTCTGTGCCTGAGTAAACGTCCCCAGCTCCTCCAACCATTCCTCATATGACAATGGTTTCGAGTCCCCTCACCATCCTGGTCGCCCTCCTCTGGACACACTCCAGCTTTTCAATGTCCCTCTTAAAATGTGGCACCTAGAACCGGACACAATACTCCAGATGTGAACACAATACTCCAGATGCCCCAGACGCCCAAAGGGCAGCCTGAGGAGTGCCACAAAAAGACAAGTTTGGTGCTGGCAGGACACCCCTAATTAGCAGCAGCAGAGCTCACCTCCCACTTAAGGCTTTTCTCCCTAATATTTACCTTCTTAACAATTACCTGGGAACAGGTGGAGGTGGAGGAGCTGCTCCCCTTCCTCTTACTGGTACCCCACGCCCACGATTAGGCTCAGGCACACCATTCAGATAAGATAATTCAAGAAACTGTTCCTGGCAGATATCATCCATCATATCCTAAAAAGAAAAGGAAAGATATGACATTTCAAACTTCTACTAGAAGACGACAGAGGTCCTAAGTCTTAAGAGCTGGTAACATCTCCAAAATCCTACCTCAAACCATGATATCTGTCACTGACACCAATTTCCTATCAAAGCAAAAATGAATGCATGCTCTTTCCCCCAAAGAGCCCACAAACCTCAATAAAGCTGGAAAGGCACTAATCTTCTACTTTACCCTTCCCCTCCAACACACTCATATAGCTAGAGCTGCAGAGGCCAGACTAGCCTAGAATTTAGAACTGTTTATTCCCAGATATAGTTAAATGTTTCCAGAAGGAAAGATGCCCAAATGGCTCTCTTTTCTCCATGAGAGAGAACTGGCTCTGAGCCAGAAAAGCATTAAATGCTATTTGCCAATCCAAACTCCAAGCTGTCTTTTCATACATTTCTCCTGAACAGAACCATTCATTCTTAGTGTTTCATGCATTTTTATACCTCCCAAGTGGATACTCTTTTAGGAATGTGAACAGAATATTCTAGTAACTGGAAAAAAAAGTCTTTTTTTGGGGAGGGGTACAAGGACTATCCCCACTACTCCGTCTACCACACACAGGGGAATGAAGTCACCAGTGCCAGCCTGGTTGATGAGATTCCTCCAGGCAGCCACTGTAACAAAAAGTAATCGAGATTCCTCTGCCAGGCAGGTCTCTCCAAAGCCCAATTACACGCTAAGTTTCTTAATTTACCTCTGCTGAAAAGGGGGCTGGAGAGAGAAAACAGAAAGGGACCATGCATCTACTATCCACAGTTCTATCCAGCAACCGCAGCTGGAGATACAGCTACCCCAAAATGCTTTAACAAATTATCTCATGCAACAGAGAAAAATCTTGTTGAGTACAAAACATTACATTTTCTGTTACTTTAAACTGGACATTTCTTATGAAAATTACTAAGGAACACTCACTGCATTCATGGGATACACTGGCTATCTGAAAACCTAGAATGCTTTGAATTAAGGGTACTAATAGATTATAATTCTCCTTGTACCATGCTAAAATCCTCCAGTTCATCACCCTCCCCTCTTCACCTTTCCTAAGTTTAATATTTTGTAGCTGAAAAGTCTAACAAATTTCCTAACCCTTTATTATACCTTTTCAGAACTAAAGAGGTCCTCTAGAGATCCAATCCCCTGTCTTCAGACAGGAAAGGTGCTACTACCCCATTTTAGAGGTGAGGCAACTGGACAGAGATGAAGAGACTTATCGAGGATGACACATTTTGTTAGCGGCAAAAAGGGAACTAGAACCTAAAGGAATTGTTTTCCCAGCAATAGTAGTAATATTATAAGCAGAGCCCAGATATTTTTGGTTTACTCCTTGTATGGACTCCATTTTAAAGTAAATGGGTATATCCACATGAAACAAGGCAGGTTTTACTGGATGTGCCGCACCTTTCAATGGACTGCCAAAGAGCTACACTGACAGACTTATGTAAAATCTGTAGTGTAGCATCAGTGATAAGCTTGGTTGAAATATGAGCCACTGTTTTCTACTATATCCTAGTGAAAGAGAAGGGATTGGCCTGTATAGTAAAGCCTGGCCTGGTGCAGAAGTCTCCCCCACAGGAGCAGACAGCCACACTGAAGCCCTTTCTCTTCAAGCAGGGCTCTGCCCCAGGCCCCACAGCCCCTTGTTTTCTAAGGCCCTGTGATTCTCAGGGGTGGGACTTACCGGCACAAGGAACTTCTTGACTTCTTCCATAGCATGAGCCATAAGGGCATAAGCCTCACAGGGGGGACCAAAGACTTCAATGAACACATGTAGGTCCATGTTTAAGTGGGCATACTTTGGGTCTCCTCCTTTGCGTAGCTCTTCCTCCTGAGGGGATGGAAAGAGTGGTACATATGTGTACATACAGCATTTCCGCAACCTAAAAATCATTTGTACTCAGAAAAACTACAGGATGATGTTTCAAGGATCTTTGATTTCATCATTCCTTCCAACAAGACAGAATGGAATACTTTATTTAAATGTCCTCATGAACTGCTTTGGCCAAAAACATCTGTTAGCTAGTACCCAAACCTGGGTGGCTAAGCCTCTCCCCTAACACAATCAGACTGTTCTCAAAGCACACAAGACCGAGTCCACAGGTGGATCCTGTCTAACCTGGCAGGACCTCCAAAACTCATGAGTTCTTCTGGCATAACCTTTAGGAACTTAGAAGTCACCTCCTTACTATGAGACACTGGGGAAAGAAGATGAAAAGGAAATATTCAAAGAAAAAACCCGATCACACGAAGGGGAAACTAAAATTAGCTTTCATGAATAATTTCACATTAACATCTTATGCCCTAAAATAGAGCAGTTAAAGAGACTGAAAACATTTATGGGTAGTAAGGTACCTCTAGAGATTATCCAGCCCAGTCATTTTGCAGACCAGCAAGGCCTGGTAGGGCAGAGGGGACAATCCTGCTTACCATTCTATAGGCACTCTGTATTGGAACCCAGCTCTCCTGCTCCAAATTCAGTGCTCATTGTACTATGTCACATTTGCCCTTAACAGTGATCACAGCACTGTCCCATACCTTATCACTAGTCATATTGATAGGGCATTGAGAAAAAGACAAGTTACAGTCTCTGGAAGGAAAAAGAACATCTGTTTTAATTTTAGCTGAGAACTAATCACTCCTAGCTTAGCCTCTGGAGATTTATGAGGTTTGAACTATTTTTTGTTTGGTTTCTTTTTTTTTTTAAAGGGGATGAAGTATTAAGATACTGGACAGGCTTGTGGAGATCATCTGGGGCAATGTCCCCATTGTATGGAGGAGGGAACTGAGGCTCACTAAGAAGAGTCTTGCCCAAGATCACAGAGTAAAAAAAGAGCTGTAGGGGCAGCTAGGTGGCGCAGTGGATAGAGCACCAGACCTGAAATCAGGAGTATCTGAGTTCAAATCCGGCCTCAGACCAAAGCACTTGACATGTACTAGCTGTGTGACCTTGGGCAAGTCACTTAACCCCAACTGCCTCACTAAAAAAAAAAAAGAGCTGTAATTCTAACACAAGTCTGATGACTCCAAATCTAATGTCTTTCTACTGTACCATTATGCCTTCTTCATCATTAAGAAGTAGTTGCATTTGGGATAAATTCAAAGAAATGTAGGCAGATATGTCTCGAGTGATGCAGAGTTAAGTGAGCCGAACCAGGAGAACAATTGATACAATGACTTAATACTTCATTGTTAAGAAAAACAGCTTTGAATAAATTAAAAACTCAGATCAATGCAATGACCTCAACAATCATAACTCCAGAGAACCAAGGACACAAAATATGTTTCCCAACCTCTTGAAGAGAGACACAAAAAATCATGCCTTAACGTGTAGTTCTGTTTCGCTGGAAGATAACTTAGGGCCTAGGGTTTTTTGTTTTTTTTCTTGGGGGGTGGGAATCGAGAGGGAACCTGCTGTTTGTCAAATTCAAAATAACAAAAACAGGAGGCAGCTAGGTGGGCAGTGGATAGAGCACTGGCCCTGGACTCAGGAGGACCTGAGTTGAGATCTGGCCTCAGACACTTAACACTTACTAGCTGTGTGACCCTGGGCAAGTCACTTAGCCCCACTGCTTAGCAAAAAACAAAAACAAAAAGCAAAACAAACAAAAAAAACCAAAGAACAAAAACGAAAAGAAATTCTCAAATTAACACAGGAAAGAAGCAAGTTCCCCAAAGAACAAAGTTTCCCAATCCCTTCCAAATATCTTTCAATCATACACAGCATGTCATCCTAACTGGCCACCGTCACATGATCTTCAAGCACACAGAACAGAAATAACTAAAAGCACTGACGAGGCTGCTGTCAGCTCCTACTTTTCTGATTGTCAAGAGAGAGGTGACATTTCTCTTATTTCACAGCCTCCCTTGTGTTTGAACCTAAGCAAGCTTTGGCGCTTCTGAGCTGTTGCTGAGACACTCTCTGCCACGCCCAAGTCCTGTTCAGTAATGGAAAGAAGCAAAGTTAAAACAGGAAGAGCTCAAATGTCTCTGTGGTTTGCCAGGGCTGCCAATGAATGTGTAAACTGAGTCAACAAGGGCTTGTCCCTGACTCTTGAAGACATCACGCTGTACAGGAAAGCTCAATATATTCACTCCCAAAGACACAAGTTTCCAAGTTGTTCAAACAATTCTCCAGCCTTTTTTTCAGTCTTCTGCCCTTATTTACCTTTGCTTTGTCTCTCATGGAACCTTTTCCTAATACTGATATTTTGGCCCCAGTTTCCTCTTGCAGTCTTTTGATCGTGTTCCCTTGAGGTCCCAGGATCTTCCCCACGAAATTAAACTAACAGGGAATGAAAGAACAACAATTAGATGCAATTACTTACTGTTTGTATTCAATTTTTTTACATGTTCTCACAATAAGACAGATGTTTGTGTACCCACCAGTAACAGGGACCCAGTTTAATCCCATCTTATTTCAATATTTCAAGGATCTCCATAAAAATGGGAAAAGGACCCATATGTACAAAAATATTTATAGCAGCTCTTTTTGTTGTGGCATAGAATTGGAAATTGAGAGGATACCCATCAATTGGGAAATGGCTGAACAAGCTGTGGTATATGAATGTAATGGAATACTACTGTGCTATAAGAAACGATGAACAGGCTGACCTCAGAAAAAGCTGGAAAGACGTGAACTGATGCCGAGTGAAGTGAGCAGAACCAGGAGAATATTGTACACACTAACAGCCACAATGTACAACTAATTTTGACTAGAAGAGACTAACATCTCTTCTTAGCAAATACAAGGATCCAAGACTCATGATGGAAAATGCTATCCACACCCAGAAAAAGAACTATGGAGTCTGAATACAGATCGAAGCATATTTGCTCGCTCTCTCTCTTTTTTTTATTTCTTTTTTCTCATGGTTTTCCCCTTTGGTTTAAATTCTTTACAACATGACTAATGTGAAAATATGTTTAATATGAATGTATATATAGAGCCTATTACCAAACTGCTCCCTGTCTTAGGGAGGGGGAGAAAATTTAAAACTCAAAATCTTATGGAAGTGAATGTTGAAAACTAAAAATAAATAAATTTAAAGGGGAAAAAAGATATTTCAAGATCTCTTATTTTCGACAGCATAGCTGCCCTTCCTACAATCTTCTTCCATTGGTCCCCCACCCTCACTCAGCCAGCCTCTCTAATGTCACTAAGCCTTGCCCCATGGCACATTTATGTCACTGGGCCCCTGCACTAGTGGCTCTCCCAGTTTGAGATGACCTTCTCAGAGCTTTCATTTCCCTAACATAGTTTTTGAGAACCTAAAGTCACTTCCATGTCACAATGAAGCTTTAGATTAGAATTTCAGTAGTGGTATTCTATTTAAAGTTATACATTTGATGGAATTAGTAGCTAACAAAAGAATTACGCAATCACAAACATTACCCTATTTAAAAAACTGTAATGTACTCTGCACAAACATGCTTTTGGTAGAAAAGAAACTAAAGCATTTTTGAAACGCCCTTTTCAGAAGAGTTAACTTGATTTTGCTATGAATTCAGGCTAACGTACTACTACTTAGCTTATTTAAGCCTTAATAGCTAATTTAGCCTTAACAAAGGCAAGTCTTTTGATGGTGAACAGTTTTAGTTCTTCAGTGTCAGTTTATTTTTACAGGTGGAACTCAAAGACAAAAAAGAAATAATTCCCTAACAACAAATAAAAAACATGACACCACCTCCCTTCTTCACTATCTCAGAAAGGCCAAGAAATGAAGTACCAAATATTCTAAGTTTTAATAAAACTATCTTAGTGCAGAAACAAGCTTCTTGACTATCATGAAACAATCCCCCCAAAATAATTATTCATTTAGTGACTGGGTGACCCCTCTGCCTTACCTTGGGATACTGTTTTACTGGTATCAGGACTCGTTCCTTCAGTTTCATGTTCCTGTGAGAAAATAAATCCAGGTAGTTCTCCTCATCATCTTTCTTTGATTCACCCTTCTGAATCTTCTCGATTTCTAAATAGAATAAACAGTCATTTTATTTTTGAAAGGAAAATTCCCTCAGTGTCTTCAGAGTTATGACTTTGAATCCTGTGGGAAGATAATCAAGGAGCTGAAAGCAACGTACTTGTTGAAAGCACTTACACCAACAGCTCAATCAGAAGTAGAGACAGTCCTGCCTGGTATCCTCCCTAGCAGAAAAAAGTCTCTAATCAGATTTCCCAAGAGATACTGATCCTCCAGAAAAGAGGGAGAGAACTCTGTATTTGATGTCAGAATTCACATGCGGTTGGTATGATTGGAGAAACAAATCAATTCTCTAAATAGAAACTTTCTGCTTCTCAATGACTCACTCCTTAAACCATGTGGGGAAGTTAATGAAGTTTAAAATTTCCAATGAGACTCAACAGACTTAAATCTGTTCTCCATAAGACTGTTTAGTACCATTCTCTCTACCCTCCAAAGACAACCTCCTGTTGCCATCTAATCCAAACTAAATGCTCAAAGGAAAGAAAGTTTCTCAACATTTTAGTTGAATTGGTTAAGGTGGCTATTTTAGACTTTATCAGAAAGGGCTTTTTGCACAAAGTTGCCAGTCATTATTTAAGAGTAACAGCTTAAACAGTAAAATGGTTAAGGACAGCCCAAGAGGCACTCTCAATCCCTTCATTTATTCACTCAGGGAGGGGCCCAGTAGCCTCCCCAGTTAGCACAGGGCCTCCCACAGAGGGAACACTCATTGCTTTATCTAAGGACTGCTTTATCCAAGGACTGCTTTATCCAATCTCTTATGTGGCTGACAACTGGCCCGGTTCCAATTCCATACCTCACACACACCAGCATGGCATGACCAAAAATTAGAGATTCCAATCTGTGGAAGGAGTCTCCACACAAGCACTCATAAAAAACATAGGTTTGAATCCAACTCCCACCAAAATAATCTCATTACATTTCTTTCTGTATTAAGTACCAAGTTTCCCATCACCATTTATAAATCCCTGCACTTCGAAGTTTTATAACCACCATTTAATCAAGTCGAAACCAACTGTGAATAGAAGTGCAATTCTGTTCAGTGACCAGGAAGGGAAAAAGTTAATTCTACTCTAAGTTTCTGATCTCTTTCCAAAAATATACCTTTATGAAGCATCAGTACTTGAAGGCTCCCTTTTATACCAAAGCAGCATCTCCAAAAACTTTATAGTGGGCCAAATGTGCTTAGCTTGTTTCCGGATGCTAATCACATTGGACCTTTTCTTCCTTTAATACAGGCTAGGATATTCAGAGCCATTCAAACTCAAATTACATATATTTGAGTACCTCTATGAAAAACTGTCCCTTACTTTTCAGATGAAACTATTCTGCATTCAATTTCTACTGTAATTACTAGATGCTCACAGGCAGCTTATTAACTACCATTTAAAAAAAGCTTGTTCCCATGTATCATTTCCCTCCTACCCCCATTCTCCCATCACAATACTCCTACAGCTTCAGGAGCTGTAGGGGGCCCTTCTCATCTTCATTATAATTGTAGCTTTAAATAGATAGAATGTATAAACTTGTAGGAATGAAGAACAGTTGATCTTCAGATCACCTCACTCCATGCCCTTTCCTCTGTTGATTTCTGGTTCTTTCACAGCTCATCAGGACACCAACCAGAAGTCTCATGTAAGGGGGCCTCAAGTAGGAACACTGACAAAAAAGGAGGCAAAACTCCCAATCTGACTGTTTTTAGGCTGGTTGAATTACAGGATTTGAACCCAGGAAGGATAGGGTTATATTTGATTTCATTTACCTTTCTAATTCATCCCAGTACCAGGGAAAAAAAAAAAAGAGTCCTTCTACTATATTCTGCATCAGTAGACTTTAGAGTTATCATGACTAGTTTTGGTTACTAATTTTTAGAAAGGTTGTGGAGAAATGGGAGGGGCTTCAGAGAAAAAGATGTTTAAAAGGATGAAAAACAGATGTCTCAAAAGACATCAAGTTTGAGCAACTAGAGCTGTTTAACCTACAGAACAGAAAATTAAAAGGTGATCTGCTCACTATCAACCTATATTAAGGGCTTTTATGAAAAGCACATTCATCTATTGTTCTCCATATATGGAAGAGCAAATGAAAAAAGCTTAAATTTAAATGAGAAATTTGAATTTGACAGAAAGAAGGGAATGATGGAATTATCAATCCACTGGATTTTTCCGGAAGAAAGACAGTCCATCTGACTGGATAGTTCCCCTTCCCCTGATGAAAATCTCCAGCTGAATCGGATCCTCTTCTTGACACAGCTTTCCTTCAAGAAGGAATGGGTTATAATAGTGTGATAAATACCTAAGGAAAGGATTAGTCAACTGCAACTAAGAATGACTTTCCCCATGGCAAATGTGCTTTATATATTGTCTCTTGAAGCAATTTCTAACTGACTTTGCTTTCATGGACCAAAAGAAATTCAGTGGAGGTATAAAGCGAGAGGCAACCTATCATTTCCTACAGTAAAATAGTATGTATGAGGTATGATCTTCTACACTGCTACCACAAGAAACCCAAGAATGAATTACTGAGAAAATGCCTCACTTTGCAATGTTGGAAATATTGACTAGCCGTCAGACAGTTGATTCACTGAATAGTTTTGCTTTCCTGCCTTCCTGTTACAAGGGATGGCTTCGATAGAAGATATATTCAGAAGTGTAGGTGATAAATAAAAACATGCTAAGGATAAAAAATAAGAAAAAATGCATTACTCCACCGAAATTGTACCTTGTAACCATAGAATCACAGCAGAACACTTGGAATTTGGCTTTTTCTCATACATCATATCACCTGAGACTAGGATACTCTGCCCTGCCTCCTCCACCTATCCAATTCTTCAAACTCAAACCCTATTTCTATTTAAACTTTTCTTGATTACCCCCAATCTAAAGTAAAATACTGTCTCCCTCTTCAGAATGCCTACTACACAACTTCCTGGAAAATTCCATAAAAGTTCAGGTCACTGGCTCTGCCCAATGAAATATTTTCCAAGAATGTCTTACTTATAACCCTTCTGTTGACAAGAATTAGCCTGGCAAAGTGGTCAAAGAGCATGTCTCTGAGTTAGGAAGACCCCTGGGTTCAAGTACTCTCTGTCAAGGGCAAGTCACTTAACGTTGAAGAGGCTGGTACTGGACTGCATTAGTAAAGGGAGTTCTCTATACCAATGAAATCATAGATCCCCCAAAACAAGGTGGAGTTTCTTCTACTGTTATTTTGAACTGTTGATGACAATTTCAGTTGCTTAACTTTCCATATCTGTTATGCCTCCTTTCTTCTACTTGATAAACTTCTTATAGAAAGCATATAGGTAGCTGATACTCCCCATAGCACATACAGCAGATGCTCAGTTATTATTTGTTCAAATTTCTTGCACTCAAAGATGACAAGGTCAGCTTTCTCACTAGCTTGGTAATAAAGTCAGAAAGTTAGTACTTTCAAGTCAAGATAAAATAGAATATCTTGCTTATACTGGAATGTAAATGCCAAAATTGAATCTTGAGAATCATAGGCAGTCATGCAAAGTAACAGTCCCAGAACTCAAAAGTAGGTTGCAAGCCAATTAAAAAGTAATTTTAAATGAAAATTTAAACATACCCAGCTCTGCCTCCCACCCTATTAACATCCTACTTCAGTCTGCCAAAGCTGTCATATTTGTTAAGATGCAAGCTAAGAATAAAAGAAAAATATTTAAAAATAGGAGAGGTTAAAAATATATGCAACGGCCACACACTTATTTACAGAGCTGGCTTAATTCTGATGTAATCAACAGTATTTCTTTAATCTAAAAATTTATGGTAGTTGTCATAAGGGACCAGGCCAATAATAGATTCATCATATTATTCTCTGATAACATCCAGAGATCTTTGGCAAGACTGCCTTTCACAATATTAAATGAAAAAAGGTTAAGGTGGATTACCAACACCTTCTAATTCCCTTATAACCCATTCTGAATCAACCATTCAGGGACTTATTCAATCCTTTCTTCCTAATCAGTATTTTTAATCTGTATTACTTCTTTTGACAAGTCCTGTTACATAAAAGTAACATCATGCCTTATTTTATTGACCCTAAAATGGCCCCTTTTAATTTTCAAGGGATTCTCTCACTTTTTTCCTATTTTGCAATTTGGTTGACAAGTCTGTTTACCTTTTCCACATCCTTCATTGTACAGTCTGTGCCCACAGCCCTCTCAACCTTGGATTTTTCACGTAAGAGTCCGAAATCTTATCTCTAATGTTCTTTTAATTCATTTCCATTGTCCTCCAGACATTTTTCTAGTAGTTACGTCTTCCTTGAAGTTCAGTGACCAGAACTGCATACATTCCAAGTGTGGACACATGAACCATTATTTTCTAAAGGGTCAGGAAAGGCTTTGCTGTTTTCATTTTTGTTTCTAATCATTTCCAGATGATACCCAGTATTTTGTAAATCTTTTCACTTTTTTTTTTGTTTTTGGCTAGGCAATGGGGTTAAGTGACTTGCCCAGGGTCACACTGCTAGTGTCAAGTGGCTGGTCTAAAACTGGATTTGAACTCAGGTCCTCCTGACTCCAGGGCCGGTGCTCTATCCACTGTGTCACCTAGCTGCCCCAAATCTTTTCACTGTTAAGGCACTCTACTAGACACTCCATTCCTAGATTCTTCTCTTAGGTCAGTCAAGAACTTACAGCTCACCTTGTAAATAGAATATGAATTATTTTTTCCCTCAATATATTCTTAATATATTCCCTTAGTATATTCACACACTCATTTGCCACTATATTGCCCACTCATACAGGCTTAGAGAGCTTCCTGGGGTTTATTTTATATTTGAAATTCTGAATGAACTTTTACAATTCATTCATAAATATTTTAACAAAAAATATCCCAACTCAGAACTACAATATAGCTCTTAAAAATGTCCATTTATCCTTGCCATTTGATTTTCCTAACAATAATATTTCTCTAACCCAATCCCTACATTAGGGGTTCTTAATGTGGGATGCATGCAATGGTTTCTTAAAAATATTTTTGAGAAAAGTATTTCAATATAATTGGTTTCTTTTGTACTCTTTCAGTATTTTACTTTATGCATTTAAAAGCATTATTCTAAAGAGTACACAGGCTACACAAGATGGACTAAGGGTCCATGATATGAAAAAGGTTAAGAATCTAGGCTGTTACACTTTACCAGTTCAGTAAAATTAACTAAAGGAAAAACCAAAACTTAACAAATGAAAAGGTTTTCCTAAAGTTTCTCTTGGAAGGAAACAAAAGGTAAACCAAAAAGGGGGGAAAAAAACTCAAGCATTTGAGGATTAATACATTCAGGTGGTTACTCCTAGAAACCTTTCATTTAAAACTCATGTCACATAGATTTATCTACTGGGAACTTGGGATAGTCATAAAGGGACAGAAAGACCTGGCAACCTTATGATTTCTTACCCTGTTTGGTCCTACAAATTAAGGAGTTACGTGTGGGGTTATAAGTTCTAAACATAGAGCCATTACTATTAATGCACTAAAAAAGTACAATATAGGCCATTTTTGATGCATTTCATCTAGATCTGTTTTTAGATGCTTTTGGAAACATAAGTTCCCAGACTATTTAGCAGCTGATGAGAAATGCTAGCAGAAACTACTAGACAGTTAAAAAGCAAATGAGGAGCTACTCAATGGCAATATAAAGACTAATAATTAGATCCATCTTTCAGAAAAAAAAATCACTTTTTTTTGAAAACAGGTCAGATTTTACACATCACTTCCTGTAATTTCCAAAAAATATTTACATATCAAAAGAGGGTGCTTAATGAAAAGCAAATTATGTCACTTTGGTGCCACCACACTAAGCCAATCTGACACTTAAGTCACTTAACACAGTAAACCTCAATCTAAAAAGTGAACACCCCCTCTCCCATGCAGGTTTCCAAAAGAACTGAATTACACCACACAACCCAGAATTAACTGTGGGCAATGCTAAACACAACATTAGAGCTAAAAATGTTTCTCATTACAACAAATGAGACATAAACTTGACTGATTTGGATGCTGACAATCACAGGTTTTGTTTGTTTGTTTGTTTGTTTTTTTAAGTCGGGACCGCTTTCAAGATAGAGAACAAAGAAATGCAAATCACTTCTTTTCCAAGTCTCCTTTTGATGCTTAAGGTTGCCAAATAAACTAACGTTCCCAGCCCTTTGAAGTTTCAGGATTTTAATGTATTCAATAAATCTACTTATCATAAGAAACGCTTATTAAAAGAATACCACAACTAGAAGCTAATACAAAGCAGATGGGTTGTGGTGATACTGAGAAATCAGAGCTACCAGGTGATTGGACAGTGCTGATCAGGGAAAGGACAGTGTTTAGTATACACAGAACAAAGACTGGCATTTCCATTCTCTAATCAGTTCTCCAACCAGAAAAAAACACACACAACGACCACACGCTTCTCCAGCGAGAAGCTGGTAAGCAACTTCTCTCCATCCCGTTTCCTCTAGGAAAAAGGAATACAGAACGCCTAGCGCCCCTCCCCCGCCCTTTCCATCCCCAAGGGGCTGTCGCCGTTCACAGATTCTCGAGTGGAGAACAAGACGATCCCACGCCGTTAAACCACTGGGGGGAGGAGGGGGAGGTGCTGCGCAGCCGAAGGAAGCAGCCCAGGCTCCTTTGCCCCCAGGCAGCCTCCGGCTCCAAAGCCCACGCGAGGGTCAGCAAGAGGCCGGGGCTCCAGGCGCAGCCCCCGGCCCACAGGCGCCCCCGGCCGGCCCTCGCCTCGCCCCGCCCCCTGCCCCTCCCACTTCACACTGCCTCGTCCCCTCGGGCCAGGGCCCACACGCCGCAGGCGCCTCGGGAGCCTTCGGTCAGTCAGTCAAAAAGCACCGCGTTAGCGCTTTCGAGGGGCCGGGCATCGGCTCCGGCCGGAGACCCTCTTAGTGGCACAAAGGCAGGAGCCCGGGCTCAGAAGGGACTTTCTTCGCCCCGCCCCTCACTTTAGTGACGGGGAAACCGAGGCCCTCAGGCATCTTGTTCACCTCCACCCCTCGTTTAACAGGGGGAAACTGAGGTCTCGCCTTCCCTTTTCAGCCCCGTGACCTAATGGTGACATTTTCACAGGGCCACCCCTCCCACAGGGGTTCGTAGCCCGAGGGGGCACTCCAGGAACACAGCGGCAGGTCTCTCCGCCGTGGCCACCCGGGCCCTTTCCGTTACAGCCGCGGGAAGCCGGAGGGTGGGCACCAAACCTCCCTCCCCGACTTGGGCCCAGGCCCCCTCCCGGCTCGCCGCCACGGGGGACCGGCTCACCTGCGGCCAGCAGCTGCATGGCGTGGGTGAAAGATGGGTCGAGGGAGTCCTTCTCTGCCATGAGCTCAGGCAGGTACTTGTTCTCGGGCTCCATCTTGGCGGCGGCCGTGGCGGAGGGCGGCAGCAGCGGGGTCGGGGCCGGCGCCGGGCCGCCCCCGCCCACCTCGGGGCCCCCGCCAGTGGCTGAGGGCGGCAGCAGCGGCGGCGGCTGCGTGCCCGGCGCGGCCCGAGAGCCTCCGCCGCCGCCCCGAGGGCCTCCGCCGCCGCCCCGGGGCCGGTGAGAGGGCAGCGGCTGCCGGGACGGCGCCTGGCGCGGCGGCGGGTGGGCGCCTGAGGGATCCACGGCGCCGCCGCGGCCCAGGGGCCGGCACAGCCGCGCGACGGGGTCGTCCCGGCGCTGCATGAGTGCGGAGCGGGCGGGAGGACGGCTGAGGGACGGAGCGCGGCGGCGGCGGAGGCCCGCGCAACGGCAGCGGTTGACGGAGGCGGGAGAGCTGGCACGAAGGCGACCTGAGCGGACCAGAGCAACCCAGCGAGAGAGCAACCCAACGAGAGAGCGAAAGAGATCACCGGAAGTGAGCGACTGCGCACGCGCGGCCCGCCACCGGCGCCGCCCTTCTCCCAGAGCCGAGAACAAAGTCCCCGACTCTGCCACGGCGCTTGCGCACCACCTTCGGCGCGCACCTTGTTAAGTTCCCGCCCCTCACGTCGACAGCCTCCACAGACTAGCCGGTGGAGGAGGAGCGCTCGTGGAGGCTGCTTAAGGCCAGTACGCAAGCGCTAGCCCTCCCTCGCTCCCTGTAACACGTGACCAGGTTGTAGCGCGGACACGAGTCTCCACCCCCTGTGGGCGGGCGGCGGGCTGGGGCGGGGGCCGTGGAATGTCTTTGTCTGAACGCTGGCCCGCGGGCTCGGGGAGAGCTTGATTCGCTCCAGCTTGGAGCCCCGCCTCTTTCTAACAGTCCCGGGGGAAGGGACTGTGGAAGGTAGAGAAGTGCCTAAGGAAGAGGGGGAAATTAAGGCCCTGCGGGGGGTGGAGGGGGGAGGGGAAGAGATTAAGGGAGGAAGTTGAAAGGCTTTGGAGGGAAAGGAGGGACGGAGTGTGGAATGAGACTTTGGGAGAAGGTGAGGGGGACGTAACCGGCTCCCTCCTAGCCTAGGCTAGCTGGCCGGAGCCCTGGCTGGCCGCAGCCCTAGCTGGCCGCTCTTGCTCAGGCTCAGCAAGTCAAGTTAATAAACAACTATTAAGCGCCTACTATGTGGCAGGCACGGGGCGGGGGGGAGGATAAAAGAAGGGCAAAGACTCAGTCTTTGACAGGAGACGGAAGTGAGCAGGGATAAACCCTTCCCCCCAGCTCCTGCACGAACCCAGAGAAAGGGGCTTTCCCAGAGGTGGTGGTGAAGCCAGGGGAATCACTGGGATTGTTTTTCCTACTTCATCTGCCTCGAATTACAGGTAACCCCAAAACCATCACTCCAGCTTTAACCCAACCCCGTGAATAACAAGAAGGTCCTTAGTCTTATGGAGCAGCGGCAGAGGTGGCCTCAGGGTCCCTGGTGGCCCAGGGACTTCATGAAGGAAAGCTGTAGTCATCCTCTGGCTGGAGCTCATGGACTTTGCAGTATTTGGGGAGTGACAACACGGGGCGGGGGGAGAAGCAAATACCATCCAATGTTTAGCGTCTGTTACGTGTACGTGCAATTAAACAAATACTAAGAGGCCAGAATTTGGAATCCTTGGACCTGGTTTTGAATCTTGACTTTGCCCTTAAGAACTTAGACAAATCAAGTGTATCCTCATCTACAAAATAAAGGGGTTGGACTAAATAATCCTTAAAGTGACTTTCACCTGTCATTCCTTTCACCAGTAAATCCTTTAAATGCTGCAAGATTGCTGTTATAGCCATCCTCAGACTTCTTTTTTCCAGACTAAAAAATCCCCTAGTTTCTACAACTGATCCACATATTTAGTGGTCCTCTATCATCGTGGTTGCATCCTCAGGATGTGTCCAATTTAGCAATACCCATTTATTAGCTAGAATGGGGCATCCAGAACTGAACACAGTCCTCTAGAGAGATACACCCTGACAAGACCAATTACAGAGGTGCTATTGCCTCCGTAGTTCTGGGCACTGTACTTATGTTATTGGAGCCTGAGATCACATTAAGCATTCTTGGATGGAATATCATCGCTTTGTTAACTCGTATTGAGCTTTCAATCCACTAAAACTCCCAAATCTTTTTGAAAAAGTCTTATCTATCTGATAGACTGTCTAACCAAGACTTCTTCCAAATTGTTTTTGTGAGGTTGATTTTTTGGGGCCCAGATCTGTAACTTTATTCCCATTAAATTTCATTTTATAAGATGAGGCCCAGTGTTTGGTGGTGGGTTTTTTTTTTTTAATGATAACTGGGTTTTAATGTAAACAGGTGCTGGAATTCATATCCATTTCAGGAAGTTTCTTCTCAGAATATCTTTTTTAATCCAGTCATTGAGTGTCTTCACTACCCCTCCCAGTTTTCTGTTAATCTGCACATTTGTAAAGTGTATCAGCTGTGCCTTTGTCTTAGTCTTGGGTAAAAATGTTAAACAGCAGAGGGCTAAGCCCAGAATTCTTCAGGCGGGTACTGCAGACCTTCTAAATAAATTGACATTAACCCATTAATGACTGCTCCTTTGTCTAGCCAACAGGCACTGGATCTATACAATTGTACTATTATCTAGTCAGTATTTTATTTTGTTTCACAGAATGCCATAAGACATCCAGTGTTCTGCTAAAATCTAGCTATCTTGTCCACAACATTCCCCCAATCTACCAGTCTAGTTAATCTGTCAAGGAAAAGAAAGAAAGCAAGTAAAGTTAGATTGGCGTGACCTGTTCTTGATGAAGCCACGTTTTTGACTCTTCATGATCATTGCTTCCTTTTTCTAGATATTCATGAGCCATCCGTTTAATATGTTCTGGAATTTTGCCAGGAAATGAAATCAAGGTCACTGACCTATAGTTTCTAAACTGTACATTTCTTCCCTTTTTTGAAAATCAGTAAAACATTTGCAAATCTCCAGTTCCCCTGCAAGTTTCCCATTCTTCATAATCTTTCAGAGATCACAGAATGGCTAGACAATCACATGAATCAGTTGTTTGAGTGCCCTAGGATACATCCCGGTTTAGTGACTTACACCTATCAAAGGCAGCTGAGTACTTTCTTACAATCTCTTTACTTATCTTGGGTATCAACTCATTATTACCCTAAAAGGAGTCATTATTATCCACATGGACAAGATGATGTTGACAGCAGAGAGAAAGAAAAATAACTCAGTTCAGATTTTGCTTCTTTTTTTGCTCTGAGAAAGACAAAGATCTGATGGGAAAGGTCAGAACAAAAATGGCCACTAGAATTGATGCCCAAGATAAAGCAGAGAGATGATCAGAGAATACCTTGTTGTCCTTGATGGATTCATATTACCGGGCTCAGAAAAACTTAACTGTAGGGTAATGAAAATTCTAAAAGATATGATTGTTGATCTTTGAAAGTCCCTCAGGCTATATTAAGATAGACATAGTATCCAGTACTAGAGGAGTGATGGTCCCACTGTACTCTAACCTAATCAATCGTCGTCTAGAGGATTGTGTTCTATTTTACAAAGGGTATTGATAAACTAGAGAGCATACAGAGAAGAGCAAAAAGGATAGTAAAGATTTAGGGGATACATGACAGCCACCTTCCAGTATTTTGAGGACTATCCTATGAAATTAAACTTTTTTTCCTGCTTGCCCCCAAAGGGCAGAACTAATTATAATAGTTGACATTTATATTAGTGCCTTGTCTTTAAATTGTATCATTTTATCCTCACAATAACCTTGGGAAGCGCCATCATTATGCTTATTTTATAAACGAGGAAACTGAGGCAGGCAGAGGGTAAAGGATTTGCCCAGGGTCACATAGTAAGTGTTGGAGGCCAAACTAGAACTCAGGGGTCTTCCTGACTCCAAGTTTAGTCGAATAACCAGCAACGCTCTAATCACTGAGCCCATCTCTAGGAGTAATGGATGGAGTTGCAAAGGAAAAGTTGGGCTCAATATCAGGGACAAACCTCCTGACGGTCTCCACTATCCCAAAGTGGAATGGGCTGCCTTGAGAGGAAATGGGCTCCTCACCGGTGGTCTCCAGGTAAAGGCTCTATAGCTGCTTGTTAGGTATGTTGTAAAGAAGATTCTTTTTTAAAAATTTTTTAAATTAATTTATTTTGATTTATCAACAATTACTTCCATAAGCTTTTGGGTTTTAAATTTTTCTCCCCCCTCCCTCCCCTAGACAGCACGAAATCTTATATGGGCTATACATATACATTCCTATTAAACATATTTTCACATTGGTGATGTTGTAAGTAAGAATTAGAACCAATAGGAGGAACCACCAGAAAGAGGAAACAAAACACAACAGAAGAAAAAAAAAAAGCAAGTAGTATGCTTTGATCTGCATTCAAAATCCATAGTTCTTTCTTTGTATGTGGATATCATTTTCCATTATGAGGCTTTTGGAGACGTCTCAGATCCTTGCATTGCTGAGAAGGTCTAAGTCTATCAATATTAGTCATCTCACATTATGGCTGTTACTGTGTATGACAGCACATCAGGAAGGTGATGCCAAGACTTGTCAGTGCATTGGATTTAAGTGAGGTAGGGCTGTGCAAGGTCATCAGCCTCACTTTCTCCTCAGGAGCCATCTAGGTCTAATGGCAAGACATACATTAGGACAACTGGAGATGGCCCTGGACGAAATGGGAGACCTTGACCTTTTTAAGTTAAGGTCTTTCCAAGTTCTCACTTTGACTGAGGCAACTCCCATTCAGTGATTAAGGCTAGAGCCAAGGAATGGCCTCTTTTACCTAATTTAAAAAAAAAAATCAATCTGGGGGGACCCTCAGGGTTTCTGATCAAAACAGAAAAAATTACTATTTACATTCACTCTGAACCATCAGGCCCAAACGATGACCATTAATTGGGGTTTGGGCTGGCACTTATTGTTGGCCAATCAATGAGAGCCAGAGTGAATTGGGTTTAAGGCATGGTCTTTAAGAAAGGTAAACCGAGAGATATCTTGCTAGGTTTCAGCCATCAAAATTTACATTGCTTTGGGCATAGTACCTGCAGGTAAGGGTATGATACCCTATGTGGACAGAGGGAGAGGAAGGAGGGAAGGGAAGAAAGGAGCTGCCTTGCCCAGCTGGAACTGGCCAATTGGGTCCCCAGTGGGGCAGCTAGAACTGCTCACAAATTGTTGTTTGTTTGTCCTTTATTCTAGAAGAGGACCATGACATCAGGAAGGCGATGCCATGACTTGCAAGTAAAATGGATGTAAGTGAGGGAGGGCTGTGCAAAGTCACCAGCCTCACTTTCTTCTCTGGAGCCGTCTGGGTACAGTGGCCAGATATAGATCAAGAGGACTGGAGACGGCCCCAGGTAGGGAAGGGGACAAGCAGGAAATATATCTGTCCTGGCATCTGATTTATATTGCTGCCCTTGGAAGAGCTTGCCTTTGCTGGTGTCCTGTAGGACTGAAGTGTCCTTGCCATGTAAGGAGATACCTAGATTCAGGTTCCTTGAGCTTTACCTGAGGCTGATAAAACTTTGACAGAGGATTGTGTCAGAAGCAGGTGGGGGCAGTTGTTTCTGGTGGACCAGGAGTTAGGACTCCTTTTGAAGGCTGGCTGTCAAATTCCACAAGCGTTCATTCAGCAAACATCTTGAAGTTGTTTCTAGGCACAGGACACTCTGCTAGGCACCAGGGAGTTAAAGACAAACGTCAAATAATTCCTGTACTCTCGAAGAAGAGAACAAGTATGCAGATCATTGTGATGCAGGGAGGAAAGCTGAGCTTCACCAAGGGGTACAGGGAAAGATCAGACTGCATGTTCTGGGAAAATGCAAAGAAGAGATGGAGATGGAGGAGGACGTTGGAGATCAGGGAAGACTTCATGAAGGAAGTGGTGCCTGAGCTGAGCTCCAAAGGAAGGGGAAGGATTCTGAAAAGTGCAGATGCTGGGAGCTCATTCTAGGGACGGGGCCCGGCTTGAATTCAGGCAAGAAACGTAACGTGAGGGTTGGTGAAACAGCTAGTAGACTAGTGTGAGTGGACCGTGGAATGAAGGAGAGTAATACGAAGTAAGGCTACCGAGGTAGCTTGGCCTAAAGAATCTGTATTACGCTAGAGACAACGAAAAGCCACCTGAGATTTGTGAGGAGGCTAGCAACATGGTCAGATCTGTGTGTGCCTTAGGGAGATTGTTTAGGCAGCTGTGTGAAGGGTGGGCTGGAGAGGGGAAGAGACTGGAGGCGAGGAGATCCATCAGAAGGCTGTTTCTGTAGTCCAAGGGAGAGGTGATAGAGAACTGAAGGAGGGTGGTGGCTGTGGGGGTGGAGAGAAGGGGATGAATGCAAGTGCTGCTTCGGACTTGGCCATTGGTTGGATGGAGCGGTGGTGGTAAGGAGAGGGAAGAGCCAGAAGAAAAATAAGCAGTAACAAATCTGGGTAGCTGGGAGGATGCCCTCCTCCCCATCATGCTCTGGAGGGAAAGATGAACATTTGAAAGACCAAAGGGTGTAGGGGGCAAAGTGGTAAGTTCCGTCTGAGCCGTGTTGGATTTGAAGTAGGACATTCAGGTGGAGATGTCCAGCAGGCATTTAAAGTCCTGGCCCAGTCAGTTGTGAACCACGTGACCCGTGGCAAATCACTGATCCTCAGTCTGCCTCAGTCTCCTCGTCTATAAAATGGAAAGAATAATAGTACCTTATCTTACAGGATTGTTATGAAGATGAAATGAGATTGTATTTGTAAAGCATTTTTCAAGCCTTAAGCACTATATATAAATGATACCTATAGTTCTAACTTCAGTTTCTTCATCTATAAAATGCCACTCATGTCACCTGCCTCTCAGAGTTGTGAGGAAAGGGCTTCGCCAACCTTAAAGCGCTCTGCCACTGTGAGTTATTATTATTGCATAGATTTAGTAATAGTGTGCATAGAGATAATAACTGGACCTATCGGAAGCACGTGAGTTCCCCAAGGCTGAGACTGGTTAAAAAAGGAGAGAAGTGAGCTCATCTCAGAGCCTTGGAGGACATCCAGACAAAAGATGAATGGTCTACTAAAGACAAACGAGCAGAAATGTCCAGACAGCTAGGAGGAGAACTAGGAAGAGCAAGGTTACAACTGGGAATGGTGGGGAGAGAGCATTCCAAAGGAAGAGGTAGGTGGTTAACTGTGAAATATTGAAGAAAGGTCACAAGGCGGATTTAGCAGTTAAGAGATCATTGGGTAACCTTTGAGAAGGCAGTTTGTTTCAGTAGAGTCCAGGGTCTAGAAACCAGATTGTAAGAGGTGGTGAAGGGAACAGGTGAAGTGCAGACAGCCTGCAGAGGTGACTCGTTCTAGGAGCTTGTCAGTGAATGGGAAGAAAGCTAGAGGGTGATAGTTTGAGGGGATCTCTACTAACTGTAACACTGTATAACTCTTGGCTATTATAATTGTCTTGTTTTCATCTTTTTTTTTAAAGATTTAAAAAGTATTTTTTCCCAATTACATATTAAGAAACCTTTTTAGCCTTCATTTTTACAAGAGTTTGAGTTCCAAATTTTTCTCCCTCTCTCCCCTCCCCTTTTCTGAAAATGGTAGGCAGTTTGATAAAGTTTATACATGTGCTGTCATGTAAAACATATTTCCATATTCGTCACAGTTGTGGAAGAAGAAACAGATCAAAAGGAAATAAAACCATGTTGTTCTCATTTTTTTTTATGGAACTTAGACAGAAATGGTCCCAGGACCAGTTGCTATGTGCTATTCTTTTGTCTTTAATGTTCAGAAGATTATTGGGCAGGTAGATAAAGTGAATGCTTTTTTATAATTGAATGAATGACCCTTGGCAAGTCATTGAACCTCTTGATGTTTACCTCAATTTCCTCATCTGTAAAATGGGAATAATAATAGCACTTACCTCTCAGGACTGTGAAGAACAAATGAGATGATATTTGTGACCCTTGGCAAGTCCCTGAACTTCTGTCTGTCTCAGTTTCTTCTTCTGCAAAATGGGAATAATAATTGTGCTCACCTCTCAGGGCTGTGAAGATCAAATGAGATGATATTCCTAATAGTGCTTTGCAAACCTTAAAGTACTATGCAGGTACCTGCTTTGTGAGGTAACATCTGTAGGCTTATTGACAGCATCTTTGGGACAACTGTAGTAGCAAACAGGACAGTGGTAAGTGGTATATGCTTCATTGTTTTTATTTCTTCTACTAGGTCTCTTTTTTTTTCTTCTTTTCTCTTTTTTAAAATTAATTTTTTTCAAAGCACTTGTCTACCTTCGCTCCCTCCATTCTGTCCCTTCTACACATTGAGAAAGCAAGAAAAACAAAACACCTTTTAACAAACATGTATAACCAAGCAAAACAAATCCTCCTCTTCCTTCCACTCTAATCCATATCCAAAAATCATATGTCCCAACCTGCACTCTGAGTCAATCACCTCTCCTCCAGAAGTGAGGAGAATGTTTCATCATAAGTCCTCTGGAATCAAGGCTGAACATTGCATTGATCAGAGTTCCTAATTTTTCAAAGTTGTTTGTCTTTACAATATTATTGTTATTTTATAAATTGTTCTCCTAGTTCTGCTCATTTCACTCATACAAGTTTTCCTAGCTTTCTCTGAAATCGTCCACTTCATTACTTCTTATAGCACAATAATATTCCATCACATTCATATACTGTAACTTGTTTAGCCACTCCTCAGTTGATGGACATCCAATTCTTTACATCACAAGAAGAAAGCCTAGAAATATTTTTGTACATATGGGTCCTTTTCTTCTCTCTTTGCTCTCTTTGTGGTATGGTAGTGATATCACTGGGTTAAAGGGCACGCATATTTTAATAACTTTTTGGGCATAGTTACAAATTGCTTTCCTGAATGGGTAGACCAGTTCACAGCTCCATCAACAGTGCCTGATGATGCCTATTTTCTCACAGCCTCACTAGCATCTTATTTTTTATTTTGGTCAGCTTTGCCAAGATGAGGCATTTGAGGTGGAATCTCAAGGTTGTTTTAATGCTCATTTCTCTAGTTATTAGTAATTTAGAACATTTTTTTTGGTAGGCAATGGGGTTAAGTGACTTTCCCAAAGTCACACAGCTAGTAAGTGTCAAGTGTCTGAGGCCAGATTTGAACTCAGGTCCTCCTGACTTCAGGGTTGGTGCTCTATCCATGGTGCCACCTAGCTGCCCCTACAACATTTTTAATGTGGCTATTGACTGCTTGGAATTCTTTGTTGAAAACCGCCAGTGTATATGCTTTGTAGGACTCCATATTTTAAAAGCTCTTCACTTAACCTGGTGAATGAATGAATGAAAAAAAGAACGTATTAGGCACTTACTATGTGCTCCAAAACGTGGAAATTATGAATATTCGGCTTGGTGAAGTCTCCTGAAAATGTTGGTCTTGAATTTTTATGAGTCAATGTAAATGTTATGTCCAAGTGATTGTGGGTAAAGTTCCAGTTCTGTTAATTTGTTAGTTTTCCAGGATGTTTTGGGGTCCATATTTGTAATACATGGATTTATCATGTTAGTTTATGAAAAATAGGGAACTTATAGTGTTCTGGTCATCTGATGATGAAGATGGTGATGATGATGATGATGACGACGAGGAGGAGGATGGATGGATGAGAGAGAGCTGGAATTTGTAGACAGCAGGTAAAGATCGAGTAGACCAGGAAAGATTCACAATGAGAGAAATAGGAAATGATTAAAGGAGGAAGTGTAGTTCCCAGAGGAGATGAGATCAGAGGCCCAAGGAGAAAAATTAGCAAGGTGAAGGGCTCCCTCATCCCCTGAGACTGATAGCAAGGAGAAGAAGACAAGGAAAGGTGAAGGGAGGTTTTGTGGAGTGGAGGGAGCTCATGATATTCATGAAGCAATTAGGTGATAGAATGGATAGAGCTCTGCACCAGGAGGTCAGGAAGACCTGAGTTCAGATCTTCCCTTTGTCTGCTTCAGTTTCCTCATCTGTAAAATGGGGATAATAATGGCACCTACCTCCCAGGGTGGTTGTGAGGATCAAATGAGATAATGCTTTGCAAACTTTAAAGCACTATACAAATGCTAGTGATCATTATAATACCACCTCTTTTTTCTTAGTAAAGTAGGATATGAGGTCAACTAAGAGCATTTGTATGTGTGGGGGGGGAAGAGTTGAAGTGCCTTGGAGGGCTTGAGGAGAGTGGGGAAGGTTGATAAGAACTGATTCAGGCTGTATGATAGAGAGTGAATTGAGGAAGGCTCAAAGGGTCCAGGGCTGTGCTGGAGCCAGCTGCTGTTGGCTCATGAGAGCAGGTTGTTAAATTTTCAGTATGAGCATTTACACCTCAGAGACTGACCAACCCTGCACATCAAGGCTCAATTTATTGTTTTGTTGATTATCTAGACTTTAAAAAGTGACAGAGAATTGTTAATAATGTTAATAATAATTAAATAATTATATATTCATAATATAATATAATAATGTTAATAATAATTAAACTTAAAAGTGTGCTGTGTGACAGTAGGCACTTTATCAGTGCTAGCTGACTGACTGTTAGAATTACTAGATGATTTTTCTGTCTCTACTGAGAACCAAGCAAGACAGCTGGCAACAAAAAGGGGGCCCCGCAAATGTGAGCTTTCTGGCATCAGGACTGCTGTAACCACCAGAGTGTGATACTGAGGGATCTTTTAAAATGTCATTCTCTCAAGAATCTAATCCATCTGAGGTGGCCAAGGGAGGAAAGGAGATTAAATAATTGTAGAGTTTCTTCTCATGCTGGAAAGCTACCAGTGTTAAATAATTATCACAGTTTGTGTTTGGGGGAGCTGAAGCCCAAGGAAACCAATTTATCTAAAGCTTTCAAGTAGAACAGGAGGTTGGACAAGGACCAGAACGTATGTCTGTGTGTACATATTGTATGGCCATGCACACTCCTGTATAGAAGATAAATAACAGTGCTGAAAAGCATTAAGAACTGAAATGTTGTTATTTTTATTTAAAAAACACTGTTTTCCTTCCATGTACTAACACTAGAGGTTCACAGCTCTGTTTTCCCTGCTCCTGGTTAATAAAAAGCATCTGTTTTTACACCCCCCAAAAGCAAGTTGTGTGTGTGTACAGTTTTGGGGGCGGTTGAAATCTGGTTGATTACATTTGCTAGCACACTCCTGGCATGGCCCTCCACATTCAGCAGTTCAAGAATAGAAGCAAATAGTGGGTGTGACCCAGGGTGGAAGATTCGAGTGGTGTGGCATCCATGAAGAACGAGGGAAGCAAAACATTCAAAGGTGAAAGATAGCACAGACTTGAACTGATTAGCTGTAAGTCAACACTGAAGTGAGGCCAGAAGGGGATGGAAGGCCTAGAGGTCACAGTTAAGGCAGAGAATGCCTTTGGGAGGAGCAAGGCAGAGGGAGAAATGGAAGAACAAGAAACTGATATCAGCTTAGAGAATTTTAGGGTTTGGGACCATGGAGACGGATCAGTTTTGTGCATTGATGGGTTTGATCCCTGTGGGATAGGGTTAGAGTAGAGATGTAGGCCATAGAATTTGAGAGTTAGGGATGATGGATATACTACTGAGCTCTGTATTTGGGGAAGTGCTATGGTGACTCATCCATGCTGGGGACTCCATAGTTTGTATATATCTTGGGTTAGCTTATATGCATATCTGTTGCTTTCGGCACAGTAAGCTCCTTGAGGGCAAAGACAGTTTCACTTCTATCTTTGTATCCCCAGCACCCAGTACAATGCATGGCACACAATAAGCACTTAATAAATGTTTGTTGAATTGAATCTAGAATGAAGAGGAGTTAATGATGACAAATCTTTCTTTATTATCCTCAAGGGATGTGTAGGGAATACAGAGAGAGGGTGCAGTGGTTCTCTGTGGAGGGAGAAGCAGAGCTCAGTTCTCAGTAATCTTGGATGTGGATCCAGTTCTTGGGTTTCTGGGCCAGATCTATCGTGGGGTCCATGATGCCTTAAAGAATCTCATGATTTCTGACATGAAGGAGTCATCAGAAATCATCTAGTCTAGTGACTTTATTTTATAACTGATGAAATCAAATGCCAGAGGAGTTAAATATCTTGTCCAAGGCCCCACAGCTGGTTGGTAGTGGAACATTTGTTTTATGAAGACAAGAGAAATAGATTTGGAGACTGAGCTTTAATCCTGGCTCTTCCACTTCTGGCCTGTGTTACTTTAGGCAAATCACTTAACTTCTCTGGGCCTCAGGTGCCTCATCCATAAAATAATGGTGATAGACTAAATGGTCTTGCTCTTCCTGAGATGACTCCTGTCTGAGGCCTCCTCTCCATATTGGTGAGTCTCTGGCCAGCAGTTTTGGAGGGGCCCCAACCATGCTTATATCATTCCCAGCTCATTTCACTCTCTGGACTGTTCTGTTTCCTTAGTAGCATCCTGTTCCCCATCCCCTTTGAACTCCCCTTGATGTTTTGAATTAATAGCCAGTCAATAAACATTTATTAACCTTCTCCTATGTGCCAGCCACTGTGCTAAGTGCTGGGGGGAATAAAAAAAAAAGAGGCAAAAGACAATCTCTGCCCTCAAGGAGTTTGCAATCTAATATCTTGTCTACCCCCTTATACTCTAAGAGAATAGGGACTGTCTTTTTTCCTTGAATTTGTATACCCAGTACTTAGCACAGTGCCTGGCACTGTGTAATAAAAAACTCAAGCTTCCGCTCTCTCTGTGTCTCTTTGTCTCTGTCTCTCTTTGTTTCTTCCTCCCTCACTGCCTCCCTCTCTCTCCCCACCCCCATTTTCTTCCTTCCCTCTCCCTGAACCCCTCTCTCCCTTGGAAACTGATTGGATATGGAAGATGAGAAGGAAAGAGCAGAGAATGACTCAGAAGTTTAAAACTGGTGACAGTCCTCTCAATAGAAAGAGGAAAGTTAATAATTCTACTTAATACAGAATTAAGATAGATATCTGGACTTGGGGGGCAGAATTTCTATTATTATATTTCTTCTCATAACCCTGCCTCAATGGTATAGGAATTTTTAGGGTTCTTAGCATAATTAGTGACTGTTCATTGGCATCTTCCTAAAATTTTCTCATTCTTTCCCTAAAACTTTCGAAATAAGTACTTCAAATATTTATTGAGGTGAAACTGAACATGGTACAGTATTGGGTATTGGAAAACAATTTTTTTAAATTAAAATTTTATTTTCAGGTCAGCATTCTCTCCCTCCCTGTTCCCCACCCCTCTTATTGAGAAAACAAGAAAAATAAAATTACCTTGAACAAAACAAATCTTCCCCTGGCGTTGTCAAAAAATAAAAGTCTTATTTTAAATTCTGAGTCCATTACCTTTATAGCCAGAAATGGATATAGTTTATCATGAGTCCTTTTGAAATTATGTTTGATCACTGTGGTGATCGGTTTCCAAGTCTTTAAAAGTTGTTTGTCTTTATAATATTTTTGTTACTGTTTCAATAATTCTCCTGGTTCTGTTCACATCCCTCTGTATCAGTTCACAAAAGTCATCCCAAGTTTTTCTCAAACCATTCCCTTCATCATTTCTTTCAACACAATAGTATTCTATCACATTCATATACCACAACTTGTTCAGCCATTCCCTAATTGATGAGCACTCCTTCAGTTTCAGAAAACAATCTTAAAATAGACTGATTAAGCATAGCCATCTATGCTTGTTTTTCTACTCATATTTTGATACTTTGGTGATCAAGCTGTGATTTCATTTGTGTGGATACTTCCATCACTGATCCAAATCATAATCTATCCATCTGTCCTTATTCTGGGGGATTTTTTTCCCAGTGTCTTTTCATAAGTACCCTATCGAGATCCTGCCCAATGTGCTGGAGACCTTATGTCTTTGTTATTGTTGTTGTTGCTTTTTAATGTTGCAAAACTTGGCTTATCCACCTATTCTTTCTCATTCTTGCTACATGGAAGGGCATTCTATCTTTTCTGGTCATATGGACCCTCTGTATTTTTTTTTAAATAGCATGTATCAGAAGTCATCTTTGATATGAATGGGCAGTTTTCAGATAAAGAAATTAAAGCTATCTACAGTCATAAAAAAATGCTCTAAATCACTATTGATTAGAGAAATGCAAATCAAAACAACTTGGAGGTACCACATCATACCTATCAGATTGGCTAACATGACAAAACAGGAAAATGATAAACGTTGGAGAAGATGTGGGAAAATTGGAATGCTAATGCATTGTTGGTGGAGTGTTAACTAATCCAACCATTCTGGAAAGCAATTCGGAACTATGCCCAAAGAGCTACAAAACGGTGCATACCCTTTGACCTAGCAGTAACACTTCTAGGTCTGTATCCCAAAGAGATCATAAAAATGGGAAAAGGACCCACATATGCAAAAATATTTATAGTAGCTCTTTTTGTGATTGCCAAGAATTAGAAATTGAGGGGATGCCCATCAATTGGGGAATGGCTGAACAAGTTGTGGTATATGAACGTAATGGAATGCTATTGTGCTATAAGAAATGATGAGCAGGTAGGGTTCAGAAAAACCTGGAAAGACTTATGTGAAGTGATGCTGAGTGAAGTGAGCAGAACCAGGAGAACATTGTATAGAGCAACAGTAACATTGTGTGATGACTGACTTTGATAGACTTGGCTCTTCTTAGCAGTGCAAGGATCTAAGACAACTCCAAAAGACTCATGATAGAAAATGCTATCCACATCCAGAGAAAGAACTTTGGAGTCTAAATGCAGGTGGAAGCACGCTATTTGTTCTCCTTTTTCTTTGCTGTTTTGTTTTGTTTCTTCTTTCTCGTGGTTCCTCCCATCAGTTCTAATTCTGCTATACATCATGACTAATGGAAAAATATGTTTAATATGAATGTATATGTAGAACCTATATCAGATTGCACACCGTCTTGGGGAAGGAGAGAAAATTAAAAACTCCAAAGCTTATGGAAGTGAATGTTGAATAGTAAAAATAAACAATTTTTTAAAAAAGTCATCCTTGATAATAAGCTGTAATCCACTTACACCCTCCATGCATTTCCACTGCCATTTTTGATTCTTATAAGAGTGTGGTTTCCATAATTGCAATCACATAACATTAACAAGATGTGGCCACTAAAAATAGTAGTAGTGAGGAGATTGAGACCATTAAAAGTGCTACCTAACTTTAAAAAATTCAACCCAGCCAGTTTCTTCCATCAAGTTAGCGGTGGCCACGGTTCATTGTCCACATGAAACTCTTGTTCAAAATACTGATGGTCTAATTCATTGGGCTATCTGACCAACTACATGTCATCATCTAGGTCAGGCCTGCACCATCTTCAGCATACCAAAGGATTTGGGCAGCCTGTGAAAAATGTAGAAGAAAACATCCTCTACATTTTTCCCAGGCTGCCCAAAATCCTTTGGCTTGCAGAGACTGTGAAGCAGCCCGAGGCCCCAGGTTGTGAAGGCCTGATCTAGGTGATAAGTGATTTTCATACACTTTGTTTTTGCAGGGTGGGTGGCTAGGCTGATCTCTTTTAAATAACTAGGGTTCCCAGTGAGGAAGCACAGGAACATTCTAGGGCTGAATGTAATCAGCATGATGTTGTAATTCGTAAACGGCATCTGATGAAACAGTATTGGAAGGATTTTATTAGGGAGAGATGGCCCCTATTAGGAGCATATATTTTGAGCCAGAAGGAGCCTTGGAGTCATTTAGTCTTCCTTCTCACCTTACAGATGAGGCAAATGAGGTTAAAAGCCACAGGTCATAGAGGCTGTATGTATCAGAGCAGGGATTTGAACCCAGGTTTGCCCATCTGACTCCAAACCCATCATGCTTTCCCTTGTACTGTGGTCCCACTCTCTCTGCTTGGGCAACCTTGGTGAGTCCAGCAAATCCCTTAGGGATTCCCGTGTCCTATAAAAGGAATAAGGAAGAGAAAAAAAATCAAGATGTGATTACTTTTAAGATGTTATTACTTTTTTGTTGTTATGTCACGTCCAACTCTTCATAAACACATTTGGGGTTTTCTTGGCAAAGATGCTGAAGTGGTTTGCTATTTCCTTTTCCACCTTATTTTACAGAAAACTGAGGCAAACAGGGTTAAGTGACTTTCCCAGGGTCACACAACTAGTAAGTGTCTGAGGCCAGATTTGAACTCATGAAGATGAATCTTCCTGACTCCAGCCTCAGCACTCTATCCCAGCTGCACATGAAAGTAAGTAAGAACAAAGTCTTACCCTGAAAAATGTCTAAGAGAAGACTGTGCCAAGTGATGCAGACATACTCATGGAGTCTTTTTTGTTTTTGTTTTTGTTTTTAGGCAATTGGGGTTAAGTGACTTGCCCAGGGTCACACAGCTAGTAAGTGTCAAGTGTTTGGTCTGAGGCCGAATTTGAACTCAGGTCCTCCTGACTTCAGGGCTGGTGCTCTATCCACTGTACCACTTAGCTGCCCCTCTCATGGAGTCTTGCTGCCTACTTAATTAATGTGTACTTGAAGAGATAGATTATCTAATTCTTTTTTTTCTTTAACAGTGTATTACAGTCACCTTCTTCCACTATGACTGCTCTCTAGATGTGATTTTTTTTTTTAGACGATATTCTATTTTACTAGAAAGGCAGGGAACCTGTCATTTGCTATGTGCTGGCCCATTAGGTTCGGCTCTTAAATAATTCAGAGGTTGGGTCCGAGATGTATTTTTTTAACTTCTGAAAAATTTAAAACTAAACCTAGTATGCATAAATAAAAATACATATTCAAATAAACAGTTTAAAAAATAGAATCACACACAGAAGCATAAAACTGCTACATTTAATTTTAAAAACTCATTTAAACGTCTGGGTTTTTTTTAAACCAACTTTAATAAAAACTCTATTTGCTTCCATGTCCCCTTTCAATTTTTCTCCAGTGTAGATGGCAGTCGGTGGGAAGGTATTGTTGCTTTTATTTTACAGTCAACATAACATATATGTTTTCCCTATTCTGCTCTCTTCCTTCTACACAACTTCAAAGCAAGTCTTTATTTCTTTGGATTTTTCAGGTCTGCTATGTCTTAGGATGCTGTTTAGAATGGGAAATTTTCTAGTAGGATCTGTTAGTGTCCATCTGTATCTTTGGACAACTGTTGATTTCAAGTCTTGCAACCAGGTACCATACTAAGATATATTGCTTGTGGCTTCTCTGGGAATTATATCTAAGTTATATGTACAAATATTGCCTTTGAGAAACCTCCCCTGATGGAGTTGCAGATAAAACTTGGTAAAGATTGGGAGGGATTGGGTAGCTTCTCAGACTGAACTCACTGTCCAGGATTCTGGCACACCCCTGGTGGGGTTACAGAGTCTGGTTTTCAACTGTATGTGTTTAGCAAACCTATTCAGTCAGCTCTGGTTCTGGACAACTGACCCATGCTAACCAGGCCCAAGAAACTGCTTAGTAAATCAACTGTCTAGTGTGTTCATTTATGCTGAGAAATATAACTGTCTGATGGACCAGAATCAGAATGCTTGGGAGTACTGATAAGAACATTCTTTTCCAAGCAGAAAAATTTACTTGGGGAACCAAATTAAGATTAGAAGGTAGCTTGGAAATTATATTTAGAATAAAGGGAATTGGGACATCTTAAAAGATTTTCATAAAGGGATGATAATCTGATAGCTGTCATTCTCTTTCTAAGGGAGATACACACACACACACATACACACACACATACACGTGGGTGCATGTGCGTGCATGTGTGTATGTGTGTATCTGCTGACCAGACAGAAATATTCATGTGTCCTTATCACTATACCCTCTCCACTAGACTCCATGTAGACCCTTTTAAGCAGCATAGAAGTAATTAAATAATAGCTTCTTTTATATTTTAGTCTCCATGATATAATTTAAGAAGTGCCATAATCTCAGTGGATAGGACACTGGACCTGTCACTTAACCACCTCCTAGGGATGTTGTGAGGATTAGATGAGATATGATTAATAAAGTGCTTTGCCAACCTTTTATTGTTATTCAGGCATTTCAGTCGTGTCAGACTCTTCATGATCCCATTTGTTGTTTTCTTGGCAAAGCTACTGGAGTGGTTTGCCATTTCCTTTTCCAGCTTATTTTGCAGATGAAGAAACTGAGGCAAACAGGGTGAAATGACTTGCCCAGGGTCACACTGCTAGGAAGTGTCTGAGGCGAGATCTGAACTCATCTTCCTGATTACAGGCCTGGAGCTCTATCCACTGTGCCACCTAGCAAACTCACTTGCAAACCTTAGAGTACTATATAAATGCTAACTGTTAATTAGTGGTGACTAGGTGTTAAAGTGGATAGCATGCTGAACCTGGAGCCAAGGAAGATCCAAGTTCAAATATAGCCTCAGACACTTACTGGCGACTCTGGGCAAGTCACAATTTCTGTCTGCCTTAGTATCCTCATCTGTAAGTGGAGATAATAACAATACCTACCTTAAAGGGTTGTTGTAGGGATAAAACGAGATGATATTTTGCAAACTTCAAAGTGCTCTATAAATCTTACCTATTGTTATCACTTCTCTTGGGTTCCATTTCCTCATCTGTAAAACAAGAAGGTTGAACTCAATAACCTCTGGGCTTTTCCAGCTCTAAAATCTACTATCCTATGATCTGTGACTTGGGAGCTTCAGTTTCAGGGAGTGATAATGAATGAGCATTTATTAAGGGCTCACTTACTGTGTGCCAGACAGCAAACTAAGAACTGAGCATATAAAGAAAACAAAAACATGGTCCCTGCCTTCAAGAAGATTACATTCTAATGGATAAGACCACATGCCAAAAAAAAAAAAAAAGTACATACAAGATGTATACAGTACATGGATAAAATGGAAGGTAACCTCAGAGTGAAGACATTGGCAGAAGGTGGGGTGAGGGGCCACTGGGCAAGGCCTTCTGTAGAAGGGGAATTGTGAACTGAGTCTGGAATGAAGCCTGGGAAGCCAGGAGGTGGAGGTGAGGAGAGAAGAGATCATCTCTGGCCTAGGGGACAACCCCGGGCAAGATGAAGTATTCTGTGTGAGGAGCAGGAAGCAGCCAGCATAGCATAGCGGGATCATTGAGTGAATGGAGGAGAGTCAGATGTAGGAAGTCTGGCAAGGTGTGCAGAAGCCAGCTCTAACCGGCTCGGGAGGGCACATTTACACCTCAGAAATCGGCAACCCCCACAAATCAGGACTTGATTTATTGTGTGGTTGATTGCCTAGGATTAAAAAAGTGTTAATAATGCATATTAAACCTAAAAGTGTGTCTGCATGCATTTTTCCCCCAGAGGGCCCAGTTGTTAAATATTTACCAGCACAACCCTGTACTGCTCTATAAACACTCCTTGAGCTTATTAGCAGGAGGCTCAGAGAATGAAGTCATCCCCAGACTGGAAGGCTGGTGACTGGAGGCTTAGTAACAATAATAAACAATAATAATAATAGTAAACATTTGTATAGCACTTTAAGGTTTGAAAAGTACCCTACACCCATTATCTCATTTGAGCCTCATAACACCCCTTTGGAGGGTTTTAAAAAGCCAAACAGAGGCTATGTTGCACCTGAAGTCAATTCAGCCTCAGACACTATCTCTGTGACCCTGGGAATGAACTTAACCTTTGTTTGCCTCAGTTTCCTGATCTGTAAAATAAAGATAATAATAGCACCTACCACCCAGGGTGGTTGTGAGGATCAAATGAGAAAATATTTGTAAAGCTTGCTGCAAACCTTAAAGTACTCTGTAAATGCTCCCTAGCTAGCTATTATGTTTGTAATAGGAAGCTACTGGAGACCTTGTCTCACCGTGTGCATTAGGTTTGGGGACTATAGCCAGGTTGGGGCCCGTTTGCACACCACATACTGGAAAGTCCTGTTTGCTTTTTTTTTTTTTGTGCAAATGCATTCCTAAAGATCTTGTCATGAAGCAGGTATCATTTTGCTAAGTGAGAAGTGGGGTCAGAGACATGTGCAACCAGGAAAACAATATATATATAATGACTGCATTGTAAATAGAAATAACAACCACACAGGCAAAATCAAAAGTGAATGTTGCAAAATTATAAAGAACATTTGGCTCTAATGAAGATACATGAGAGAACATCCCCACCCCTTTGCAGTGGGGGGGGGGCAAGTATTGCATGTTATACATATTTTCAGACTTAATGATTTTTTAAAAAGACATCAATAAAAATGTTATTAAAAAAAAAGACATGCTCAAGAATATGTATGTTATGACCAAGGAAGGAAGAGTCATGTGACCAAGGAGGGATAAGAGATGGGTATCCTGATTACAAAACTGGTCCAATACATGAAATCTTTTTTAAAAAAAACATGCAGAAGTCTTCCAGTGTGCTGAATTCTCTGAGGAAGATTTATGGAATGACTGGAGGGTTGCATGGTTAGAGGGGATATCTTTGCTGTTAAGTCACACCTCTGTTGAAATATTTTCCAGTAGGACAATTAATGGGGTAGCTGGGTGGTACAATAGTTAGAAAACTGGGTCAGGAAGACTCATCTGAGTTTAAATCTGGCCTTAGATATTTAATAGCTGGTGTGACCGTGGGCAAGTCACTTAAACCTGTTTGCTTTAGTTTCTTCATCTGTAAAATGAATTGGACAGGGCAGCTAGGTGGCGCAGTGGATAGAGCACCGGCCCTGAAGTCAGGAGGACCTGAGTTCAAGTGCAGCCTCAGACCAAACACTTGACACTTGCTAGCTGTGTGACCTTGGGCAAGTCACTGAACCCCAAATGGCTAAGCAATAAAAATAAATAAATAAAATGAACCGGAGAAGGAAATGGCGAACCACCCCAGTATCTTTGCCAAGAAAACCCCAAATGGGATCACAAAGAGTCGGACATGACCGAAAAACAACAAGGACAATTAATGGAGCTAGGGTTGAGGCTCTGTTCTGACCAGGGACTTAGCATCAAATAAGTCACCCCAATGGTATGTATAATAAAAGCAGTAATAACCATAAGACTTTATAATCATGCACAATACTAAAATTATGCTCTACATCTGATGAATTGGGCATAAATGCATGCTACTTATGTAAGGGTCTCTAATGTGCTATAAAGTATACAAATAGAACAGAAAAAGTACAACTCTATTGTATCATAAATTTGACAGGATTCTAAACCAATATTCCAGCTATGATAAACAATTGAACATTTAATTAGCAACGACTGTTTGCCTTGTTAGATTTGTGATAGTTTTGGGGAGGGATAATTTCGTTGGCCCAAAGCTCTTAAGGCTGTCCAAAGAAGTTTGAATTAAAGTCTTTTTTGTTTCTCCTCTTGGCTGAATGTCCTTGTTATAATTGGAGGCTTTCATAATCATCTCATTCACCTTAGAGATCCGTTCAATATATATTTGTTCAATTAAATTGTTTTTCCTGTGAAAAGCTTTTTAGAAAGTAAGAGCTGATCCAAATGTAATGTGATCAAGGTTCAATCTTGGGGACTTTTCAATAATTATACTCTCTCTGGTTTATATCCTTAAGCATGGTCCTCCCTAAGAACATCAAAATATAGTTCACATCTAGGTTTCTACAGAAAACACAAAAGGTCACTCCTTTCCCATGCAAGGTCTCAGGCTAATAATATATCAATGATAGGGCAGGCTATATTATTATCCAGTGCAAAATCCAAAACAAGAAAGATTAGGGTCCTAGCCCATAAATAGTGCAATTCTCTTTTGCTGTCCCGCAAAATCCATAGCACTGTCGTAAAGGTTGAAGTTTTCTTTGAAAGGGAAAGTACTAGTGATCCTAGAGTTGACTTCTCTCCCTGCTGCAAGCCGCATCTTCTTGGGAGCCTAAAAAGTCACTTCAGACTTGTAATGCTAATTAGGTTGAGGCTAGAGGCTACCCCCTCCCTCCACAAAGGGAAAAGAACTCAAGAGTTGTTGGAAAGTCAGGCAACTTTTCCTTGCTATGAGCACCACTTTCCCATGGACCTATGTAGACCTCTATACTTAAAATACTAGGGTTCCTCCCCAAAAGGAGAAAAAATTATAGGTTGAGAGAGAGTCAAGGCTTCTTTTCCTAGACCTGCTGAATCTACATAAAGTGTTAGTGAAGGGAAAGATTGGGGTTGTCCAGCACACTGTGGCCCTGTCCCAGTAATCACAGTAAGCTCTTCACCTGATTAGTCGATAAATTCTTCTGTTGCGTGTTTCCTTCTCTAGGAACTCTCTACCACTGCTGCAAGGCATTATGGTCAAGATGCTGCATTTAGACAGTGAACTGGGTAGGACCAATGCTATGTTGTTCAGTCATTTTAGTCCTGTCCGACTATAAGCCCATTTGGGGTTTTCTTGGCAGAGATACTGGAATGTTTTGCCATTTCCTTCTCCAGTCCATTTTACAGATGAGGAAACTGAGGCAAACAGGGTGAAGTAACTTGCCCAGGATCATACAGCTAGTGAGTTTGTGAGACCAGATTTGTACTTGAGTCTTCCTGACTCTGAGCCTGGCATTCTATCCACTGTGCCACCTAGCTGCCCAATGCTATGTAGAGACTGCATTAAGTCTGAGTTTACTGTCCCCAGAGAATGAAGTGGTAAAGGCGAGAGGGAGCTACCAAAGTGTTGGGGAAGGGCGTGTTTGTTCTTTTGTTTGTGCTATATCTGCTAAGAAAATAACCTATTATAAAAGCAAATTGATGTTTATTGGTTAAGTGGAGAGCACTAGGCCCTGGTAGCTAGCTAACTGTGGGGTGTGCATAAGGAACGACACACCCAAAATGGGGGCTTAAGCCAATGGCATTAGAAACAGTGCAACACCTCAGGGGTACCCCTAAAACCCTAAAGGCTGGGTATAGCTGGCTTTGCTCTAGGAGACTGAAAAGAGAGCATGCTCTTTACACTACATCCTTTCTCATCTTTCTCTTGATGAATGAAAAAGCATTTACTAAGTTCCAAGCATTGTGCTAATTACAAAAGCAAAGTAAACCCTGACTTCAAATAGTGGAAGAAGACATAAAGGGTGAATACTGGGGTGGGCAATTACTGTGGTTAGAAAAATTATAGGTTGGGGGGCAGCTAGGTGGCTCAGTGGATAGAGCACTGGCCCTGAAATCAGGAGGACCTGAGTTCAAATCCAGCCTCAGACACATAACACTCTAGCTGTATGACTCTAGGCAAGTCACTTAACCCCCAATTGCCTCACCCCCCCCAAAAAAATTATAGGGATGGTGAATGCCAAAGATGAGTAGATTGCCACACCCTTTTCTTTTAAAAAATTATCATTTTTTAAAGTATTGTTAATTTGTCTTTTCCACTAGCTTCTTCCACAATGAGCAAATTGAGACAAAAATAACCTTCGATACATAGCTGCATAATCCAGCAAAAAAAAATTCCCATATTGGCCATGTCAAAAAATTAATATATCTTTCTGCATTTAAGTCCATCAGCTCTGTCAGGAGCTGAGAGTCATTTTTCTTTTCATTCTTTTGGTCTTATGGTTTGTCATTCTATTGATCAGAGTTCTAAAGTCATTCCAAGTTGGTTTTCTCCATCATGTTCTCGCTATGTAAATCCTTTTGCTTCTTCTTACTTTACTCTGCATCAGTTAATAAAGGTCTTCCCAATTTCTTCTGAAATTGGTCCATTTCATCATTTCTTATGACTTTAATATTCCATTACATTCATATAACTCAATTGGTTTAGGTGTTGATATTCCTTTTGGGGCTGCCACAGAAAAAGCCATTATAAATATGTTTGCACATATAAGTCTTTTTTCTTCTTTCTTTGATTTCTTTCCGTGCAGAGTTGCTAAGCCAGTATCATCACCGTAGACTCCCATGCTTGGGAGAAACCTGCAAAGACCAGGTAAAAACAACAGGGAATTGTGTTACAGTTGTTAATCAGGAAGCAACTAATGAGTGGAATGGGGTCAATAAACATTTGTAGATATGTGTTTATAGGACTCTAACTTCCTAGGAATGGTGTAAATCACTAGATGTTCATTTCATTAAATAAATATTGTGCTCCTATAGAACCCAACAGAACTTCCTCCTCTTCAAATTGTCACAGCTTAAAACAAACACCAAATTATGTAGGAATAACTTCCTCAATCACTACTAGATCATTAGCCTAAACCAAACTATTACAGTCACAGAAGGGATCTCTCAGGAGTTCAATTCCCTTAGAGCAGGGATTCTTAATTTGGAGTCCAAGAACTTGCTTTTTAAAAACGAAGTAACTCTTATCTCAATATAATATTTCCTTTGTAATTCTCTGTATTTTATATTATGCATTTAAAAACATTCTGATAAAGGGTCTATAGGCTTCACCAGACTGCCCAAGGGATCCAATACACAAAAAAAAAGATTAACTCCTGCCTTGGGGGCAGCAAGGTGGCAAAGTGGATAGAGCATTAGCCCTGAAGTCAACAGGACCTAAGTTCAAATTCAGCCTCAGACACTAGCTGCGTAACCCTGGGCAAGTCACTTAACCCCATAGCTTCCTTAACAACAAAACAAAACAAAACAAAAAAACAACTCTTGCCTTGGAGGTGGGCAAGATTTCAGAAGCTCAAGACCAGTTAGTCCCAGTTCTGTGACATCTCAACCCAACTTCAGCTATTTTAGGAGGTATTGGAAAATTCTTAGACACATCTCAAAAGCTGATAAATTGGAGTTTATGGTCATTGAAAAATCATTGTAAAAAGCCATAAACTTTAAGAAAGAGATGGGGATGGGAGGGTTGTATTTAGTTCTGAAACCCACATTTTAGGAAGGACATTGACAGGTTGGGACACATCCAGAGGAGGACCATCAGGATAGTTAGCACAGTTAGGACAATATCATACAAAAAAAAAAAAGTTGAAGAAATAGGTAGAAGAAATAGCTTGGAGATAAGACCTTGGGTTATTGTCTTAAAATATTTGAAGGGTTGTGAAGTGGGAGAGGGATTAGCGTTGTTCTGGCTGGCAGTAGGCAGAACTTGGAGCAATGGGGAGAAGCTGGGAACAGTCAGATTTGGGCTTGATATAAAGAAAAGTTTCCTAACAATCAGAACTACCTAGAAATGAAATGGGGTGGGATGCTTCTGAAAGTAGTGAAGTCTTCAAGTGATGCATGGAGCAACATTAGTATGTTGGGGAGGCAGGGGCAGCGTGAGGTTGTAGATAGGGTTCCAGTTTCAGAAGGGTTGGAAGATATGACTGTTAAGGCCCCTTCTGGCTCTAGCATTCTTTGATTCTAAGGATGAGTTGAGGTTTTGAATCTGGGTACCTAGGGGGAAGAAAAAGATGGTGAGACTGAGGCTAGAGAAAAGAGCATCATAACAGCTAACATTTATACAGTGCTTTACAAATATTATTTTATCCTCATAACAGTACTAGGAGATAGGTGCTAGTATTATGCCCATTTTACAGATGAGAAAACAGGCAGGCAGAAGTTAAGTGACTTGAGCAGGGTCACTTATACCATTTATCTTCCAGGGTGGTTATGGGGAAAATGTTTCATAAACACTAAAACATTAGAGGCATCTGAGTTATTAGTTCAAGGAGAGTTTCTATATTGGTGTTTCATCTCTATGAGAAGCCAAGGAGCCCCTGGAAATTCCCATGAACAGAGGTGTGAGACACCAAGAAGTGACAAGATCTCTATGAAGTCATACAGCTCTCAGGATTCTCTAATTCCTTTTCCTTTACCCTTGAGAGAGACTTCTTGTCCTCCATGCAGAGCATGGGGAGCAGAGAGCTGCTGTATGGTTAAGAGTCGAGTTGGGTCGCCATATGAGTTCTCAGGAGTGAGGAGCCACTGATTAAGCTGAGACTTTGGGATTAGGAACTGCTAGGCATCCAATCTGCCTCTCTGTGTGATAACCAGGGCCCAAGACAGCTCTGAGACCAGTGAGGTGGAGACATGAAGGACATGAAGGTAAGATGGGGCCCAAGTGCAGGACATTGTCAGTTTTGTTTAATAGATTGATGAGCCAGCAGTGGGGAGACTGATCTCTCTCCCAGTGCTTCTTCTGTTGTCTCTTACCCTGTTACCCAAATCTATAGTCCTGAATATATTCCTTTGCCCTACTTTTCCTCTTTCTCTTTGATCTTTGGGTGAGTAGGCTTTGGAAATCCGCAAGCCATACCTTTAAAATGTCAAGTGTAATTGGGAGGAGTTTCAAGAGACAGTTGTGTAGGGGGCTCCTTTTTTTCCCTTTCATTTTCTCTACATTCAATAAACCATAGACCTAAGTGAGTTCAGTGCCTGGCTCACCATCTTTCTCTCCTTCCCAAATCATGCCCTTGTACTAGGGGACTGAAATATAGATACTGATACTCCCTCAAACATCCTAACCTCTCAGGTCCTCAACCTACTCATCTCCCGTGACCGTCCTACCTTGGCCACACACAAAGATGGTCATATCCTTGATCTTGCTAGCACTCACAAATATTCCAACTCTGTGTTCATGCACTCTGAAATTCTATTTTCTGATGACAATCTGTCATCATTCTATCTCTCCCTTTCCCTTGTAACCCCAAAACCTGTTCTTCATCCACACTGTGACCTCACTCCCTCTACCACTCAGGCCAGTACCTCTGTACTCGCTGCAGACCCCTGCACTTTCCCCATCTTGACCACTTGGTGAACCAGTTCATCTCTACACTGTCCTCTTCTCTTGAGTCCCTAGTCCTATCACTTTGCTGACTGGATCCTCTAAAGATTTATGCTACACAACCTTAATTGGGCTCTCCTTGCTACAAGACAAACCTTTTACAACTTCCTAATTAACTCACTATCTCACCACAGGAAATCTTCCAAACCTTTTCATCTCTCTTTAAATCTGTCTCCTCCTTCCCCTTTTCCTCTCAGCTGAGAACCTTGTCTCATATTTAACTGAAAAAAAAATTGAGATGTAATTGGAGAAAAAATAAAACATTAAATAAGAAAATTGAGGCCAATGACTGGAGTTCCTCTTCTCCCTTCCTTTTTATCTCACATCACCCATAGTGGATAGAGTTCCAGGGCTGGAATCAGAGAAGGTGTGAGTTTAAATCCAGCCTCAGACACTTACTGGGGGCCATCTCCAATTGTCCTGATCTGTATCTGGCCACTGAACCCAGATGGCTCCAGAGGAGAAAGTGAGGCTGGTGACTTTGCATAGCCCTCCCTCACTTAAATCTGATTCACTTGTAAGTCATAGCATCACCTTCCTGATGTCATGGTCCTCTTTGAGAAGGACAAACAACCATAACTTGGAACTCTCTACAGTCTGGTGTCTGACCTCATCATCCAATAACAGAGTTACCAATGATCTCTCAATTGCCAAATCTAATGGGCTTTTCTCAATCCTCATCCTTCCTGACCCCTCTTGGCCTTTGATACTGTCAATCATTTTCTCCTCCATGATCCTCTCCTTTCTCTAAAGTTTTTGTGACACTATTCTCTTCTGGTTCTCCTATCTGTCTGGCCACTCCTTCTAGGTCTCCTTTTCTGGAGACTTTTCTGGAACTTCATCCACGTCACAACTCCTAATCAGGAGGGTCCCATAGGTCTCTCTTCTGCCTTTATACTATCATTTGGTGATCTCATTAGCTGCCATGGATTCAATGATCATTTCCAAGCTTAGGATTCTGATATCCAGCCTTAACCTCTCTGACGACCTCAAGTGTTATATCTCCAACTGTACGTTAGATGTCTCAAAGTGGATGCCTCAAAGACATCTTGAATTCATTATTGTTCAGAACTGAATCCCTTATCTTTTCCCCAAATCCTCCTACTTCCAAATTTCCCTATTACTATTGAGGGCACTATCATCCTCCCAGTTACCCAGGCTTCCTGCCTAGGTGTCATCCTTAACACCTCTCTCTATTTCACACTCCATATCTAATCTGTTGCCAAGTTCTGTCAATTTTATCTTTGTAACATCTCTCTAATCCTCCTTTTCTCCTCTGACACTGCTACAGTTGTGTTTGTCTTTAGTTCTGGAAGAGGACCATGACATCAGGAAGGTGATGGCATGACTTGCGAGTGAATTGGATTTAAGTGAGGCAGTGCTGTGCAAAGTCACCAGCCTCATTTTCTCCTCTGGAGCCATCTAGGTCCAGTGGCAGGATAGAGATTGGGATGACTGGAGATGGCCCTGGATGCAGCGCAAGACCTTGGCCTTTTTAAGCTAAGGTCTTTCTGAGTTCTCACTTTGACTGAGGCAACACCCATTCAGTGATTAAGGCTAGGTAAGAGGTGAGCTAAGGAATAGCCTCCTTTATCTAATTAAAAAAAAAATCAGTCCAGGAGGGGAAGACTCTCAGGATTTCTGGCCAAAACAGAAACAATTATTATTTATATTCACTCTGAGCCATCAGGGCCCAAGCAATGGGGCTTGGACTGGGGCCTATTGTTGGCCAATCAATGAGAGCCAAAGTGAATTGGGTTTAAGGTATGGTTTTCAAGAAAGAAATCTAGCCCATAAACCCCAAGATATCTTGCTAGGTTTCAGTCACCAGAATTTACATTCTTTTGGGCAGAGTACCTGCAGTAATGGTGTGATACCCTATGTGGACAGAGGCAGAGGATGGAGGGGAAGGAAGGGGAGGAAAGGAAGGAAAGGGAAGGGGACACTGCTGTTACTCTGGAGTGAGGAGTACGTTGTGGGGAGTAAGGTGTAAGAAGACTGGAAAGGTAGGAGGGAGCTAGGTTATGAAGGACTTTGAGGCAAACAGAGCATTTTGTAGTTGATCCTGCAGGCAATAGGGAGCCACTGGAGTTTATTGAATAGATGGGTGATATGATCAGACCTGCCCATTAGGAAAATCACTTTGGTGACTGAATGGAGGAAAGGTTGGAATGGAAGGAAGGATTTAAGGCAGACAGTGAACCAAGTGTCACACACATGCCCACAAATAACACATTAGTGAGAGTCAAGAAGACAAAAGAAGAAAAGAATTTCAAGGTGTAGGGTATATCGGGACAGCTAGGTAGCACAGTGGATAGAGCATCCACCCTGGAATAAGGTGGACCTGAGTTCAAGTCCAACCTCAGACATTTACTAGCTGTGTGACCTTGGGCAAGTCACTTAACCCTGATTGCCTTCAAGAATAAGCAAACAAAAAAGATGTTGAGTGTATTAAACAACATCAGATGTCTCAGAATGGTCAAAGAGTATCAGAAGAGTGAAAAGAAGACTAAATTTGGGAAGGAGATCAGCATTGCTACCCTAGAATAAGCCATAGGATTGTAGGATTTAGAATAGAAAGATCTGCTCCCTCAACTTTTGTAGATGAAGAAACTGTGATGCCTGCAAAAGGAAAGTGATTTAGCCAAGGTTATGTAGGTAATAAGCAATAAAGCTGAGATTCAAACTCAGGTCCTCTGACTCCAAGTCAATGTTCTTTCTTCTTAAGAAAAAAAAAAAGAATATGTGAGGGGTAGAATTCCCACACACACAATGCATCAGTTTACAAGATGCTTTATTCCCTACTAACTATCAGTTGAAAAAAGCCTCTTTCATTGTTTTGTAGAATCAATTAATCAATCAGACACGTGTAAATAAAGTTTTCTGCATCCTGAGGTGAAAAGTTCTTTGACGGGGTCAAGAAGGAAAAAATTGTGATTGGCTAGCCAAATAAGCTAATTATTGGTGAGCTTTAAATAGCCCAGGAATTCCAGCAATCCCTTAGTTCAGGGAGTTCCAGCCCAGCAGTGGAACATTCTATTTCAGGAGTAAAGGATTCAAGTTTGAGCCAAGCCACTGGGAAGGAACCTCCTCCTTCTATTGGTTGTGTCAGAGAAAAAGGATCCCTTAAGAAACAAGGCATCTAGCCAACAGCAGACAGACACACTCAGGATTAACACTCTGAACATAGACACTGACACATACAATGACAAAATACAGCCACCCAAGGGAGGAAGTTGCTTCAAAGGACCGTGATTCCTTGCATCAGAAAAGAATGCTGACTATGGACTCAAGAAATGATTTCCATTTTGAGTTTATTCCTTTGCCATATATGCATCCCACACATGTATCTCACTGCCATTGTATTATAAGTTTAAGCCCTCTTGCCCCAGGTACCTTTTATCTACAAGAAGAAAGTGTACCCTAGACTTTGGGGTGGGGGAGAATGTTTTATATCAACTGTTTTTACACTGCTATATTAAGAAATATTTTTGCTAAAAGCTAATTGACGCTACTGGCCATCTGTTTATTAGGAGCACGCCAGTGGGGGCCCAAGCACTATGATGTTAGAAACCACAACCCATCAGAGGTACTCCTAAGTAACTAATTGCACCCTCTGGAGATCTCAGCCTGTGTGAATGAAAGGATGGGTTGAAGGAGCAGCTCCAGAAGAGGTGTAACAAATGTTTTGTTTGTTACATCACAACCATTTCTCTATACTTATCCCCCACTCCCACCAACCCTCCATTGTAACAGATAAAAAACAACCAAGCTTTTGAAATCAAGCAATAGAGCAATTATGTCTGTCTGTGTTTGCTGCTTTTAGTACCTCTTCTTACCTATCCTATAAATTCAGTTTGGTCACTACATTCCTCCTGAATTCAGTTGCCTTTCCCTGTGCCCACCCCCCCCCCCATGTCCTGTTTTTATTCGTATTATTATAGCGGTAGTGTCAGTTGCTCTCTCCATTCTGCTTTCTTCACTCTGCCTCAGCTTACATGTCTTCCCGCATTTCTGCTCTTATTCATGTTGGTTTTTTTTTTTACAACACAGTAATATTCTATTATATTAATGGAGGACATTTTATTCAACCATTCTCCAAACCAGAGCTCTTTCCACTACTTCAAGCTGCCTCCTGAATAGCCTCTTTCATCTCAAACAATAAAGTCTAGAGTGAAATAAAATGGCAGATGCCACAGAGACACAGCTCCCATATAGGGATGTGTGTCATATTCCCTAAATGAAATGGAGCTCAGGTAGGTGCTCTGAAGTCTTTAGATTAATGATTTATCGAGGTTACATGAAATAAATACTTTATTGTGAAAACAAGTCATTTTTATATTGCTTAAGGTTTAAAAAGTACTTTTTTTTACAATAACATTGGTTCAGAGGCAGTGCAAATATTATTCCTATTTTATAGATGAAGACATAGAAAATCAGTGAGATTAAGTGATTAAATTAGGGTCAATCACTGCATTGGAATAAGGATTTCATAAATTTGAAGCATTTAAAAATGAGAGGAAGATATGATCTGTTTCTCCCACCCACTTCAGTTCCTTCCTTTTGTGGCAAATGCCTCTACAAATGAGTGATGAGGTGGTAACCTTGCATTTACTCTAGGGAGGGGAAGGGGCAATCCACCATGCTCTCTAGCCATCTTCATGTCATTACTGTCCATTCAACTCTGGGTCCTCCAGCTCTCTTTGGTGCCTGCACTCCGGATTGGTAACAGTCCTTTATAAGGAGCCTGACCCATACCCATCATGCTACTGTTATACAGTTATGAAGCATCGTGGGAAAGAGCGATGGATTTGGAATCAGGAAGTTGTCTAGTTGTTTTCAGTTGTGTCCGACTCTTCATGACCCCATTTGGGGTTTTCTTGGCAAAGATACTGGAGCAGTTTGCCATTTCCTTCTCTAGCTCATTTTACAGATGAGGAAACTGAGGCAAACAGGGCTAAGTGACTTGCCCAGGATCACACAGCTAGTAAATGTCTGAGGCCAGATTTGAGAAGTCTTCCTGACTTCAGGCCTGGCACTTTATCTACTGTGCCACTTAGCTGCCCTGTTGACAATCTAAATAAATGTCTAAATGATAAGATAATACTAGTACTTCCCCCTTTTAAATCTCCAATTTGGGGGCAGCTAGGTGGCACAGTGGATAGAGCAGCAGCCCTGAAGTCAGGAGGACCTGAGTTCAAATCTGGCCTCAGACACTTGACACTTACTAGCTGTGTGACTTTGGGAAAGTCACTTAACCCCATTGCCTACCAAAAAAAATGTTCTAAATTACTAATAACTAGAGAAATGAGCATTAAAACAACCTTGAGATTCCACCTCAAATGCCTCATCTTGGCAAAGCTGACCAAAATAAAAAATAAGATGCTAGTGAGGCTGTGAGAAAATAGGCATCATCAGGCACTGTTGATGGAGCTGTGAACTGGTCTACCCATTCAGGAAAGCAATTTGTAACTATGCCCAAAAAGTTATTAAAATATGCGTGCCCTTTAACCCAGTGATATCACTACCATACCACAAAGAGAGCAAAGAGAGAAGAAAAGGACCCATATGTACAAAAATATTTCTAGGCTTTCTTCTTGTGATGTAAAGAATTGGATGTCCATCAACTGAGGAGTGGCTAAACAAGTTACAGTATATGAATGTGATGGAATATTATTGTGCTATAAGAAGTAATGAAGTGGACGATTTCAGAGAAAGCTAGGAAAACTTGTATGAGTGAAATGAGCAGAACTAGGAGAACAATTTATAAAATAACAATAATATTGTAAAGACAAACAACTTTGAAAAATTAGGAACTCTGATCAATGCAATGTTCAGCCCTGATTCCAGAGGACTCATGATGAAACATTCTCCTTACTTCTAGAGAGGTGATTGACTCAGAGTGCAGGTTGGGACACATGATTTTTGGATATGGCTTAGAGTGGAAGGAAGAGGAGGTTTTGTTTTGCTTGGTTATACATATTTGTTAAAAGGTGTTTTGTTTTTCTTGCTTTCTCAATGTGTAGAAGGGAGAGAATGGAGGGAGAGAAGGTAGACAAGTGCTGATTGAAAAAAATTAATTTTAAAAAAGAGAAAAGAAGAAAAAAATAGAGACCTAGTAGAAGAAATAAAAACAATGAAGCACATACCATTTACCATTGTCCTGTTTGCTGCTAGAGTTGTTCCAAAGATGCTTTCAGTAAGCCTACAGATCTTACCTAATAAAGCAAGTACCTACATAAGCACTTTAAAGTTTGCAAAGCGCTATTAGGAATATCATCTCATTTGATCTTCACAGCCCTGAGAGGTGAGCACAATTATTATTCCCATTTTGCAGAAGAAGAAACTGAGACAGACAGAAGTTCAGTGACTTGCCAAGGGTCACAAACATCATCTCATTTGTTCTTCACAGCCCTGAGAGGTAAGTGCTACTATTATTCCCATTTTATAGATGAGGAAATTGAGGCAAACATCAGGAGGTTCAATGGCTTGCCAAGGGTCACATATACTTTTATTCAGTTACAAAAAAGCATTCACTTTACCTACCTGCCCAATAATCTTCTGAACATTAAAGACAAAAGAATAGCACATAGCAACTGGTCCTGGGACCATTTCTGTCTAAGTTCCATAAAAAAAAATGAGAACAACATGGTTTTATTTCCTTTTGATCTGTTTCTTCTTCCACAATTGTGATGAATATGGAAATATGTTTTACATGATAGCACATGTATAAACTTTATCAAACTGCCTACCATTTTCAGAAGAGGGGAGGGGAGGGAGAGAGGGAGAAAAATTTGGAACTCAAACTCTTGTAAAAATGAATGCTAAAAAGGTTTCTTAATATGTAATTGGGGGGCAGCTAGGTGGCGTAGTATATAGAGCACCAGCCCTGAAGTTAGGAGGACCTGAGTTCAAATCCGGCCTCAGACCAAGCACTTGACACTTTCTAGCTGTGTGACCCTGGGCAAGTCACTTAACCTCAGTTGCCTAAAAAACAAACAAAAAAAAATCTCCAATTTATCCTGTCTGTATCTAGTTTGTACATAGTCATTTGCATGTTGTCTCTCCCCATTAGACTGTGAGCTCCCTGGGGACAGGAGATATCTTTGGCCTTTTTGCCTTGTTTTCTACCCCCAATCATTAGCTCTGAGCCTGGCACATAGTAGATATTTAATAAATGCTTGTTGATTAACTAATAAGGGTCCCTTCAGGGGGAAGGAATTGTCCTTTCTGCCAATGGCAGCAGCTTTTACTTTCAAGGAGAAAACCATTCAGCCAGAAATCCTTCCCCTGTCACCTTTGCTGCTGGAGAAAAGAGAGATTTCATCCTGTGACTAAATAAGCTGGGTGCCTTTTCCCAGTAATGGGCTCTCCTTGCTCACCTTTCTTTGAGGTCTCTGGTAGGGCTGTCTTCCCAGCTTAATGTTGGCGGTCCGGCAGCCTTCCTACCTTGTTGGAGCAAATTGCTCTCTTTACACCAGCCTGGATGTCTTGTTAGCAAGAACATGAGGTAGAGCTAGGTACTCACATGAGGTGGCTTGTCCTCCCTGGGATCAAGTGCTCGACTTTCGACCTCTGACTTAGCAAAACTGTCGAGGGGCATTAGAGTCACTCACATTGGTCAGAGAAGAACTTAGAGGAAGGTGAGAACATCGTTCTGGACACTGAGATTCCAGAACACGTCATAAATGTTTCATTTGGTAGATGCCTCAGGTTCATTGCCCTTCTAGAATCTGTCTCCAGTTGTAGACAAACCCGCTTCTCATCACTCCTTGATCATCTGTAATTTTACTTCTGCAACTCATATTTCTCTGAAAAAGAGAGAATTATGATAGCTCAGGTTTATATGGTGGTTCACAGTTTACAAAGCCCTTTCCCAGCACTTACTTCCTGGCCATATCTATGCCATCTTGGCTTCTCTCCATTTAGACCAGCATTTGTACCCCTTCTCCAGTTCTGGAACCCTATCCCTCCTTTATAGGTCAACTTTGGCCTTATCTTGGCTCCATCCAAGACTTCGTAGTCCCTTCCCCATCTCCATTCAGCAGCACAGGTACCCTTCTCCTCTTCTTTCTCCCTTTCCCCTTTCTTATTATGTACCAGGCACTATGCCAAGCTCTTAAGATACAAAAAGAGGAGAAAGACAATCCCTGTCCTCAAGGAGCTCACAATCTAATGGGAGGAGACAGTAAGCAAACAAATACATACAAACTATATACAGTATAAATAGGAAAAAAATAATCAACACAGGGGGCAGATATATATATTTGGGGGGGGGCTAGGCAGTGGGGTTAAGTGACTTGCCCAAGGTCACACAGCTAGTAAGTGTTAAGTGTCTGAGGTCAGGTTTCAACTCAGGTCCTACTGACTCTGGGGCCGGTGCTCTATCCACTGCGCCACCTAGCTGTCCCTAGGGCAGACAGATATAATACTAGTCTGGTAGCTCTTCTCCCAAATGAGAGAATCATAGCTAATAATAATAGCTAACATTTATATAGTATTTTAAAGTTTATAAGGCGTTTTAAATATAATTACCTCGTTTGATTCTCACAATAACCCTGGGATGTGGGTGGTATTATTATTCTTATTTTGTAGATGAGGAAACTGAAGCATCCTTCCTTATTGTCACTATCTCCTAGAAACTTCTCTGTCTGCCTTGTGGCTCTGTGTTCAGTGCTTCCTGGATATGAGGAGCAGAATCAGTGAGAGCAGCATGATGACATAACCCAGAAAACCTTAGGGGTCCTGCTTCATTGGAGATTTGAATTGTCCCTTCACAGGTGTTTCCCTGTGGTCCCTCATTCCTGTGAGATTTCTGTGAAAGCTATATGCCCTAGGGGATGAATGCTCTATGGCGAATCTTACTTTATTATTTCATTAAATATTTATTAATATTTAATAAATATAATAAATATATAATAAATATCAATCATTATTTCATTAAAAACTTTTGCTTTGAACTAAAAAAAAAAAAAGTAAACACATTGGTGGAGGCTTTTGAGCTGTTATTTTAAGTAAATGTGGACCCATAAAAAACCTTGAACCTGAGGTAGCTATTCTGAGGGCCCCATGTATGAGAGGGGAATATCCCAGGTGCAATTCAGTTTCTTTGTTTTCAGTTACATTTATAGTCATTGTATATTGTTTTCCTGGCAAATGCCATATTCCTGATGAGTTGTGGAATCCTATCACCTAGAGCAAGGGTTGGCAAACTATGACCCAAAGACCAAATCCAAGTGGATGGCCTTTTTTTTTTTGTAGGATCCCGTTTGAGCTACGAATGGTTTTTATATTTTTAAATCAAGAAAACTTGGTTTTCAAATGTCAAAATCATTCTTAGCCTCTGGACAAAAGAGGGGGCTGCATTTAGTACCAGTCAGTGTAGTTTGCTGAACCCTGATCTAGAGAGAAAAGCAAGGGTTCCTGGACTATGGTAATGTTCTAGGTGTTGTTTTTTTTTGTTGACCATCGACCTATGTGATGGATCTCATGATTTGATGTGCCACTGATGTGTGAATTTTTACCCTCAGAAATAAAGCTAAGTGATAGACCAAGCTCCTAAATGGGAATGGATCCATTTAACACTTATTTGTATATTGGAACAGTCACTGTAACCCCCATTTTAGGAGATTTCCTTTCTCAGGAGAACAGTTGCCTTGAGGATGATGTAATATAGCCATTTTTGTTGTACATTGAGTGAATAGGTGGGGTTTTTTTGGGTTTGGTTTTGTTTTTATAGAGCATAACCACTTAGAACCTCTTCATATAGGGCTTAAGACCTGTATGCATCCCTGGAAGAAGTGGGACTCACTGGAAGGCTAGTAGGCTGTCCTTTTAGCAACCTCCGCTTTGTGAGGGGAGTCCATGCCCTGGGGTAGCACCGTAAGTCTGGAGGATGCATGGGGACCTGAGGAGAAAAGCGGGGACCTGATGGTCAAAGAGGGAAGAGAATTGTTTGGATTGTTCACAGATTAGTTGAGTCCTTCGTGTGTTTCTACATAGTATTTTTAATGGGGTGAAATAAAGGCTGTCCAGTACCTAATATGCCTTTGCTGAGTAATTATTTGGGTGGGGTCAAAATGGGCCAGAGATATGATTTTGAGGGGTCAGTCCCATGATTGAACCCAGCTTATGCAACCCCTAATCCTAGAGATGTTAGCCCGTGAGTTATAGAGATAAATAATAGATATGAAATTCTTTCTAAAGATCAAGAGAGAAAACCTGAATAAAAAGCCAGCCTACAAACAGATAAACTGACAAAAGGGATCACAAAGCCAGAAAGATGAATGAGTAAAAATTTTTTTAAAAAGTATGTTGAACAAATATTATAATATGAAGAAAAGTGGACCAATATTATCACATGAAAGAGAATCCTGTGGACCCACCAGGGATCATAGAACAATAGTCCCTGGATGGTACAGCAAATAGAGCACTGGGCCTAGAGTCAGAAAGATCTGAGTTCAAATCCTGCCTCAGATACTTATTAGTGGTGTGACCCTAGGCAAGTCACTTAACCTCTGTTTGTCTCAGTTTCCTAAACTGTAAAATGGGGATCATAATAGTACCCACCCCCCAGGATGTTGTGAAGATCAAGTGAGATAACATTTCTAAAGCACCTGGCACATAATAAGCGTTATAGAAATGTTAGCTATAATAATAATAATAATAACAATTTTTATTATAATAAAGAAACTCCAGAATTCTTCAAAAGGGAAATAAACTCTTAGTAGAAATAATGGGTGATTTCAGTCATCAGTCTATTGGAATTGTCTTTCTGACCAAAGCAGAGCAGCTAATATTTTTTTTTAAATAAGTTTTACTGATACTTTTTGTTTTTAAATCACACCAATATCTTTTTTACCTCAACTCCCTAACTCCCACTCCCTGAGATTAAATCCATCCTTCTAACAAAGAAAAACAGTTAAATAAAACAATGACCACAGTGATTGTGTTTAATAATGTTTTTAATATTCTGCCTCTGTAATCCCTCGTCTCCGTAACAAGAGAAGGAAGATATGCCTCCATTATCTGTTCTCTGGGACCAAGATTGGTTATTACAATTACTTGGTGTTCATCTTCTTTTCAGTATTCTTTTTGTTTCCATTATTATAATCACTATATATTCTTCGTGATAAGTTAATCCTTGAAAAGGCAGAGAGACTAATGAGAGAAATGTTTCTTCTGGACCTAATTCTCACCAATGAAGAGGAATTGGTTGCTGGGGTAGAAAAGATGAGAACCTTGAGGTGGCATGGCCCCTCTGTTTTAGAATCTGTGATAGAGGAAAGGAAAGCGATGTGATGTGAACCCTAGATTTGGGGAGAACAAATGTCAAAGCATTCAGAGAGGAGATAGGTAAGACCTCACAGACTGAACTTCTACAGAGAAAATTGCACTAAAAGTAATGGGAAGTTCTCAAGAGTTAAATTCTAAAGACCCAAGGGAACAATTCCAGTGAGGAGGATGGGGAGCAGTCTAAACTAATTCTGCTCCTCATGGCATCTCCACACTCTTCTCTGGGTTCTCTAGGCCTGATTCTCCCTAAGCAAGGCATCTCTGCTAGAGGGATTCCTCTTACGTTGATAAAGAAGGAACTCATTCACCAGTATAGATTTTTTTTTGGTTAAATGACTTGCCCAGGGTCACACAGCTAGTAAATGTCTGAGGACAAATTTGAACTCAAGCCCTCCTGACTCCAGGGCCAGCGCTCTATCCACTGCGCCATTTGCCCTGACCAAGATAGATTTTTAAAAGATATATACAGAAGAAGAAAGCAAATTCAGGAGATGAAGGATGCATACAAAAGCATGACACAATTATGTAAAAATAGTTTTAGAAAAGTGAAATCTAAGGATCACCAGACTTTGACAAGGGATTCTAAGAACAACAAGAAAGGAGTGGGTGAGCAGGTGAAGGGTTTCTAGTTCAGGACAGAGGAGGATCAAATAAGGGACAGAACCATTCCTCAGAGTAGGTATTATAAAGATAACTGAACATAGAGAAAAGGCAGAGAGGCCTTCAAAAGAAGGATAATTTTTACTTTAAAGGAATATAACAAAAGTGGTTACTAGGTTACTGATTAGATAAATAGGGGAATAGTCAGGGAATACCTACCTGCCCTTGAACAATTTAAGTGAGCAGCTCCAGGTAAACTATATACAAGAGTATTGAAAATAGTAATAAAAGTGATTGCTAAGTCATTTAATGATCTTTGAAAGCTCATGGAGAAGGGGGCGGGGGGTGACCAGAATTGGAGAAGGGCAGCTAAGTTCTGATTAAAAAAAAAAAAAAAAGTAGGGGAAGCTAGGTGGTACAGTGGATAGAACTCCGGCCTTGGAGTCAGGAGGATCTGAGTTCAAATCTGGCCTGAGACACTTCACACTTGCTAGCTATGTGACCCTGGGCAAGTCACTTAACCCCAATTACCTCTCCAAAAAGCAAAAAGAAAAAAAAAAGGAAGAGAATGCAATCAGGAAACTATAGACCAGTGATCTCAACTTCAATTCTGTCAAAAATCTGGAACAGATGTTCAGTACTTGGTCTCCCATTTCATACCAACTGGTGACTTGTAGATATAGAACACTATTGCAAATTACACCCCCTAGTGAAAGTCACCAAAGGGTGACTGAGGCCAGAGTTACACCAGTTCACTTCAAACTGAGCTCACTTTGGTATGAGCAAAGAAACTGGAGTGGTTTGCCATTTCCTTCTTCAGCTCATTTTACAGATGAGGTAACTGAGGCAAACAAGGTTAAGGGACTTGCTCAGGATCACCAAATTAGTGAGTGTGTAAAGCCATTTGTACCTAGGTCTTCCTGACTCCAGGCACTCTATCCACTGTGCCACCTAGCAGGTTCTGCGTTTAAGGTCTATTAGAGAGAACTGCTGGGTTATGTGACCAGCCAGGTTGAGAGCTGGATATTTTCTCCAATCATCATGACCTCTCAAACCTCTCCTAAGTAGGAATTACACACCAAAGAGAATGCAATTTCAGTTCTCTCTAATCTTGGACACCAAGAACCCAAACAAGGTAAAAACTCAATGAATGAATAGCAGAGAAGGCTAATCCTTGACTCCTAATATGCTCACTCAACATTTCTACTCCAGTACTACATCATGTTGCACAAATCAGCCTACACACTTGCAACAGAATTCAACACTGTACCCCCATCTTTCCTCCATCCCTAATGCCTCAGAGCTCTAAAAAGCAGAAATTTGCTCAGGCTGAGACTATATGACAATAGTGAGGAGCATTAGTACCGTGTGCTGCAACAGAGCTCAGAGAACTGAGAAACAGAGGAAACTAGGGCAAGATACATGTGTATGGGACTATGTGGCACTCTACTAATCCTGAGGGAAAGAGCCTAGCATCAAGCTGAAATCAGCTCTGTTCCTCTAGAAGTTACCTGGGACAATGATTGAGGTTGGTGAACCATGAATTGCCAGTGTGGGAAGAGGATGAGAGTTTTGAGATATAGTCTCCAAGGAAAGTACCATCAAAGGGGAAAGAGTCAGAAAGTGAACAGTAAGGGAAAATAAAGGGTAAAAGAGAGACTGAAGTTATCAAGTATCTTGGGAAGAAGAAAACTAAAAATCTTGAGCATAAATAGATAAACCAACAGGGAAGATATTAATAACAGAAGGGAAAATAGTCTTATGATCAGGGAAAATAGTTCGGGTATCTATGAATAAGTATTACAAGACAAAAGAAATGAACCAACACTTGATGTGGCAGAGGAGCCTGTGAATTCTGAAGAGAGCATGAAACTATAGGAGGATATATCTGAATGGCTTAAAAGAGAAATAAGAATTGTGAAATCAGAACTTATGGCCTGCACAACAGAAATAATTGGCAGGATAGAGAAACTTGAATACATAGTGATAAGTCTCATCAAAGAAACAAAAGAGAAAATGTGTCACCTAGCCAAAGCAGATCTAAAATTGTGTTATAAAACAGCAATCGTCAAAACTACTTGGTACTGGTTAAGAAATAGAGTGGAGGATCAGTGGAATAGGTTAGGTACACCAGACACAGTAGTCAAAGACTATAGTAATCTACTTTTTGATAGACCCAAAGACTCTAGCTTCTGGGATAAGAACTCACTATTTGACAAAAACTGCTAGGAAAACTGGAAAATAGTGTGGCAGAACCTAGGCATAGACCAACATCTTACACCATATACCAAGATAAAGTCAAAGTGAGTACACAATTTAGACATAAACGGTGATATTATAAACAAATCAGGAGAGCATAGTTTGCCTCTCAGATCTATGGAGAAGAGGAGAATTTATGACCAAACAGATAGAGAACATTATGAAATACAAAAAGGATAATTGGGATTATATTAAATTAAGAAGTTTTTGCACAAACAAAGCCAATGCAACCAAGATTAGAAGGGAAGCAGAAAGCTGGGAAACAATTTTTATAGCCAATGTCTCTGATAAAGGCCTCATTTCTAAAATACATAGAGAACTGAATCAAATTTATAAGAATACAAGTCACTCCTCAATTGATAAATGGTCAAAGGTATGAACAGTCAGTTTTCAGATGAAGAAATTAAAGCCGTCTATAGTCATATGAAAAAATGCTCTAAACCACTAGTGATTAGAAAAATGCAAATCAAAACAATTCTGAGGTACCATATCACACCTATCAAATTGACTGACATGACAAAACAGGAAAATGATAAATGCTAGAGAGGGTTTGGGGAAATTGGAACACTAATGCATTGTTTGTGGAGTTGTGAACTGATCCAACCATTCTGGAGAACAATTTGGAACTGTGCCCAAAAGGCTATAAAACTGTGCATACACTTTGACCCAACAATACCACTTCTAGGGCTGTATTCCAAAGAGATCATAAAAATGGGAAAAGGACCCACATGTACAAAAATATTTATAGCAGCTTTTTTTGTGATGGCAAAGAATTGGAAGTTGAGGGGATGCCCATCAACTGGGGAATGGCTGAACAAGTTGTGGTATATGAATGTAATGGAATGCTATTGTGCTATAAGAAATGATGAGCAGGCAGACTTCAGAAAAACCTGGAAAGACTTGTATGGTCTGATGCTGAGTGAAGTGAGCAGAACCAGAAGAATGTCGTGCACAGTAACAGTTATGCTATGTGATGACTAACTTTGATAGACTTAACCCTTCTCAGCAATGAAAAGATCTAAGACATTTCCACAGGTCTCATGATGGAAAATGCTATCCACATCCAGAGAAAGAACTATGGAGTTCAAATGCAGATTGAAGCATACTATTTGCTCTTTTTCTCTCTTCTGTTTTGTTTTCTTTCCTCTTTCTTGTGATTTCTCTTATTGGTTCTAATTCTTCCTTATAACATGACTAATGTGAAAATGTGTTTAATAGGAATGTATATGTAAAGCCTATATCAGATTGCACACTGTCTTGGGGAAAGGGGGGGTAGCAAGGGGGAGAAAAATTTGAAACTCAAAAGCGTATGGAAGTGGTTGTTGAAAACTAAAAATAAATTAATAAAAAAAAAGAAAAAATCAACTCTGTTTCTAGATAATAACAAATTCAAGGACAGTTATTGAAAGGAAGCTGCCATTACAAATAACTACAAAACACAAAAAGTCTCTGGGGATCAATCTGTGAAACCATGCAAAAGACTTGTATAGATTAAATTACAACATGCTCCTTAAAGAAATAAAGAAACCTTTTCCCCCAAGATGGCACCAAAGGCAAAGAAGAAAGCAGTTGTCCCCCCCCTAAGACAGAAGCTAAGTCCAAGGCCTTGAAGGCCAAAAAGGCAATGTTGAAGGGTGTTCACAGCCACAAAAAGAAGAAGATCTGAACGTTTCCCACCTTCCAGCAACCCAAAACACTAAGACTTCAACGGCAGCCCAAATACCCTCGGAAAAGTGCCCCTTGGAGGAACAAACTTGACCACTATGCCATCATTAAGTTTCCCTTGACCACTGAGTCCACTATGAAGAAGATCGAGGACAACAACACCCTGGTCTTCATTGTGGATGTCAAGGCCAACAAGCATCAGGTCAAGCAGGCGGTCAAGAAGCTATATGACATCGACGTGGCCAAGGTCAACATGTTGATCTGGCCTGATGGGGGGAAGAAGGCCTATGTCCGACTTGCTCCAGACTATGATGCTTTAGATGTTGCCAACAAAATTAGGATCATCTAAACTGTGTCCAGCAATCCCACTCCACCTACAATAAAAAGTTTTCCAGTATAAAAAAAAAAAGAAATAAAGAAAACCTTAAATAGCTGGAGGAATATTCAGTGATCACGGCCAGGTCTTGTCACTATAACAAAAATAACAATATTACCAAAGTTGATTTAAACTTTTTTTCCTTTTCTTAAAAAATTAATTTATTTATTTTTAGTTTTCAGCAATCACTTCCATATGCTTTTGAGTTTTAAATATTTCTCCCCCTCCTTCTCCCCTCCCCAAGATGGCATGCAATCTGATATAGGCCCTGTATATACATTCCGATTAAACATATTTTCACATTCGTCATGTTGTAAAGAAGAATTAGAACCAATAGGAGGAACCACAAGAAAGAGGAAACAAAACAAAACAGAAGAAAAAAAAAGAGCAAATAATACACTTTGATCTGCATTCAAGCTCCATAGTTCTTTCTCTGGATGTGGATGGCATTTTCCTTCATGAGACTTTTGGAGATGTCTTAGATCTTTGCATTGCTGAGAAGAGAGCTAAGTCTATCAAAGTCAGACATCGTACACTGTGGCTGTTACTGTGTACAACATTCTGCTGGTTCTGCTCACTTCACTCAGCATCAGTCCATACAAGTCTTTCCAGGTTTTTCTGAAGTCTTCCTGCTCATCATTTCTTATAGCACGATACTATTCCATTACATTCATATACCACACCTTATTCAGCAAGTTCCCAATTTATGGGCATTCCCTCAATTTCCAATTCTTGGCCACCACAAAAATAGCTGCTATGAATATTTTTATACATATGGGTCCTTTTCCAATTTTTATGATCTCTTTGAGATACAGTCCTAGAAGTGCTATTGCTGGGTCAAAGGGTTGATTTAAACTTTTAATGATATGGCAATCAAATTATCCAAGAAATGCTTTATAGAACTTGACAAAATAATGACAAAATTTATTTGTGATGACAAAAGATCCCAAGCATCAAGGGAAATGATGAAAAGAGGTAGGAACAAAGGGAGAATAGCACTTCCCAGACCTCAAATTAGATTATAAAGTAGCAGCCACCAAAACCATTGGTTAAAAAGGGAAGCTAGGTGTCGCAGCAGATAGAGTGCTGGGCTGAAGTCAGGAAAGACATGTTCTTGAATTCAAATCCAGACGCAGACACTTACTAGCTATGTGACTCTGGGCAAGTCATGTCACCCTGTCTGCCTCAGTTTCCTTATCTGTAAAATGAGGTGGAGAAAGAAATGACAAACCACTCCATTATTTTTGCCAAGAAAATTCCAAAGAGGATCACAAAAGTCAGAAATAATTGAACAACAAATTAGTTAAAAAATAGAGAGACAGATCAATGAACCAGACTAAAAAACAGGAAAATTTAGAAACAATAAAACGCCATAACTCAGTATTTGATAAAGTGGGGAAAAAATTTTTACTTAGCAAAGAACTCCATATTTGATTTTTTAAAAATTTACTGGGAAAATTGGAAAGCAGTCTGACAGAAATTAGTTTACACCAACAATTTATATTATATTCCACAGTTCAGTACAGTTCAGTTGTTTTTTTTTTTTCCCAGTCATGTCCAACTCTTTTTGAGTTTTCTTGGAAAAGATACTGGAGTGGTTTGCCATTTTCTTCTACAGTTCATTTCACAGACAAGGAACTAAGGTAAACTGAGTTAACTGACTTGCTCGGGGTCACACAGCTACTAAGTATCTGAGGCTACATTTGAACTCAGGAAG